>NC_034174.2:5228479-5410979 GCF_002021735.2 Oncorhynchus kisutch
GTATAACTCTTGTGCATTGGTCTAATCAGATATCAGGGGATTTAGTATTGGTCTAATCACATATCAGGGGATTTAGTATTGGTCTATTCAGACATCAGGGAATTTAGTATTGGTCTAATCAGATATCAGTGGATTTAGTATTGGTCTAATCAGATATCAGGGGATTTAGTATTGGCCTAATCACATATCAGGGGATTTAGTATTGGTCTAATCACATATCAGGGGATTTAGTATTGGTCTAATCACATATCAGGGGATTTAGTATTGGTCTAATCAGACATCAGGGAATTTAGTATTGGTCTAATCAGATATCAGTGGATTTAGTATTGGTCTAATCAGATATCAGGGGATTTAGTATTGGCCTAATCACATATCAGGGGATTTAGTATTGGTCTAATCACATATCAGGGGATTTAGTATTGGTCTAATCACATATCGGGGGATTTAGTATTGGTCTAATCAGACATCAGGGAATTTAGTATTGGTCTAATCCGATATCAGGGGATTTAGTATTGGTCTAATCACATATCAGGGGATTTAGTATTGGTCTAATCAGATATCAGGGGATTTAGTATTGGTCTAATCACATATCAGGGGATTTAGTATTGGTCTAATCAGACATCAGGGAATTTAGTATTGGTCTAATCACATATCAGGGGATTTAGTATTGGTCTAATCACATATCAGGGGATTTAGTATTGGTCTAATCAGATATCAGGGGATTTAGTATTGGTCTAATCAGATATCAGGGGATTTAGTATTGGTCTCATGAGATCACAGCTGGCTGAGTATTCTATTGGAGCTGAAAAGTAATGTTTTCTGGGTTTTACAGGCCGCCACTTCAGAATCTGTCACCATGACCAAACTAAATAGCACGTCTGTCATGAACCAATGCAGACTCACAAGACTGAATATACATACACTACAGGTCAAACGGTTTAGAACACCTACTCATTCAAGGGTTTTTCTTTATTTTTACTATTTTCTACATTCTAGAACACTAGTGAAGACATTAAAACTATGAAATAACACATATGGAAACATGTAGTTACCAAAAAAGTCTTTAAATCACAATATATTTTATATTTGAGATTCTTCAAGTAGCCACCCTATGCCTTGATGAGAACTTTGCACACACTTGGCATTCTCTCAACCAGCTTCACCTGGAATGCTTTTCCAACTGCAGTTTTTTGCTGATCTTTCTTCACTCTGCGGTCCGACTCATCCCAAACCATCTCAATTTGGTTGAGGTCGAGGGGGTTGTGGAGGCCAGGTCCTCGGATGGGGCCACAGTGTCTCCTGACCCCTCCTGTCTCAGCCTCCAGTATTTATGCTGCAGTAGTTTATGTGTCGGGGGGCTAGGGTCAGTTTGTTATATCTGGAGTACTTCTCCTGTCCTATTCGGTGTCCTGTGTTAATTTAAGTGTGCTCTCTCTAATTCTCTCTCTCTCTCTCTCTTTCTCTCTCTCTGAGGACCTGAGCCCTAGGACCATGCCTCAGGACTACCTGATATGATGACTCCTTGCTGTCCCCAGTCCACCTGGCCGTGCTGCTGCTCCAGTTTCAACTGTTCTGCCTTATTATTATTGGACCATGCTGGTCATTTATGAACATTTGAACATCTTGGCCATGTTCTGTTATAATCTCCACCCGGCACAGCCAGAAGAGGACTGGCCACCCCACATAGCCTGGTTCCTCTCTAGGTTTCTTCCTAGGTTTTGGCCTTTCTAGGCAGTTTTTCCTAGCCACCGTGCTTCTACACCTGCATTGCTTGCTGTTTGGGGTTTTAGGCTGGGTTTCTGTACAGCACTTTGAGATATCAGCTGATGTACGAAGGGCTTTATAAATAAAATGGATTTGATTTGAGGTCATCTGATTCAGCACTCCATCACTCTCCTTCTTGGTCAAATAGGCCTTACACAGCCTGGAGGTGTATGGGGTCATTGTTCTGCTGAAAATCAAATGATAATCCCACTAAGCACAAACCAGATGGGATGGCGTATTGCTGCAGAATGCTGTGGTAGCCATGTAAATTACAGACAGTGTCAACAGCAAAGCACACCCACACCATCACACCTCCTCCTCCATGCTTTATGGTGGGAAAAACACATGTGGAGATCATCCATTCACCAACACCGCATCTCACAAAGACACAGTGGTTGGAACCAAAAATCTCCAATTTGGACACCAGACTAAAGGACAAAATTCCACCGGTCTAACATGCAATGCTCGTGTTTCTTGGCCCAAGCAAGTCTGTTATTCTTATTGGTGTCCTTTAGTAGTGGTTTCTTTGCAGCAATTCTACCAATTCGACCTGATTCACACAGTCTCCTCTGAACAGTTGATGTTGAGATGTATCTGTTACTTGAACTCTGTGAAGCGTTTATTTGGACTGCAATTTCCTGGACTGAAAACTCTAATGAACTTGTCATCTGCAGCAAAGGTAACTCTGGGTCTTCCTTTTCTTGTGGCGGTCTTCATGAGAGCCAATTTCATTATAGCGCTTGATGGTTTTTGGGACTGCACTTGAAGAAACTTTAAACGTTGTTGAAATATTCTGAATTGAATGACCTTCATGTCTTACAGTAATGATGGACTGTCATTTCTCTTTGTCTATTTGAGCTGTTCTTGCCATAATATGGACTTGGTCTTTTACCAAACAGGGCTATTTTCTGTATACCAACCCCTACCTTATCACAACACAACTGATTGGCTCAAACACATGAAGAAGGAAATACATGTAGAATGACACACCTGTTAATTGAAATACATGCCAGGTGACTACCTCATGAAGCTGTCACCAAGGAAAAGGGTGGCTATTTGAAGAATCTCAGATATAAAATATATTTAGATTTCTTTAACACTTGTTTTGGTTACTACACGATCCCATATGTGTTATTTCATAGTTTTGATGTCTTCACTATAAAAAAAAAAATGTAAATAAAGAAAAATCATTGAATGAGTAGGTGTTCTAAAACTTTTGACCTATATTGTACTTGACCTTGTCTGCAAGACAGCCTTTTACTGTACATGTTAAGGTTTTTCGTTAGGATTTCTGCCAACTTCTCCTGGCTATATGAGCAAAGAACCAAATACACTGCCACTGGCTCTATCCATTCCTCCAGCTAGCCTATACTCCCACTCACTGGTATGGATTCAATGAAAGAGTTTGATCATTTCACATATCACACTGTCTTTTACGCTTAAACAGATAGTTTTTGGGTGAATTATATCAACATATTCTCCCTTGTATGCAGGGAAACCAATATCCTGAAGCATTGGCCATGGCCCCATCCCATGCATTCCTCTAGCTAGCATTATCTGTTACTAGCCACATTGAACTAGCATTAACTGTTACATTGAACTAGCATTAACTGTTACTAGCCACATTGAACAAGCATTAACTGTTACTACTCACATTGACCAGATCCCAAATTAAACTCTATTCATAGGGCTCATGTTCAAAGTAATCTCCTATATATAGATTAGCGTGCCATTTCAGATTAATCCCCTGTGAACTGGCCTACATCTAGTAACTAGCCAGTCTGTTCTCCCATCCGCCCCCTGGCCTACATCTAGTAACTAGCCAGTCTGTTCTCCCATCCGTCCACTGGCCTGAATCTGTTCTCCCATCCGCCCCCTGGCCTACATCTAGTAACTAGCCAGTCTGTTCTCCCATCCGCCCACTGGCCTGAATCTAGTAACTAGCCAGTCTGTTCTCCCATCCGCCCACTGGCCTACATCTAGTAACTAGCCAGTCTGTTCTCCCATCCGCCCACTGGCCTGAATCTAGTAACTAGCCAGTCTGTTCTCCCATCCGCCCACTGGCCTACATCTAGTAACTAGCCAGTCTGTTCTCCCATCCGCCCACTATCCTACATCTAGTAACTAGCCAGTCTGTTCTCCCATCCGCCCACTATCCTACATCTAGTAACTAGCCAGTCTGTTCTCCCATCCGCCCACTGGCCTACATCTAGTAACTAGCCAGTCTGTTCTCCCATCCGCCCACTGGCCTACATCTAGTAACTAGCCAGTCTGTTCTCCCGTCCGCCCACTATCCTACATCTAGTAACTAGCCAGTCTGTTCTCCCATCCGCCCACTGGCCTACATCTAGTAACTAGCCAGTCTGTTCTCCCATCCGCCCACTATCCTACATCTAGTAACTAGCCAGTCTGTTCTCCCATCCGCCCACTATCCTACATCTAGTAACTAGCCAGTCTGTTCCCCCATCCGCCCACTATCCTACATCTAGTAACTAGCCAGTCTGTTCTCCCATCCGCCCACTGGCCTGAATCTAGTAACTAGCCAGTCTGTTCTCCCATCCGCCAACTGGCCTACATCTAGTAACTAGCCAGTCTGTTCTCCCATCCGCCCACTGGCCTGAATCTAGTAACTAGCCAGTCTGTTCTCCCATCCGCCCCCTGGCCTACATCTAGTAACTAGCCAGTCTGTTCTCCCATCCGCCCACTGGCCTACATCTAGTAACTAGCCAGTCTGTTCTCCCATCCGCCCCCTATCCTACATCTAGTAACTAGCCAGTCTGTTCTCCCATCCGCCCACTGGCCTGAATCTAGTAACTAGCCAGTCTGTTCTCCCATCCGCCCACTGGCCTACATCTAGTAACTAGCCAGTCTGTTCTCCCATCCGCCCACTATCCTACATCTAGTAACTAGCCAGTCTGTTCTCCCATCCGCCCACTATCCTACATCTAGTAACTAGCCAGTCTGTTCTCCCATCCGCCCACTGGCCTACATCTAGTAACTAGCCAGTCTGTTCTCCCATCCGCCCACTGGCCTACATCTAGTAACTAGCCAGTCTGTTCTCCCGTCCGCCCACTATCCTACATCTAGTAACTAGCCAGTCTGTTCTCCCATCCGCCCACTGGCCTACATCTAGTAACTAGCCAGTCTGTTCTCCCATCCGCCCACTATCCTACATCTAGTAACTAGCCAGTCTGTTCTCCCATCCGCCCACTATCCTACATCTAGTAACTAGCCAGTCTGTCCCCCCATCCGCCCACTATCCTACATCTAGTAACTAGCCAGTCTGTTCTCCCATCCGCCCACTGGCCTGAATCTAGTAACTAGCCAGTCTGTTCTCCCATCCGCCAACTGGCCTACATCTAGTAACTAGCCAGTCTGTTCTCCCATCCGCCCACTGGCCTGAATCTAGTAACTAGCCAGTCTGTTCTCCCATCCGCCCCCTGGCCTACATCTAGTAACTAGCCAGTCTGTTCTCCCATCCACCCCCTGGCCTGAATCTGTTCTCCCATCCGCCCCCTGGCCTACATCTAGTAACTAGCCAGTCTGTTCTCCCATCCCCCCACTGGCCTACATCTAGTAACTAGCCAGTCTGTTCTCCCATCCGCCCACTATCCTACATCTAGTAACTAGCCAGTCTGTTCTCCCATCCGCCCACTGGCCTACATCTAGTAACTAGCCAGTCTGTTCTCCCATCCGCCCAGTGGCCTGAATCTTGTAACTAGCCAGTCTGTTCTCCCATCCGCCCACTATCCTACATCTAGTAACTAGCCAGTCTGTTCTCCCATCCGCCCACTGGCCTACATCTAGTAACTAGCCAGTCTGTTCTCCCATCCGCCCACTATCCTACATCTAGTAACTAGCCAGTCTGTTCTCCCATCCGCCCACTGGACTGACTCTAGTAACTAGCCAGTCTGTTCTCCCATCCGCCCACGGGCCTGACTCTAGTAACTAGCCAGTCTGTTCTCCCATCCGCCCACTATCCTACATCTAGTAACTAGCCAGTCTGTTCTCCCATCCGCCCACTGGCCTGAATCTAGTAACTAGCCAGTCTGTTCTCCCATCCGCCCACTATCCTACATCTAGTAACTAGCCAGTCTGTTCTCCCATCCGCCCACTGGCCTACATCTAGTAACTAGCCAGTCTGTTCTCCCATCCGCCCACTATCCTACATCTAGTAACTAGCCAGTCTGTTCTCCCATCCGCCCACTGGACTGACTCTAGTAACTAGCCAGTCTGTTCTCCCATCCGCCCACGGGCCTGACTCTAGTAACTAGCCAGTCTGTTCTCCCATCCGCCCACTATCCTACATCTAGTAACTAGCCAGTCTGTTCTCCCATCCGCCCACTGGCCTGAATCTAGTAACTAGCCAGTCTGTTCTCCCATCCGCCCACTATCCTACATCTAGTAACTAGCCAGTCTGTTCTCCCATCCGCCCACTATCCTACATCTAGTAACTAGCCAATCTGTTCTCCCATCCGCCCACTATCCTACATCTAGTAACTAGCCAGTCTGTTCTCCCATCCGCCCACTGGCCTGACTCTAGTAACTAGCCAGTCTGTTCTCCCATCCGCCCGCTGCTCACATCATGTGTTTTGCTGCAGCGGGTCATTCATCATTGTCGCAGGGGAGCATAGAGATCTTTATTAAGTTCGAGAACCCAATGTCGCCAGGGCATCCATAGCTCCTGCTCCACACACGCCAGGTGATGAATGAGGACCTCACATATAGACTATCTTCAGAGATGATGATGATGATGGAGTAATAACGGACATTTTCACAAAGCACGCATCGCCTGGCGGCTGGAAGGAGCCACGGGCATCAGACACATTCTTCAGAACAGTAACAGTATTCTTTTTTTACTGCTGTGTTTCCATGGGATTTAGTTCATTATCAACCACTTCTGTGGGTTAATGAATTTTTACAGATCCAGTGAATCGTTATTTTGAGTCTTCCTCTATCTTATTTGAGAAACGTCTCCATGAAGTTCTGTCCGAGTGGCGCAGCAATCTAAGGCACTGCATCTCAGTGTTAGAGGTGTCACTACAGACCCTGGTTTGATTCCAGGCTGTATCACAACCGGCTGTGATTGGGTGTCCCATAGGGTGGTGCACACGTGGCCCAGCATCGTCCGGGTTTTAGCGGGGGTAGGCTGTCATTGTACCTAAGAATTTGTTCTTAACTGACTTGCCTTGTAAAAATAAAGCTTATATTTAAAATGTATGTAAAGAGCTTTTATATCAGCCATAACATGACCTCTCTCATGGATGTCTCACAATGGAGAATATAGACTATTGCCTGTTGATTATTATTAGTGCAAAAAGTTGGTTTGTTGAAAATCTTGAGAGGTGATGACAGAGCAACACCAGGTACTTCACATGACATTCACTCCCTGCCCGGAGGCTTCAGAGCCACAAGCTTCAGAACAGGAAACCAGACACCTTTTTAACTGCTTATCTTGGGACTTTCCTACACTTGTACACTCTTAGCTAGAAAAAAATGGTTCCAAAAGGTTTCTCCGGGCTGTCCCCATAGGAGAACCCTTTTCGGTTCCAAATTTTAATTCTAGGTAGAACTATTTTGGGATCCATGTAGAACTCTCTGTGGAAAGGGTTCAACCTGGAACCAAAAGTGTCCTACCTGGAACCAAAATGTCTTCTTCAAATGGTTGGGGACAGCCGAAGAGTGCAAGAGTGTAAAATACTTATATTTGACATGCATGGGACTTATTTCCACACTCGACTAAGACACGCTTAGTAGTGGCGTGGCTTTAAGTTTTCTTTTTGGGGGGGGGTCCACCCGTTATAGTAAATGTCATTCCTGTTCATACATTCTGTTGTATTGTCATCACGTGTTAAGGTTGAACACTGATGGTGTTATTGCTTCAATCAGGCTAACAATCAGGCTAACAGTGGTGTATGAATTCCTCAAGAGCCTATGCACATCTTAAGGGGTGGCAGGGTAGTATAGTGGTTAGAGCGTTGGACTAGTAACCGGAAGGTTGCACGTTCAAACCCCCGAGCTGACAAGGTACAAATCTGTCGTTCTACCCCTGAACAGGCAGTTAACCCACTGTTCCTAGGCCGTCATTGAAATTAAGAATATGTTCTTAACTTACTCGCCTAGTTAAATGAAGGTAAAATTAAAAACATTTCAGGTTGGAATAGTTACGATTATTACAACATGTAATATCTTATCTCCCTCACTAGCTTTAAGCACCAGCTGGCAGAGCAGCTCACTGCTCTATACATAGCCCATCTATAATTTAGCCCAAACAACTACCTCTCCCCCTACTGTATTTATTTATTTATTTTGCTCCTTTATACCTAATTATTTCTATCTCTATCTTGCACATTCTTCCACTGCAAATCTATCATTCCAGTGTTTTACTTCGCCACCATTGTATTTACCTCCCTTATCTCACCTCATTGGCTCACATTGTATATAGACTTATTTTTCTACTGTATTATTGACTGTATGTTTGTTTTTACTCCATGTGTAACTCTGTGTTGTTGTATGTGTCGAACTGCTTTGCTTTATCTTGGCCAGGTCGCAATTGTAAATGAGAACTTGTTCTCAACTTGCCTACCTGGTTAAATAAAGGTGAATCATAAATATTCAAGAAACATTTTAAAATGCGGTGTAGAAATTTAACACGATGAACAGGAATGGCATTTACACTAACAACTATCTGAAACCCACTCATTCAATCTGATAGGCTGCCAACTCTACAATCTATTATTAAAAAAGGTTCAAAATGTAACTCCTCCCATCACTAAAAGGTTCAAAATGTAACTCCTCCCATCACTAAAAGGTTCAAAATGTAACGCCTCCCATCACTAAAAGGTTCAAAATGTAACTCCTCCCATCACTAAAAGGTTCAAAATGTAACGCCTCCCATCACTAAAAGGTTCAAAATGTAACTCCTCCCATCACTAAAAGGTTCAAAATGTAACTCCTCCCATCACTAAAAGGTTCAAAATATAACTCCTCCCATCACTAAAAGGTTCAAAATGTAACTCCTCCCATCACTAAAAGGTTCAAAATATAACTCCTCCCATCACTAAAAGGTTCCGGATTGAAGGTAGAGAGATTGTAGAGTTGGAAGCCTATCAGAATGATTGAACCTTTACACAGGGGTTCTTCGAAGACCCTTTTCATATAGTTTCCTCAAGGAACCTTTTTCAACTGGTTACGCCAGTGTGGCAACCCTTAAGGTTGTTCTATGTACCTCCACTTCTAAGAGTATAGGCTGCTTTACCATAACAGCATTTCAGAGGGGTTTTTTTTGTTGCGGGTTTGAGTGACTATTTATTCTGTTAAAAGCTCCCACTTACTTGTAAGTCATGAAATACTGTTAACATTTCTGCAACGCTTTTGAGTGGTTTGAATTCTGCACTTAGATTGGCTTTGCGAAATAGAATATGAGCCTCTGTGAGCCAAGGCCATGTTTGACTGGAGGAAAATAGTTCAGTTAAATGGAAAAAAAAACACGTTCCAAATGGGAGTTGTTTGTGTGTGTGACTACACATCATGAAATACATCTGCCAGCAACAGTAAAACACATTTAGAGAGAGTAACTCCAGAGTCCAGGGCTGATACTTTGAACACCACACAACATGCAGTATATAACTCCAGAGTCCAGGGCTGAGTCTTTGAACACCACACAACATGCAGTATATAACTCCAGAGTCCAGGGCTGAGCCTTTGAACACCACACAACATGCAGTATATAACTCCAGAGTCCAGGGCTGAGTCTTTGAACACCACACAACATGTAGTATATAACTCCAGAGTCCAGGGCTGAGTCTTTGAACACCACACAACATGCAGTATATAACTCCAGAGTCCAGGGCTGAGTCTTTGAACACCACACAACATGTAGAATATAACTCCAGAGTCCAGGGCTGAGCCTTTGAACATCACACAACATGCAGTATATAACTCCAGAGTCCAGGGCTGAGTCTTTGAACACCACACAACATGTAGAATATAACTGCAGAGTCCAGGGCTGAGTCTTTGAACACCACACAACATGCAGTATATAACTCCAGAGTCCAGGGCTGAGTCTTTGAACACCACACAACATGTAGAATATAACTCCAGAGTCCAGGGCTGAGCCTTTGAACACCACACAACATGTAGAATATAACTCCAGAGTCCAGGGCTGAGTCTTTGAACATCACACAACATGCAGTATATAACTCCAGAGTCCAGGGCTGAGTCTTTGAACACCACACAACATGCAGTATATAACTCCAGAGTCCAGGGCTGAGTCTTTGAACACCACACAACATGTAGAATATAACTCCAGAGTCCAGGGCTGAGTCTTTGAACACCACACAACATGTAGAATATAACTCCAGAGTCCAGGGCTGAGTCTTTGAACACCACACAACATGTATTATATAACTCCAGAGTCCAGGGCTGAGCCTTTGAACACCACACAACATGCAGTATATAACTCCAGAGTCCAGGGCTGAGCCTTTGAACACAACACAACATGTAGTATATAACTCCAGAGTCCAGGGCTGAGTCTTTGAACACCACACAACATGCAGTATATAACTCCAGAGTCCAGGGCTGAGTCTTTGAACACCACACAACATGTAGTATATAAAGGTCAGTGATAGAAGCAGAGCTCTAGATTAGCCCTCCTCCATTCCATTTCCGCAGCATTCTAGTTCCAGGGAGGCTCTCCAGTTTCCATGACAACCCAAACCAGGAACAAGAACATTTGGCTCTCAGGAGGCAACTCTGGGGTCTCTCCCGATTTAGAGAAAGGTGGCGTCTTCAGGGGTTTGTTTTTGTGGGAGGGAGATCGGATAAAATCTAATTATATTATTCGCAGATATACTTAGCAGATATTATTGCGGGTGTAGCAAAATGCTTGTGTTCCTAGCTCCAACAGTGTAGTAATATTTAACAATACACAACAATACACACATATCTAAAAAGTAAAGACAACATGGACAGTACATGGATAGAATACGTAAAAAACTACATGACCGTAAGTACGTGGACACCTTCTTGTCGAACGTCTCATTCCAAAATCATGTGCATTAACATGGAGTTGGTCCCCCCCTTTGGTGCTATAACAGCCTCCACTTTTCTGGGAAGGCTTTCCACTAGATGTTGGAACACTTCTGCGGAGACTTGCTTCCATTCAGCCACAAGAGCGTTAGTGAGGTCAGGCACTGATGTTGGGCAATTAGACCTGGCTCGTTCCAATTCATCCCAAAGGTGTTTGATGGGGTTGAGGTCAGGGCAGGCCAGTCATGTTCTTTCACACCTATCTCAACGAACCATTTATGTATGGATCTTGCTTTCTTTACGGGTTATTGTCATGCTGAAACAGGAAAGGGCCTTCCCAAACTGTTGCCACAAAGTTGGAAGCACAGAATCATCTAGAATGTTATTGTATGCTGTAGTGTTAAGATTTCCCTTCACTGGAACTAAGGGGCCTAGCCTGAACCCTAGTAAACAGCCCCAGACTATAATTCCTCCTCCACCAAACTTTACAGTTGGCCCTATGCATTCGGGCAGGTAGTGTTCTCCTGGCATCCACCAAACCCAGATTAGTCTGTCGTCCTGACAGATGGTGAAGCGTGATTCATCACTCCAAAGAACACGTTTCCACTGCTCCAGAGTCCAATGGCGGCGAGCTTTACACCACTCCAGCCGATGCTTGACATTGTGCATTGTGATCTTAGGCTTGTGTGTGGCTGCTTGGCCATGGAAACCCATATAATGAAGCTCCTGGCAAAAAGTTATTGTGCTGACGTTGATCCAGAGGCAGTTTGGAACTAAGTAGTGAGTGTTGCAACCAAGGACAGACTATTTTTCCTCACTGCGTGCTTCAGCACTTGGCTGTCCCATTCTGTGAGCTTGTGTGGCCTATCACTTTGCAGCTGAGTCATTGTGCTCATAGATGTTTCCACTTCACATTAACAGCACTTACAATTGAACAGGGCAGCTCTAGCAGTGCAGAAATTTGACGAACTGACTTGTTGGAAGGATGGAATCCTATGGCGGTGCCACATTGAAAGTCACTGAGCTCTTCAGCAAGGCCATTCTACTACCAATATTTGTCTCCAGGAGATTGCATAGCTGTGTGCTCGATGTTATACACCTGGTTGCCATGGTTGTGTCCACATACACTACCGGTCGAAAGTTTTAGAATTGTAAAATAATTGTGAAGACATCAAAACGTTGAAGTAACACATATGGAATCATGTAGTAACCCAAAAAGTGTTAAACAAATCAAAATATATTTGAGATTTGAGATTCTTCAAATAACCACCCTTTGCCTTGGTGACATCTTTGCACACTTTTGGCATTCTCCCAACCAGCTTCTCCTCGACGACTTTTCCAACAGTCTTGAAGGAGTTCCCACATATGCTGAGCATTTGTTGGCAGCTATCCTTCACTCTGCGGCCCAACTCATCCCAAACCAAACCATCTCATCTGGGTTGAGGTCAGGTGATTGTGGAGGCCAGGTCATCTGATGCAGCACTCCATCACTCTCCTTCTTGGTCAAATAGCCCTTACACAGCCTGGAGGTGTGTTGGGTCATTGTCCTGTTAAACACAAAATGATAGTCCCACTAAGCGCAAACCAGATGGGATGGCATATCGCTGCAGAATGCTTTGGTTAAGTGTGCCTTAAATTCTAAATAAATCACAGACAGTGTCACCAGCAAAGCACCCTCCACACCATCACACCTCCTCCTCCATGCTTCACAGTGGGAAATACACATGCGGAGATCATCCGTTCACCCACACCGCGTCCCACAAAGACACAGAGGTTTGAATCAAAAATCTTCAATTTGGACTAAATTCCAAAGGACAAATTATTGGTGTTCTTTAGTAGTGGTTCCATTGCAGCGATTCGTCCATGAAGGCCTAATTCACAAATTCTCCTCTGAACAGTTGATGTTGAGATGTGTCTGTTACTTAAACTCTGTGAAGAATGTATTTGGGCTGCAATTTCTTAGGCTGGTAACTCTAATGAACTTATCCTCTGCAGCAGAGGTAACTCTAGGTTTTCCATTCCTGTGGTGGTCATCATGAGAGCCAGTTTCATCATAGCACTTGAACAAGCTTTAAAAGTTCTTGAATTTTTCTGGATTGACTGAAAGTAATGATGGACTGTCATTTCTCTTTTCTTATTTGCGCTGTTCTTGCCATAATATGGACTTGGTCTTTTACCAAATAGGGCTGTATACCCCCCTACCTTGTTACAACACAACTGATTGTCTCAAACACAATAAGAAGGAAAGAGTTTCCACATATTAACTTTTAAGAAGGCACACCTGTTAATTAAAATGCATTCCAGATGACTACATCATGAAGCTGGATGAGAGAATGCCAAGATCAAGGTAAAGGGTGGCTATTTGAGGATCTTTGCCATTCCGGTAGGGAGAGTAGCAATGGTCAAACGTTTTTGAAGCTTGAGTGGCGCAGGTGATGTGTTGATAAAACTTTTTCCTCAGATTTGCTTTATTGAAGTCCCCAGCTACAATAAACACGGTCTCAGGATATAACGTTTGCAATTTTCTTTGAGAGCCGTCGTCCAATCAGCTTGAGGGGGAATATACACGGCTGTGACGATAACCAAAGGGAATTCTCTCGGTAGGTAATGCAGTCGGCATTTGACTAAATTAATTCTACGTAGGCCGGGTGAACAAAAGGAATTGAGTTCCTGTACGTTACCACAATCACACCATGAGTAGTTAATCATGAATCATAAACCTATGCCTTTCTTTTTCCCTCAAGATTTCTTTATTCCTGTCTGCGCTATGCACTGAGAACCCAGCTGGCTGTATGGACAGGGACAGTATATCCAGAGAGAGCCATGATTCCGTGAAACAGAGTATGCCACAGTCCTGATGTCTCTCTGGAAGGAGATTCTTTATTCCTTTATTGTCCAGGGACTGAAGATTAATTAGTGAGTAATATACTAGGAAGTGATGGGGGGTACGAACAAAGGATCGATCCAATTCAGGAAAGTCATATTTTTTGTGTCGAAATGCCGGTGAGTTACCACCGCTCTAATATCCTAAAGTTAATTCCGTCTGTATGTAAAGGAGATCCTGAGCAAATAAGGTGAGAAAAAACACACCATTGTTTTTTACTGCGTAGTTGCTTAGGAGCCATGAACAGAGTGACATAACCTGAAATTAGACCAAATTATTACGTACATTTCAAAAGTGAGATATTTTCTAGGTGAAACCATTGCGCTACAGTGGACAGTACATTACCACCCCTACTGCAGACTGTTTGTGCAATCCGACAGGAATGTTTCAACAGGTTTCTTCACTGACAATACAGGCAAAATAGCTTTATCCTTCCAACACAATGCACCAATACATATTACCAATGCATATTACCAATACATATTACCAATGCATATTACCAATGCATATTACCAATGCATATTACCAATACATATTACCAATACATATTACCAATGCATATTACCAATGCATATTACCAATACATATTACCAATGCATATTACCAATACATGTGTGGATCCCCAGATCGAGGGAGATTATCATTGGTCTTGTATGTCTTCCATTTCCTAATAATTGCTCCCACAGTTGATTTCTTCAAACCAAGCTGCTTACCTACTGCAGATTCAGTCTTCCCAGCCTGGTGCAGGTCTACAATTTTGTTTCTGGTGTCCTTTGACAGCTCTTTGGTCTTGGCCATAGTGGAGTTTGGAATGTGACTGTTTGAGGTTGTGGACAGGTGTCTTTTAGACTGATAACAAACAGGTGCCATTAATACAGGTAACGAGTGGAAGACAGAGGAGCCTCTTAAAGAAGTTACGGGTCTGTGAGAGCCAGAAATCTTGCTTGTTTGTTGGTGACCAAATACTTATTTTCCACCATAATTTGCAAATAAATTCATGAAAAACCTTCAATGTGATTGTCTGGATTTTTTTCCCTCATTTTGTCTGTCATAGTTGAAGTGTACCTATGATGAAAATTACAGGCCTCTCTCATCTTTTTAAGTGGGAGAACTTGCACAATTGGTGGCTGACTAAATACTTTTTTGCCCCACTGTATATGAAGTGGACAGAAACTAAAGGTGTTATCTCTCGAGGTTTCCCTAAAGGCTTGGTGATGAGGATCACATCATGGTTTCTGAAACTGTCTCCTCTCATAAGATGTTCTCCTTTCACAATAATTCAGTGTGGATTCCACTCCCCCACCAGGCTTAGGAAAAGCCTACTATTGGCTCTTCTTCTGTCTGTTTATGCTATAGAGTACCTCAGCTATAGAATGTGTTCCACTTGTGTAAAATTCCAAGCAAGCCGTTTCTTTATTTTTGCAACTTGTTGTGTTTTATTCCACATCATAGATTCCATGTCTGGCCCACAGTCCCTCAGTATCAATATGTCTTCACTGTCATTATATCAACTATTTCCCTGTCATGACATCGACAGTGTAGTGATGTGAATAATACATTTACATTCAAATATATTTCACTATATTTCAGTCATAGTATGTGTTGGTGGTATATAAAATATTCATTATTTTTCTCTATATTTCAGTGTAAAAAATGATGTGCTGACACAGACAGACAGACAGACAGACAGACAGACAGACAGACAGACAGACAGACAGACAGACAGACAGACAGACAGACAGACAGACAGACAGACATAGAGTCCTACGAGAACATAGGCTGATGAGACAGACAGACAGACACAGTCCTAAGAGGCTCCCGAGTGACGCAGCGGTCTAAGGCACTGCATATTAGTGCTAGAGGCATCACAACAGTCCCTGGTTTAAATCCATAGGCTGAGGAGACAGACAGACAGACAGACAGACAGACAGACAGACAGACAGACAGACAGACAGACAGACAGACAGACAGACAGACAGACAGACAGACAGACAGACAGACAAATCAAATCAAATGTATTTATATAGCCCTTCGTACATCAGCTGATATCTCAAAGTGCTGTACAGAAACCCAGCCTAAAACCCCAAACAGCAAGCAATGCAGGTGTTGAAGCACGGTGGCTAGGAAAAACTCCCTAGAAAGGCCGGAACCTAGGAAGAAACCTAGAGAGGAACCAGGCTATGTGGGGTGGCCAGTCCTCTTCTGGCTGTGCCGGGTGGAGATTATAACAGAACATGGCCAAGATGTTCAAATGTTCATAAATGACCAGCATGGTCGAATAATAATAAGGCAGAACAGTTGAAACTGGAGCAGCAGCACAGTCAGGTGGAAGTTGAATCTGATCATTTATCACTCCAGTGTTAATCTGCTAAATTGTAATTATTCGCCAACCTCCTCATGCCTTTTGCACACAATGTATATAGACTCTTTTTTCTACTATGTTATTGACTTGTTAATTGTTTACTCCATGTGTAACTCTGTGTTGTCTGTTCACACTGCTATGCTTTATCTGGGCCAGGTCGCAGTTGCAATAAAATATAGCCTCCACATTGACTCTGTACCGTAACACCCTGTATATAGCCTCCACATTGACTCTGTACCGTAATACCCTGTATATAGCCTCCACATTGACTCTGTACCGGTACCCCCTGTATATAGCCTCCACATTGACTCTGTACCGTAATACCCTGTATATAGCCTCCACATTGACTCTGTACCGTAATACCCTGTATATAGCCTCCACATTGACTCTGTACCGTAATACCCTGTATATAGCCTCCACATTGACTCTGTACCGTAATACCCTGTATATAGCCTCCACATTGACTCTGTACCGGTACCCCTTGTATATAGCCTCCACATTGACTCTGTACCGTAATACCCTGTATTATAGCCTCCACATTGACTCTGTACCGTAACACCCTGTATATAGCCTCCACATTGACTCTGTACCGGTACCCCCTGTATATAGCCTCCACATTGACTCTGTACCGTAATACCCTGTATATAGCCTCCACATTGACTCTGTACCGTAATACCCTGTATATAGCCTCCACATTGACTCTGTACCGTAATACCCTGTATATAGCCTCCACATTGACTCTGTACCGTAATACCCTGTATATAGCCTCCACATTGACTCTGTACCGGTACCCCCTGTATATAGCCTCCACATTGACTCTGTACCGTAATACCCTGTATATAGCCTCCACATTGACACTGTACCGTAACACCCTGTATATAGCCTCCACAATGACTCTGTACCGTAATACCCTGTATATAGCCTCCACATTGACTCTGTACCGTAACACCCTGTATATAGCCTCCACATTGACTCTGTACCGTAACACCCTGTATATAGCCTCCACATTGACTCTGTACCGTAACACCCTGTATATAGCCTCCACATTGACTCTGTACCAGTACCCCCTGTATATAGTCTCCACATTGACTCTGTACCGTAATACCCTGTATATAGCCTCCACATTGACTCTGTACCGTAATACCCTGTATATAGCCTCCACATTGACTCTGTACCGGTACCCCTGTATATAGCCTCCACATTGACTCTGTACCGTAATACCCTGTATATAGCCTCCACATTGACTCTGTACTGGTACCCCCCTGTATATAGCCTCCACATTGACTCTGTACCGTAATACCCTGTATATAGCCTCCACATTGACTCTGTACCGTAATACCCTGTATATAGCCTCCACATTGACTCTGTACCGGTACCCCTGTATATAGCCTCCACATTGACTCTGTACCAGTGCCCCCTGTATATAGCCTCCACATTGACTCTGTACCGTAACACCCTGTATATGCCTCCACATTGACTCTGTACCGTAATACCCTGTATATAGCCTCCACATTGACTCTGTACCGTAATACCCTGTATATAGCCTCCACATTGACTCTGTACCGTAATACCCTGTATATAGCTCCACATTGACTCTGTACCGGTACCCCCCCTGTATATATGCCTCCACATTGACCTCTGTACCGGTACCCCCTGTATATAGCCTCCACATTGACTCTGTACTGGTAACCCCCCCTGTATATAGCCTCCACATTGACTCTGTACTGGTACCCCCCTGTATATAGCCTCCACATTGACTCTGTACTGGTAGCCCCCTGTATATAGCCTCCACATTGACTCTGTACCGTAATACCCTGTATATAGCCTCCACATTGACTCTGTACCGTAACACCCTGTATATAGCCTCCAACATTGACTCTGTACTGGTAGCCCCCTGTATATAGCCTCCACATTGACTCTGTACCGGTACCCCCTGTATATAGCCTCCACATTGACTCTGTACCAGTACCCCCTGTATATAGCCTCCACATTGACTCTGACCGGTACCCACTGTATATAGCCTCCACATTGACTCTGTACCGTAATACCCTGTATGTAGCCTCCACATTGACTCTGTACCGGTACCCCTGTATATAGCCTCCACTTGACTCTGTACCGGTACCCCCTGTATATAGCCTCCACATTGGACTCTGTACCGGTACCCCCTGTATATAGCCTCCACATTGACTCTGTACCGTACCCCCTGTATATAGCCTCCACGTTGACACTGTACCAGTACCCCTGTATATAGCCTCACATTGACTCTGTACCGGTACCCCCTTGTATATAGCCTCCACATTGACTCTGTACCGTAATACCCTGTATATAGCCTCCACATTGACTCTGTACCGGTACCCCCTGTATATAGCCTCCACATTGACTTCTGTACCGTAATACCCTGTATGTAGCCTCCACATTGACTCTGTACGGTACCCCTGTATATAGCCTCCACATTGACTCTGTACGGTACCACCCTGTATATAGCCTCCACATTGACTCTGTACCGTAATACCCCTGTATATAGCCTCCACATTGACTCTGTACCGGTACCCCTGTATATGCCTCCACATTGACTCTGTACCGTAATACCCCTGTATATAGCCTCCACATTGACTCTGTTACCGGTACCCCCCTGTATATAGCCTCCAACATTGACTCTGTACCGGTACCCCTGTATATAGCCTCCACATTGACTCTGGTACTGGTAGCCCCTGTATATAGCCTCCACATTGACTCTGTACTGGTACCGCCCCTGTATATAGCCTCCCATTGACTCTGTACTGGTAGCCCCCTGTATATAGCCTCCACATTGACTCTGTACCGTAATACCCTGTATATAGCCTCCACATTGACTCTGTACTGGTAGCCCCCTGTATATAGCCTCCACATTGACTCTGTACCGGTACCCCCTGTATATAGCCTCCACATTGACTCTGTACCAGTACCCCCTGTATATAGCCTCCACATTGACTCTGTACCGGTACCCACTGTATATAGCCTCCACATTGACTCTGTACCGTAATACCCTGTATGTAGCCTCCACATTGACTCTGTACCGGTACCCCCGGTATATAGCCTCCACATGACTCTGTACGGTACCCCCGTATATAGCCTCCACATGACTCTGTTACAGTAACCCTGTATATAGCCTCCACATTGACTCTGTACCGTATACCCGTGTAATAGCTCCACATTGACTCTGTACCGTAATACCCTGTATATAGCCTCCACATTGACTCTGTACCGTAACCCCTGTATATAGCCTCCACATTGACTCTGTACCGGTACCCCCTGTATATAGCCTCCACATTGACTCTGTACCGTAACCCCCTGTATATAGCCTCCACATTGACTCTGTACCGTACACCCTGTATATAGCCTCCACATTGACTCTGTACGGTACCCCCTGTATATAGCCTCCACATTGACTCTGTACCGTAATACCCCTGTATATAGCCTCCACATTGACTCTGTACGTAACACCCTGTATATAGCCTCCACATTGACTCTGTACCGTAATACCCTGTATATAGCCTCCACATTGACTCTGTACCGTAACACCCTGTATATAGCCTCCACATTGACTCTGTACCGGTACCCCCTGTATATAGCCTCCACATTGACTCTGTACCGGTACCCCCTGTATATAGCCTCCACATTGACTCTGTACCGTAACCCCTGTATATAGCCTCCACATTGACTCTGTACCGTAATACCCTGTATATAGCCTCCACATTGACTCTGTACCGTAACACCCTGTATATAGCCTCCACATTGACTCTGTACGGTACCCCCTGTATATAGCCTCCACATTGACTCTGTACGGTAACACCCTGTATATAGCCTCCACATTGACTCTGTACCGTAACCCCTGTATATAGCCTCCACATTGACTCTGTACCGTAACCCCCTGTATATAGCCTCCACATTGACTCTGTACCGTAATACCCTGTATATAGCCTCCACATTGACTCTGTACCGGTACCCCTGTATATAGCCTCCACATTGACTCTGTACCGTATACCCTGTATATAGCCTCCACATTGACTCTGTACCGGTACCCCTGTATATAGCCTCCACATTGACTCTGTACCGTAACACCCTGTATATAGCCTCCACATTGACTCTGTACCGTAATACCCCTGTATATAGCCTCCACATTGACTCTGTACGGTACCCCTGTATATAGCCTCCACATTGACTCTGTACCGGTACCCCCTGTATATAGCCTCCACATTGACTCTGTACCGTAACACCCTGTATATAGCCTCCACATTGACTCTGTACCGTAACCCCCTGTATATAGCCTCCACATTGACTCTGTACCGTAACCCCCTGTATATAGCCTCCACATTGACTCTGTACCGTACCCCCTGTATATAGCCTCCACATTGACTCTGTACCGGTACCCCTGTATATAGCCTCCACATTGACTCTGTACCGGTACCCCTGTATATAGCCTCCACATTGACTCTGTACCGGTACCCCCTGTATATAGCCTCCACATTGACTCTGTACCGGTACCCCCTGTATATAGCCTCCACATTGACTCTGTACGGTACCCCCTGTATATAGCCTCCACATTGACTCTGTACCGTAATACCCTGTATATAGCCTCCACATTGACTCTGTACCGTACCCCTGTATATAGCCTCCACATTGACTCTGTACCGGTACCCCCTGTATATAGCCTCCACATTGACTCTGTACCGGTACCCCCTGTATATAGCCTCCACATTGACTCTGTACCGGTACCCCTGTATATAGCCTCCACATTGACTCTGTACCGGTACCCCTGTATATAGCCTCCACATTGACTCTGTACCGTAACCCCTGTATATAGCCTCCACATTGACTCTGTACCGGTACCCCTGTATATAGCCTCCACATTGACTCTGTACCGGTACCCCCTGTATATAGCTCCACATTGACTCTGTACCGGTACCCCCTGTATATAGCCTCCACATTGACTCTGTACCGGTACCCCTGTATATAGCCTCCACATTGACTCTGTACGGTACCCCCTGTATATAGCCTCCACATTGACTCTGTACCGGTACCCCCTGTATATAGCCTCCACATTGACTCTGTACCGTACCCCTGTATATAGCCTCCACATTGACTCTGTACCGGTACCCCTGTATATAGCCTCCACATTGACTCTGTACCGTACCCCCTGTATATAGCCTCCACATTGACTCTGTACCGGTACCCTGTATATAGCCTCCACATTGACTCTGTACCGGTACCCCCTGTATATAGCCTCCACATTGACTCTGTACCGTACCCCTGTATATAGCCTCCACATTGACTCTGTACCGGTACCCCCTGTATATAGCCTCCACATTGACTCTGTACCGTAACACCCTGTATATAGCCTCCACATTGACTCTGTACCGGTACCCCTGTATATAGCCTCCACATTGACTCTGTACCGGTACCCCCTGTATATAGCCTCCACATTGACTCTGTACCGTACCCCCTGTATATAGCCTCCACATTGACTCTGTACCGGTACCCCCTGTATATAGCCTCCACATTGACTCTGTACCGGTACCCCCTGTATATAGCCTCCACATTGACTCTGTACCGTAACACCCTGTATATAGCCTCCACATTGACTCTGTACGGTACCCCCTGTATATAGCCTCCACATTGACTCTGTACCGTACCCCCTGTATATAGCCTCCACATTGACTCTGTACCGGTACCCCTGTATATAGCCTCCACATTGACTCTGTACCGGTACCCCCTGTATATAGCCTCCACATTGACTCTGTACCGTAACCCCCTGTATATAGCCTCCACATTGACTCTGTACCGTACCCCTGTATATAGCCTCCACATTGACTCTGTACCGGTACCCCCTGTATATAGCCTCCACATTGACTCTGTACCGGTACCCCTGTATATAGCCTCCACATTGACTCTGTACGGTACCCCTGTATATAGCCTCCACATTGACTCTGTACCGTATACCCCCTGTATATAGCCTCCACATTGACTCTGTACCGGTACCCCCTGTATATAGCCTCCACATTGACTCTGTACCGTAACCCCTGTATATAGCCTCCACATTGACTCTGTACGGTACCCCTGTATATAGCCTCCACATTGACTCTGTACCGTAACCCCTGTATATAGCCTCCACATTGACTCTGTACCGGACCCCTGTATATAGCCTCCACATTGACTCTGTACCGGTACCCCCTGTATATAGCCTCCACATTGACTCTGTACCGTAACACCCTGTATATAGCCTCCACATTGACTCTGTACCGGTACCCCCTGTATATAGCCTCCACATTGACTCTGTACCGGTACCCCCTGTATATAGCCTCCACATTGACTCTGTACCGGTACCCCCTGTATATAGCCTCCACATTGACTCTGTACCGGTACCCCTGTATATAGCCTCCACATTGACTCTGTACCGTACCCCCTGTATATAGCCTCCACATTGACTCTGTACCGTAACACCCTGTATATAGCCTCCACATTGACTCTGTACCGGTACCCCCTGTATATAGCCTCCACATTGACTCTGTACCGGTACCCCCTGTATATAGCCTCCACATTGACTCTGTACCGTACCCCCTGTATATAGCCTCCACATTGACTCTGTACCGGTACCCCTGTATATAGCCTCCACATTGACTCTGTACCGGTACCCCCTGTATATAGCCTCCACATTGACTCTGTACCGTAACACCCTGTATATAGCCTCCACATTGACTCTGTACCGTACCCCCTGTATATAGCCTCCACATTGACTCTGTACCGGTACCCCTGTATATAGCCTCCACATTGACTCTGTACCGGTAACCCCTGTATATAGCCTCCACATTGACTCTGTACGGTACCCCCTGTATATAGCCTCCACATTGACTCTGTACCGTAATACCCTGTATATAGCCTCCACATTGACTCTGTACCGTAACCCCTGTATATAGCCTCCACATTGACTCTGTACCGTAATACCCTGTATATAGCCTCCACATTGACTCTGTACCGTAACCCCCTGTATATAGCCTCCACATTGACTCTGTACCGTAACACCCTGTATATAGCCTCCACATTGACTCTGTACCGTAACACCCTGTATATAGCCTCCACATTGACTCTGTACGGTACCCCCTGTATATAGCCTCCACATTGACTCTGTACCGTAACCCCTGTATATAGCCTCCACATTGACTCTGTACCGTAACCCCCTGTATATAGCCTCCACATTGACTCTGTACGGTACCCCCTGTATATAGCCTCCACATTGACTCTGTACCGTAACACCCTGTATATAGCCTCCACATTGACTCTGTACCGGTACCCCCTGTATATAGCCTCCACATTGACTCTGTACCGTAACCCCCTGTATATAGCCTCCACATTGACTCTGTACCGTAACCCTGTATATAGCCTCCACATTGACTCTGTACCGGTACCCTGTATATAGCCTCCACATTGACTCTGTACCGGTACCCCCTGTATATAGCCTCCACATTGACTCTGTACCGTACCCCCTGTATATAGCCTCCACATTGACTCTGTACCGTACCCCCTGTATATAGCCTCCACATTGACTCTGTACCGTAACCCCTGTATATAGCCTCCACATTGACTCTGTACCGTAATACCCTGTATATAGCCTCCACATTGACTCTGTACGGTACCCCCTGTATATAGCCTCCACATTGACTCTGTACCGGTACCCCTGTATATAGCCTCCACATTGACTCTGTACGGTACCCCCTGTATATAGCCTCCACATTGACTCTGTACCGTACACCCTGTATATAGCCTCCACATTGACTCTGTACCGGTACCCCCTGTATATAGCCTCCACATTGACTCTGTACCGGTACCCTGTATATAGCCTCCACATTGACTCTGTACCGGTACCCCTGTATATAGCCTCCACATTGACTCTGTACCGGTACCCCTGTATATAGCCTCCACATTGACTCTGTACCGGTACCCCCTGTATATAGCCTCCACATTGACTCTGTACCGTAACCCCCTGTATATAGCCTCCACATTGACTCTGTACCGTAACCCCTGTATATAGCCTCCACATTGACTCTGTACGGTACCCCTGTATATAGCCTCCACATTGACTCTGTACCGGTACCCCCTGTATATAGCCTCCACATTGACTCTGTACCGGTACCCCCTGTATATAGCCTCCACATTGACTCTGTACCGGTACCCCCTGTATATAGCCTCCACATTGACTCTGTACCGTAATACCCTGTATATAGCCTCCACATTGACTCTGTACCGGTACCCCCTGTATATAGCCTCCACATTGACTCTGTACCGGTAACCCCTGTATATAGCCTCCACATTGACTCTGTACCGGTACCCCCTGTATATAGCCTCCACATTGACTCTGTACCGGTACCCCCTGTATATAGCCTCCACATTGACTCTGTACCGTACCCCCTGTATATAGCCTCCACATTGACTCTGTACCGGTACCCCCTGTATATAGCCTCCACATTGACTCTGTACCGTAATACCCCTGTATATAGCCTCCACATTGACTCTGTACCGGTACCCCTGTATATAGCCTCCACATTGACTCTGTACCGTAATACCTGTATATAGCCTCCACATTGACTCTGTACCGGTACCCCCTGTATATAGCCTCCACATTGACTCTGTACGGTACCCCCTGTATATAGCCTCCACATTGACTCTGTACCGTAACACCCTGTATATAGCCTCCACATTGACTCTGTACCGGTACCCCTGTATATAGCCTCCACATTGACTCTGTACCGTAATACCCTGTATATAGCCTCCACATTGACTCTGTACCGGTACCCCCTGTATATAGCCTCCACATTGACTCTGTACCGGTACCCCCTGTATATAGCCTCCACATTGACTCTGTACCGTACCCCCTGTATATAGCCTCCACATTGACTCTGTACCGGTACCCTGTATATAGCCTCCACATTGACTCTGTACCGGTACCCCCTGTATATAGCCTCCACATTGACTCTGTACCGTAACACCCTGTATATAGCCTCCACATTGACTCTGTACCGTACCACCTGTATATAGCCTCCACATTGACTCTGTACCGGTACCCCTGTATATAGCCTCCACATTGACTCTGTACCGTACCCCTGTATATAGCCTCCACATTGACTCTGTACGGTACCCCTGTATATAGCCTCCACATTGACTCTGTACCGTAACCCCCTGTATATAGCCTCCACATTGACTCTGTACGGTACCCCCTGTATATAGCCTCCACATTGACTCTGTACCGGTACCCCTGTATATAGCCTCCACATTGACTCTGTACCGGTACCCCCTGTATATAGCCTCCACATTGACTCTGTACGGTACCCCCTGTATATAGCCTCCACATTGACTCTGTACCGGTACCCCTGTATATAGCCTCCACATTGACTCTGTACCGTAACCCCTGTATATAGCCTCCACATTGACTCTGTACCGTACACCCTGTATATAGCCTCCACATTGACTCTGTACCGGTACCCCCTGTATATAGCCTCCACATTGACTCTGTACCGTAACCCCTGTATATAGCCTCCACATTGACTCTGTACCGTACCCCCTGTATATAGCCTCCACATTGACTCTGTACCGGTACCCCCTGTATATAGCCTCCACATTGACTCTGTACCGGACCCCTGTATATAGCCTCCACATTGACTCTGTACCGGTACCCCTGTATATAGCCTCCACATTGACTCTGTACCGTAATACCCCTGTATATAGCCTCCACATTGACTCTGTACCGGTACCCCTGTATATAGCCTCCACATTGACTCTGTACCGGTACCCCCTGTATATAGCCTCCACATTGACTCTGTACCGGTAACCCCCTGTATATAGCCTCCACATTGACTCTGTACCGTACCCCCTGTATATAGCCTCCACATTGACTCTGTACGGTACCCCCTGTATATAGCCTCCACATTGACTCTGTACCGGTACCCCTGTATATAGCCTCCACATTGACTCTGTACCGGTACCCCTGTATATAGCCTCCACATTGACTCTGTACCGGTACCCCTGTATATAGCCTCCACATTGACTCTGTACCGTACCCCCTGTATATAGCCTCCACATTGACTCTGTACCGTAATACCCTGTATATAGCCTCCACATTGACTCTGTACCGTACCCCCTGTATATAGCCTCCACATTGACTCTGTACCGGTACCCCTGTATATAGCCTCCACATTGACTCTGTACCGGTACCCCCTGTATATAGCCTCCACATTGACTCTGTACCGGTACCCCTGTATATAGCCTCACCATTGACTCTGTACTGGTATACCCCCTGTATATAGCCTCCACATTGACTCTGTACCGGTACCCCCTGTATATAGCCTCCACATTGACTCTGTACCGGTACCCCCTGTATATAGCCTCCACATTGACTCTGTACCGTAACCCCTGTATATAGCCTCCACATTGACTCTGTACCGTAACACCCTGTATATAGCCTCCACATTGACTCTGTACCGGTACCCCCTGTATATAGCCTCCACATTGACTCTGTACCGGTACCCCTGTATATAGCCTCCACATTGACTCTGTACCGGTACCCCCTGTATATAGCCTCCACATTGACTCTGTACCGGTACACCCTGTATATACTCCACATTGACTCTGTACCGTAACACCCTGTATATAGCCTCCACATTGACTCTGTACCGGTACCCCCTGTATATAGCCTCCACATTGACTCTGTACCGGTACCCCCTGTATATAGCCTCCACATTGACTCTGTACGGTACACCCTGTATATAGCCTCCACATGACTCTGTACCGGTACACCCTGTATATAGCCTCCACATTGACTCTGTACCAGTACCCCCTGTATATAGCCTCCACATTGACTCTGTACCGTAGTACCCCTGTATATAGCCTCCACATTGACTCTGTACCGTACACCCTGTATATAGCCTCCACATTGACTCTGTACCGGTACCCCTGTATATAGCCTCCACATTGACTCTGTACCGTAACACCCTGTATATAGCCTCCACATTGACTCTGTACCGGTACCCCTGTATATAGCTACATTCCAACTGTACCGGTACCCCCTGTATTGCCTCTTACTCTGTACCGTACACCCTGTATATAGCCTCCACATTGACTCTGTACCGTAACACCCTGTATATAGCCTCCACATTGACTCTGTACCGGTACCCCCTGTATATAGCCTCCACATTGACTCTGTACCGTAATACCCTGTATATAGCCTCCACATTGACTCTGTACCGGTACCCCCTGTATATAGCCTCCACATTGACTCTGTACCGGTACCCCCTGTATATAGCCTCCACATTGACTCTGTACCGGTACCCCCTGTATATAGCCTCCACATTGACTCTGTACCGGTACCCCCTGTATATAGCCTCCACATTGACTCTGTACCGGTACCCCCTGTATATAGCCTCCACATTGACTCTGTACCGTACCCCTGTATATAGCCTCCACATTGACTCTGTACCGTAACCCTGTATATAGCCTCCACATTGACTCTGTACCGGTACACCCTGTATATAGCCTCCACATTGACTCTGTACCGGTAACCCCTGTATATAGCCTCCACATTGACTCTGTACCGTAACCCCTGTATATAGCCTCCACATTGACTCTGTACCGGTACCCCCTGTATATAGCCTCCACATTGACTCTGTACCGTAATACCCTGTATATAGCCTCCACATTGACTCTGTACCGGTACCCCTGTATATAGCCTCCACATTGACTCTGTACCGTAACCCCTGTATATAGCCTCCACATTGACTCTGTACCGTACCCCCTGTATATAGCCTCCACATTGACTCTGTACCGTACCCCCTGTATATAGCCTCCACATTGACTCTGTACCGTAATACCCTGTATATAGCCTCCACATTGACTCTGTACCGGTACCCCCTGTATATAGCCTCCACATTGACTCTGTACGGTACCCCTGTATATAGCCTCCACATTGACTCTGTACCGTAATACCCTGTATATAGCCTCCACATTGACTCTGTACCGTACCCCCTGTATATAGCCTCCACATTGACTCTGTACCGGTACCCCCTGTATATAGCCTCCACATTGACTCTGTACCGTAATACCCTGTATATAGCCTCCACATTGACTCTGTACCGTAATACCCTGTATATAGCCTCCACATTGACTCTGTACCGTAACACCCTGTATATAGCCTCCACATTGACTCTGTACCGTAACACCCTGTATATAGCCTCCACATTGACTCTGTACCGTAACACCCTGTATATAGCCTCCACATTGACTCTGTACCGTACCCCTGTATATAGCCTCCACATTGACTCTGTACCGTAAACCCTGTATATAGCCTCCACATTGACTCTGTACCGTAACCCCTGTATATAGCCTCCACATTGACTCTGTACCGTACCCCTGTATATAGCCTCCACATTGACTCTGTACGGTACCCCTGTATATAGCCTCCACATTGACTCTGTACCGTACCCCTGTATATAGCCTCCACATTGACTCTGTACCGGTACCCCTGTATATAGCCTCCACATTGACTCTGTACCGGTACCCCCTGTATATAGCCTCCACATTGACTCTGTACCGGTACCCCTGTATATAGCCTCCACATTGACTCTGTACCGTATACCCTGTATATAGCCTCCACATTGACTCTGTACCGTACACCCCTGTATATAGCCTCCACATTGACTCTGTACCGGTACCCCCTGTATATAGCCTCCACATTGACTCTGTACCGGTACCCCTGTATATAGCCTCCACATTGACTCTGTACCGGTACCCCCTGTATATAGCCTCCACATTGACTCTGTACCGTAACCCCCTGTATATAGCCTCCACATTGACTCTGTACCGTAACACCCTGTATATAGCCTCCACATTGACTCTGTACCGTACACCCTGTATATAGCCTCCACATTGACTCTGTACCGTAACCCCTGTATATAGCCTCCACATTGACTCTGTACCGTACACCCTGTATATAGCCTCCACATTGACTCTGTACCGTAACACCCTGTATATAGCCTCCACATTGACTCTGTACCGGTACCCCCTGTATATAGCCTCCACATTGACTCTGTACCGTAATACCCCTGTATATAGCCTCCACATTGACTCTGTACCGTAATACCCTGTATATAGCCTCCACATTGACTCTGTACCGGTACCCCTGTATATAGCCTCCACATTGACTCTGTACCGTAATACCCTGTATATAGCCTCCACATTGACTCTGTACCGGTACCCCTGTATATAGCCTCCACATTGACTCTGTACCGTAAACCCTGTATATAGCCTCCACATTGACTCTGTACCGTAATACCCTGTATATAGCCTCCACATTGACTCTGTACCGGTACCCTGTATATAGCCTCCACATTGACTCTGTACCGGCCCCTGTATATAGCCTCCACATTGACTCTGTACCGTAACACCCTGTATATAGCCTCCACATTGACTCTGTACCGTAACCCCTGTATATAGCCTCCACATTGACTCTGTACCGTAACACCCTGTATATAGCCTCCACATTGACTCTGTACCGTATACCCTGTATATAGCCTCCACATTGACTCTGTACCGGTACCCCTGTATATAGCCTCCACATTGACTCTGTACCGGTACCCCTGTATATAGCCTCCACATTGACTCTGTACCGGTACCCCTGTATATAGCCTCCACATTGACTCTGTACCGTAACCCCTGTATATAGCCTCCACATTGACTCTGTACCGGTACCCCCTGTATATAGCCTCCACATTGACTCTGTACCGTATACCCTGTATATAGCCTCCACATTGACTCTGTACCGGTACCCCCTGTATATAGCCTCCACATTGACTCTGTACCGGTACCCCTGTATATAGCCTCCACATTGACTCTGTACGGTACCCCTGTATATAGCCTCCACATTGACTCTGTACCGTAACACCCTGTATATAGCCTCCACATTGACTCTGTACCGTAACACCCTGTATATAGCCTCCACATTGACTCTGTACGGTACCCCCTGTATATAGCCTCCACATTGACTCTGTACCGGTACCCCCTGTATATAGCCTCCACATTGACTCTGTACGGTACCCCCTGTATATAGCCTCCACATTGACTCTGTACCGGTACCCCTGTATATAGCCTCCACATTGACTCTGTACCGTAATACCCTGTATATAGCCTCCACATTGACTCTGTACGGTACCCCCTGTATATAGCCTCCCATTGCTCTCCACACACCTGTATAGCCTCCACACCCTCGACCGGTACCCCTGTATATAGCCTCCACATTGACTCTGTACCGGTACCCCCTGTATATAGCCTCCACATTGACTCTGTACCGGTACCCCTGTATATAGCCTCCACATTGACTCTGTACCGGTACCCCTGTATATAGCCTCCACATTGACTCTGTACCGGTACCCCTGTATATAGCCTCCACATTGACTCTGTACCGTAACACCCTGTATATAGCCTCCACATTGACTCTGTACCGGTACCCCTGTATATAGCCTCCACATTGACTCTGTACCGTAACCCCTGTATATAGCCTCCACATGACTCTGTACGGTACCCCCTGTATATAGCCTCCACATTGACTCTGTACCGGTACACCCTGTATATAGCCTCCACATTGACTCTGTACCGTAATACCCTGTATATAGCCTCCACATTGACTCTGTACCGGTACCCCTGTATATAGCCTCCACATTGACTCTGTACCGTAACCCCTGTATATAGCCTCCACATTGACTCTGTACGGTACCCCCTGTATATAGCCTCCACATTGACTCTGTACGGTACCCCTGTATATAGCCTCCACATTGACTCTGTACCGTACCCCCTGTATATAGCCTCCACATTGACTCTGTACGGTACCCCCTGTATATAGCCTCCACATTGACTCTGTACCGGTACCCCCTGTATATAGCCTCCACATTGACTCTGTACCGGTACCCCTGTATATAGCCTCCACATTGACTCTGTACGGTACCCCCTGTATATAGCCTCCACATTGACTCTGTACCGGTACCCCTGTATATAGCCTCCACATTGACTCTGTACCGGTACCCCTGTATATAGCCTCCACATTGACTCTGTACCGTACCCCTGTATATAGCCTCCACATTGACTCTGTACCGTAATACCCTGTATATAGCCTCCACATTGACTCTGTACCGGTACCCCCTGTATATAGCCTCCACATTGACTCTGTACCGGTACCCCCTGTATATAGCCTCCACATTGACTCTGTACGGTACCCCTGTATATAGCCTCCACATTGACTCTGTACCGGTACACCCTGTATATAGCCTCCACATTGACTCTGTACCGTAACCCCTGTATATAGCCTCCACATTGACTCTGTACCGTACCCCTGTATATAGCCTCCACATTGACTCTGTACCGTAATACCCTGTATATAGCCTCCACATTGACTCTGTACCGGTACCCCTGTATATAGCCTCCACATTGACTCTGTACCGTAATACCCTGTATATAGCCTCCACATTGACTCTGTACCGTACCCCTGTATATAGCCTCCACATTGACTCTGTACCGGTACCCCTGTATATAGCCTCCACATTGACTCTGTACCGTAATACCCTGTATATAGCCTCCACATTGACTCTGTACCGGTACCCCCTGTATATAGCCTCCACATTGACTCTGTACCGTAATACCCTGTATATAGCCTCCACATTGACTCTGTACCGGTACCCTGTATATAGCCTCCACATTGACTCTGTACCGGTACCCCCTGTATATAGCCTCCACATTGACTCTGTAGGTACCCCTGTATATAGCCTCCACATTGACTCTGTACCGTACACCCTGTATATAGCCTCCACATTGACTCTGTACCGTACCCCCTGTATATAGCCTCCACATTGACTCTGTACGGTACCCCCTGTATATAGCCTCCACATTGACTCTGTACCGTACCCCTGTATATAGCCTCCACATTGACTCTGTACCGTACCCCCTGTATATAGCCTCCACATTGACTCTGTACCGGTACCCCTGTATATAGCCTCCACATTGACTCTGTACCGTAATACCCTGTATATAGCCTCCACATTGACTCTGTACCGTAACACCCTGTATATAGCCTCCACATTGACTCTGTACCGGTACCCCCTGTATATAGCCTCCACATTGACTCTGTACCGGTACCCCCTGTATATAGCCTCCACATTGACTCTGTACCGGTACCCCTGTATATAGCCTCCACATTGACTCTGTACCGGTACCCCTGTATATAGCCTCCACATTGACTCTGTACCGGTACCCCTGTATATAGCCTCCACATTGACTCTGTACGGTACACCCTGTATATAGCCTCCACATTGACTCTGTACCGTAATACCCTGTATATAGCCTCCACATTGACTCTGTACCGTAACCCCTGTATATAGCCTCCACATTGACTCTGTACCGGTACCCCTGTATATAGCCTCCACATTGACTCTGTACCGGTACCCCCTGTATATAGCCTCCACATTGACTCTGTACCGGTACCCCTGTATATAGCCTCCACATTGACTCTGTACGGTACCCCCTGTATATAGCCTCCACATTGACTCTGTACCGTAATACCCTGTATATAGCCTCCACATTGACTCTGTACCGGTAACCCCCTGTATATAGCCTCCACATTGACTCTGTACCGGTACCCCTGTATATAGCCTCCACATTGACTCTGTACCGGTACCCTGTATATAGCCTCCACATTGACTCTGTACCGGTACCCTGTATATAGCCTCCACATTGACTCTGTACCAGTACCCCTGTATATAGCCTCCACATTGACTCTGTACGGTACCCCTGTATATAGCCTCCACATTGACTCTGTACCGTAATACCTGTATATAGCCTCCACATTGACTCTGTACCGGTACCCCCTGTATATAGCCTCCACATTGACTCTGTACCGTAATACCCTGTATATAGCCTCCACATTGACTCTGTACGGTACCCCTGTATATAGCCTCCACATTGACTCTGTACCGGTACCCCCTGTATATAGCCTCCACATTGACTCTGTACCGTATACCCTGTATATAGCCTCCACATTGACTCTGTACCGGTACCCCCTGTATATAGCCTCCACATTGACTCTGTACCGTAACCCCCTGTATATAGCCTCCACATTGACTCTGTACCGGTACCCCTGTATATAGCCTCCACATTGACTCTGTACGGTACCCCCTGTATATAGCCTCCACATTGACTCTGTACTGGTACCCCCTGTATATAGCCTCCACATTGACTCTGTACGGTACCCTGTATATAGCCTCCACATTGACTCTGTACGGTACCCCTGTATATAGCCTCCACATTGACTCTGTACCGTAATACCTGTATATAGCCTCCACATTGACTCTGTACCGTACCACCCTGTATATAGCCTCCACATTGACTCTGTACTGGTACCCTGTATATAGCCTCCACATTGACTCTGTACCGGTAACCCCTGTATATAGCCTCCACATTGACTCTGTACCGTAATACCCTGTATATAGCCTCCACATTGACTCTGTACCGGTACACCCTGTATATAGCCTCCACATTGACTCTGTACCGTAATACCCTGTATATAGCCTCCACATTGACTCTGTACCGGTACCCCTGTATATAGCCTCCACATTGACTCTGTACCGTAACACCCTGTATATAGCCTCCACATTGACTCTGTACCGGTACCCTGTATATAGCCTCCACATTGACTCTGTACGGTACCCCTGTATATAGCCTCCACATTGACTCTGTACCGTAATACCTGTATATAGCCTCCACATTGACTCTGTACCGGTACCCCTGTATATAGCCTCCACATTGACTCTGTACCGGTACCCCCTGTATATAGCCTCCACATTGACTCTGTACCGTAATACCCTGTATATAGCCTCCACATTGACTCTGTACGGTACCCCCTGTATATAGCCTCCACATTGACTCTGTACCGGTACCCCCTGTATATAGCCTCCACATTGACTCTGTACCGTAATACCCTGTATATAGCCTCCACATTGACTCTGTACCGTAATACCCTGTATATAGCCTCCACATTGACTCTGTACCGTAACACCCTGTATATAGCCTCCACATTGACTCTGTACCGTAACACCCTGTATATAGCCTCCACATTGACTCTGTACCGTAACACCTGTATATAGCCTCCACATTGACTCTGTACCGTACACCCTGTATATAGCCTCCACATTGACTCTGTACCGTAACACCCTGTATATAGCCTCCACATTGACTCTGTACCGTAACACCCTGTATATAGCCTCCACATTGACTCTGTACCGTAAAACCCTGTATATAGCCTCACATTGACTCTGTACCGTAACACCCTGTATATAGCCTCCACATTGACTCTGTACCATAACACCCTGTATATAGCCTCCACATTGACTCCTGGTAACCGTAATACCCTGTATACTAGCCTCCACATTGACTCTGTACCATAACACCCTGTATATAGCCTCCACATTGACTCTGTACCATAACACCCTGTATATAGCCTCCACATTGACTCTGTACCGTAAAACCCTGTATATAGCCTCCACATTGACTCTGTACCATAACACCCTGTATATAGCCTCCACATTGACTCTGTACCGTAATACCCTGTATATAGCCTCCACATTGACTCTGTACCATAATACCCTGTATATAGCCTCCACATTGACTCTGTACGGTACCCCTGTATATAGTCTCCACATTGACTCTGTACCGGTACCCCCTGTATATAGCCTCCACATTGGACTCTGTACCGTAATACCCTGTATATAGCCTCCACATTGACTTGCTACCGTAATACCCTGTATATAGCCTCCACATTGACTCTGTACCGGTATACCCCCTGTATATAGTCCTCCACATTGAACTATGTACCGGTACCCCTGTATATAGTCTCCACATTGACTCTGTACCGGTACCCCCTGTATATAGCCTCCACATTGACTCTGTACCGTAATACCCTGTATTATACCTGCCATTGACTCTGTACCGTAATACCCTGTATATAGCCACCACATTGACTCTGTACCGTAATACCCTGTATATAGCCTCCACATTGACTCTGTACCGTAATACCCTGTATATAGCCTCCACATTGACTCTGTACCTAATACCGTGTATATAGCCTCCAACATTGACTCTGTACCGTAATAACCTGTATATAGCCTCCACATGACTCTGTACCGTAATACCCTGTATATAGCCTCCACATTGACTCTGTACCGTAATACCCTGTATATAGCCTCCACATTGACTCTGTACCGTAATACCCTGTATATAGCCTCCACATTGACTCTGTACCGTAATACCCTGTATATAGCCTCACATTGACTCTGTACCGTAACACCCTGTATATAGCCTCCACATTGACTCTGTACCGTAACACCCTGTATATAGCCTCCACATTGACTCTGTACCGTAACCCTGTATATAGCCTCCACATGTGACTCTGTAACGTAATACCCTGTATTACCTCCACATTGACTCTGTACCGTAATAACCCTGATATAGCCTACACATTGACTCTGTACCGTAATACCCTGATATAGCCTCCACATTGACTCTGTACCGTAATACCCTGTATATAGCCTCCACATTGACTCTGTAACCGTAATACCCTGTATATAGCCTCCACATTGACTCTGTACCGTAATACCCTGTATATAGCCTCCACATTGACTCTGTACCGTAATACCCTGTATATAGCCTCCACATTGACTCTGTACCGTAATACCCTGTATATAGCCTCCACATTGACTCTGTACCGTAATACCCTGTATATAGCCTCCACATTGACTCTGTACCGTAATACCCTGTATATAGCCTCCACATTGACTCTGTACCGTAATACCCTGTATATAGCCTCCACATTGACTCTGTACCGTAATACCCTGTATATAGCCTCCACATTGACTCTGTACCGTAATACCCTGTATAGCCTCCACATTGACTCTGTACCGTAATACCCTGTATATAGCCTCCACATTGACTCTGTACCGTAATACCCTGTATCTAGCCTCCACATTGACTCTGTACCGTAATACCCTGTATATAGCCTCCACATTGACTCTGTACCAGTACCCCCTGTATATAGCCTCCACATTGACTCTGTACCGTAATACCCTGTATATAGCCTCCACATTGACTCTGTACCGTAATACCCTGTATATAGCCTCCACATTGACTCTGTACCGTAATACCCTGTATATAGCCTCCACATTGACTCTGTACCGTAATACCCTGTAATAGCCTCCACATTGACTCTGTACCGTAATACCCTGTATATAGCCTCCACATTGTAATTTTACAGCTCTATGTTACTTTTATTTCTATTTTTTATATATTTTTCCTAAAACTGCATTGTTGGTTAACCAGTTGATCCTAGGGCTGAATACTGCCCCCTTGTAAGTTAGCGTTTCACTGTAAGGTGAAATACCTGTTGTATTCGGCGCATGTGACTAATTCAATTTGATGTGATTTGATTTGATTTATGCCGTGAGACTGTGAGAGCTTGTTGAGGAACTCACCACTGACTGATCTCTATGCACATTTAAAACACACTACATATGAACCCACACACACAACACACACGCATACATACAATACACACACACACAGACACAATACACACACACAAATACACACACATACACACACACACACACACACACATGAATACATACAGACACAATACACACATGCACACACAAATACACACACACATACATACAGACACAATACACACATACAGACACAATACACACACGCACACATAAATACGCACACAAATACACACACATACAGGCACAATACACACACGCACAAATGCACAAACACATACACATACAGACACAATACACACATACAGACACAATACACACACGCACACACAAATACACACACACACGCGCACACACAAATACACACACACACACGCACACACACAAATACACACACACAAATACACACACACAAATATGCACACACACACACACACTTTCACACTCATCATTAGCAGATGATAGTGGGTGCTAGATCTTCAGTAGATTCTTGGATGTGTCCCTGTGGACCGGCTCCTCCATTCAGGAGGCTTCATTTCACTAGTCTGGCTTACACCAGCTCTCACACCAGCTCTCAAAGTATTCCTGAGAGTCTGGAACGGCTGCTTTGATGTGTCTATAATGAAGGGGCTCTCAGACTTCAAGGCAGAATCCTATGCTGGTTGGATATCCCTGTTTCAAGTTGAATGAATCATGATCTATTGTTTTACAGAGGACCACCTAAGTCCTTCCCCTTCCAGCCATCCCTTCCACCCAAGTCCTTCCGCTTCCAGCCATCCCTTCCAGCCATGCCTCCAGCCAGTCCTTCCCGCTTCCAGCCATCCCTTCCAGCCATCCCTTCCACCCAAGTCCTTAAGCTTCCAGCCATCCCTTCCACCCAAGTCCTTCCCCTTCCAGCCATCCCTTCCACCCAAGTCCTTCAGCTTCCAGCCATCCCTTCCAGCCATCCTTTCCACCCAAGTCCTTCCCCTTCCAGCCACCCCTTCCAGCCATGCCTTCCAGCCAGTCCTTCCCGCTTCCAGCCATCCCTTCCAGCCATCCCTTCCACCCAAGTCCTTCAGCTTCCAGCCATCCCTTCCACCCAAGTCCTTCCCCTTCCAGCCATCCCTTCCACCCAAGTCCTTCAGCTTCCAGCCATCCCTTCCAGCCATCCTTTCCACCCAAGTCCTTCCCCTTCCAGCCACCCCTTCCAGCCATGCCTTCCAGCCAGTCCTTCCCGCTTCCAGCCATCCCTTCCAGCCATCCCTTCCACCCAAGTCCTTCAGCTTCCAGCCATCCCTTCCACCCAAGTCCTTCCCCTTCCAGCCATCCCTTCCAGCCATCCCTTCCACCCAAGTCCTTCATCTTCCAGCCATCCCTTCCACCCAAGTCCTTCCCCTTCCAGCCATCCCTTCCACCCAAGTCCTTCAGCTTCCAGCAATCCCTTCCAGCCATCCCTTCCAGCCAGTCCTTCCCGCTTCCAGCCATCCCAAACACACAGTATCTAGCTAGCTAGCACAAACATCTGGAGTTCTGACATCGTTTGTTACTAACAACCTGAATAAGGTGGATAAATCATCACACACATTTTCAAAATGTTATAGCAACCCGTTCTGCACAAAAATGGGTGTCATATTAAACAACTGCAATCTGTTAAAATCTTGTGGCTAGCAAGTAGCAACTAGCATTGTTCAGTCCATAGAAAGCCAGCCAGCTAATAACTTTAGCTTGCTTGCTATCAATTCGAAAATCAGCTAGCTAATCAAATGTATATTTTAGTTATAATTTAACTACTTAGCTAATTAAGGTATAGGGTGAACATCTCCTTACCCCACTGAAGTTTTTCATTTTCCTTTTTTGGTGTCCTCTGTTTACATAGCAAGGCAATGATGTGAATCAACCAAGCATTTGAGCTACCTATGTTTCACTTCTGGCAAGTTTCCTCCCTGCCAAACTAATTTTGGCAAGTAATCTAACAATTTCACAAGAACTACCTTATACACACCAGTGAAAAGGAATGAATAAGAATATGTACATATAAATATATGGATGAGCGATGGTCAAATGGCATAGGCAAGATGCAGTAGATGGTATAGAGTACAGTATATATGAGATTAATAATGTAGGGTATGTAAACATTATATAAAGTGGCATTTCTTAACCTTTTTGGGATAGGGGGCAGCATTTTCACTTTTGGATGAATACCTTGCCCAGAGTGAACTGTCTCCTTTTCTCAGATGTCCCACTTCGATTTTTCTCAGGTTTTCGCCTGCCATATGAGTTCTGTTATACTCACAGACATCATTCAAACAGTTTTAGAAACTTCAGACTGTCTTCTATCCAATAGTAATAATACTATGCATATTTTAGCATCTGGGACAGAGTAGGAGGAAGTTGATGTAGAAAGGGAGGTGCACCCTCTGCTGTTTCCTGAAGTCAACTTCCTTTGTTTTCTTGATGTTGAGCGAGAGGTTGTTTTCCAGGCACCACACTCTCAAAGCCCTCACCTCCTCCCTGTAAGCTGTCTCGTAATTGTTGGTAATCAAGCCTACTACTGATGTGTCGTCTGCAAACTTGATGATTGAGTTGGAGCGTGCGTGGCCACACAGTCATGGGTGAACAGGGAGTACAGGAGAAGGCTGAGCACGCATACTTCTACACCCTCTAATTCTCTCTCTCTCTTTCTTTCTTTCTCTTTCTCTAGCTATTCTCTCGGAGGACCTGAGCCGTAGGACCATGACTCAGGACTACATGGCCTGATGACTCCTTGCTGTCCCCAGTCCACCTGGTCGTGCTTCTGCTCCAATTTCAACTGTTCTATCTGCGGCTATGGAACCCTGACCTCTTCCCCGGACGTGCCACATTGTCCCAGACCTGCTTTTTTAAACTCTCTCTCTCTACCGCACCTGCTGTCTCTAACTCAAAATGATCGGCTATAAAAAGCCAAAAGACATGTACTCCTGAGGTGCTGACCTGTTGCACCCTCTACAACTACTGTGAATCTTATTATTTGACCCTGCTGGTCATCTATGAAAGTTTGAACATCTTGGCCATGTTCTGTTATAATCTCCACACGGCACAGCCAGAAGAGGACTGGCCACCCCTCAGAGCCTGGTTCCTCTCTTGGTTTCTTCCTAGGTTTGTGCCTTTCTAGGGAGTTTACCCTAGCCACCATGCTTCTACACCTGCATTGCTTACTGTTTGGGGTTTTAGGCTGGGATTCTGTACAGCACTTTGATATATCAGCTGATGTAAGAAGGGCTTTATAAATATATTTGAATTATTGATTGATTTTCCATCTATAGCGTTTCTTAATATTACTTAGTTACTTTTGCTTTGATGCCTCATGATTGAGCACAGCTCTGTTCAAGTAGAGTGTGATTTGTTGTGATTGATAGGGGTGTCTGTAGGCGGACTGTGAATGAGAGAATCTGGGTAGAGGTTAGTGATAAAGTTGTCTGCAGTGCTACTGCCTAGAGATGAGCTGTAGGTGTACCTACCATAGGAGTCCCCATGAAGCCTACCAATGACTATATGCATACTCAGTGTCCGACAGAGCTGCGGGAGTTGTGCCCCTTTTTTGTTGGGTATGTTGTCGTACTTGTGTCTAGGGTGGCATATGGGGGAGGGAATGTTGTCACCTCCAGGTAGGCGTTTGTCCCCCCTGTATGCTGAGGGTGTCGGGTTCTTGTCCAGTTCTGGCATTTATGTCCCTGAGCCTGGGAAAATGTTGAACTCCCCCTCTAGGATGGAGAAGCTGTCATCGTTAAGTATGGGGATTCTATTGGGTGGAAATACATGTAGGTACACATGAGATTATTGAGATTATTATTGAGATTATTATTGAGATTATTTCCTTATTAATTATTTCTACCCAGATGTAAAATGTTCCTGTTTTGACTTCATTAATACAGTGGGTCTGTTCTATACCACCCACCTGGTAGTTTGGTGGATGGGACTACCAGCTCTCTGTAACCTAGAGGGCAACCAGTGGGTCCATCTCCTCTATACCACCCACCTGGTAGTTTGGTGGATGGGACTACCAGCTCTCTGTAACCTAGAGGGCAACCAGTGTGTCCATCTCCTCTATACCACCCACCTGGTAGTTTGGTGGATGGGACTACCAGCTCTCTGTAACCTAGAGGGCAACCAGTGGGTCCATCTCCTCTATACCACACACCTGGTAGTGTGGTGGATGGGACTACCAGCTCTCTGTAACCTAGAGGGCAACCAGTGTGTCCATCTCCTCTATACCACACACCTGGTAGTGTGGTGGATGGGACTACCAGCTCTCTGTAACCTAGAGGGCAACCAGAGTGTCCATCTCCTCTATACCACCCACCTGGTAGTTTGGTGGATGGGACTACCAGCTCTCTGTAACCTAGAGGGCAACCAGTGGGTCCATCTCCTCTATACCACCTACCTGGTAGTTTGGTGGATGGGACTACCAGCTCTCTGTAACCTAGAGGGCAACCAGTGTGTCCATCTCCTCTATACCACCCACCTGGTAGTTTGGTGGATGGGACTACCAGCTCTCTGTAACCTAGAGGGCAACCAGTGGGTCCATCTCCTCTATACCACCCACCTGGTAGTTTGGTGGATGGGACTACCAGCTCTCTGTAACCTAGAGGGCAACCAGTGGGTCCATCTCCTCTATACCACACACCTGGTAGTTTGGTGGATGGGACTACCAGCTCTCTGTAACCTAGAGGGCAACCAGTGGGTCCATCTCCTCTATAACACCCACCTGGTAGTGTGGTGGATGGGACTACCAGCTCTCTGTAACCTAGAGGGCAACCAGTGGGTCCATCTCCTCTATACCACCCACCTGGTAGTGTGGTGGATGGGACTACCAGCTCTCTGTAACCTAGAGGGCAACCAGTGGGTCCATCTCTTCTATACCACCCATCTGGTAGTTTGGTGGATGGGACTACCAGCTATCTGTAACCTAGAGGACAACCAGTGGGTCCGTCTCCTCTATACCATGTTTCACACCTGGTAGTGTGGTGGATGGGACTACCAGCTCTCTGTAACCTAGAGGGCTACCAGTGGGTCCATCTCCTCTATACCATGTTTCACACCTGGTAGTTTGGTGGATGGGACTACCAGCTCTCTGTAACCTAGAGGACAACCAGTGGGTCCATCTCCTCTATACCACCCACCTGATAGTGTGGTGGATGGGACTACCAGCTCTCTGTAACCTAGAGGGCAACCAGCGGGCCCATCTCCTCTATACCACCCACCTGGTAGTGTGGTGGATGGGAATACCAGCTCTCTGTAACCTAGAGGGCAACCAGTGGGTCCATCTCCACTATACCACACACCTGGTAGTTTGGTGGATGGGACTACCAGCTCTCTGTAACCTAGAGGGCAACCAGTGGGTCCATCTCCTCTATAACACCCACCTGGTAGTGTGGTGGATGGGACTACCAGCTCTCTGTAACCTAGAGGGCAACCAGTGGGTCCATCTCCTCTATATCACCCACCTGGTAGTGTGGTGGATGGGACTACCAGCTCTCTGTAACCTAGAGGGCAACCAGTGGGTCCATCTCTTCTATACCACCCATCTGGTAGTTTGTTGGATGGGACTACGAGCTCTCTGTAACCTAGAAGACAACCAGTGGGTCTGTCTCCTCTATACCATGTTTCACACCTGGTAGTGTGGTGTATGGGACTACCAGCTCTCTGTAACCTAGAGGGCAACCAGTGGCTCCATCTCCTCTATACCACCCATCTGGTAATGTGGTGGATGGGACTACCAGCTCTCTGTAACCTAGAGGACAACCAGTGGGTCCGTCTCCTCTACACGATATTTCACACCTGGTAGTGTGGTGGATGGGACTACCAGCTCTCTGTAACCTAGAGGGCTACCAGTGGGTCCATCTCCTCTATACCATGTTTCACACCTGGTAGTTTGGTGGATGGGACTACCAGCTCTCTGTAACCTAGAGGACAACCAGTGGGTCCATCTCCTCTATACCACCCACCTGGTAGTGTGGTGGATGGGACTACCAGCTCTCTGTAACCTAGAGGGCAACCAGTGGGTCCATCTCCTCTATACCACACACCTGGTAAGGTGGTGGATGGGACTACCAGCTCTCTGTAACCTAGAGGACAACCAGTGGGCCCATCTCCTCTATACCACACACCTGGTAGTTTGGTGGATCGGACTACCAGCTCTCTGTAACCTGGAAGGCAACCAGTGGGTCCATTTCCTCTATACCACCCACCTGGTAGTTTGGTGGATGGGACTACCAGCTCTCTGTAACCTAGAGGACAAACAGTGGGCCCATCTCCTCTATACCACACACCTGGTAGTTTGGTGGATGGGACTACCAGCTCTCTGTAACCTAGAGGGCAACCAGTGGGTCCATCTCCTCTATACCATCCACCTGGTAGTTTGGTGGATGGGACTACCAGCTCTCTGTAACCTGGAAGGCAACCAGTGGCTCCATCTCCTCTATACCACCCACCTGGTAGTGTGGTGGATGGGACTATAAGCTCTCTGTAACCTGGAAGGCAACCAGTGGGTCCATCTCCTCTATACCACCCATCTGGTAGTGTGGTGGATGGGACTACCAGCTCTCTGTAACCTAGAGGACAACCAGTGGGCCCATCTCCTCTATACCACACACCTGGTAGTTTGGTGGATGGGACTACCAGCTCTCTGTAACCTAGAGGGCAACCAGTGGGTCCATCTCCTCTATACCACCCACCTGGTAGTGTGGTGGATGGGACTACCAGCTCTCTGTAACCTGGAGGGAAACCAGTGGGTCTGTCTACTCTATACCATGTTTCATACCTGGTAGTTTGGTGGATGGGACTACCAGCTCTCTGTAACCTGGAAGGCAACCAGTGGGTCCATCTCCTCTATACCACACACCTGGTAGTGTGGTGGATGGGAATACCAGCTCTCTGTAACCTAGAGGGCAACCAGAGGGCCCATCTCCTCTATACCACACACCTGGTAGTTTGGTGGGTGGGACTACCAGCTCTCTGTAACCTAGAGGGCAACCAGTGGGTCCATCTCCTCTATACCACACACCTGGTAGTTTGGTGGGTGGGACTACCAGCTCTCTGTAACCTAGAGGACAACCAGTGGGCCCATCTCCTCTATACCACACACCTGGTAATGTGGTGGATGGGACTACCAGCTCTCTGTAAAATAGAGGACAACCAGTGGGCCCATCTCCTCTATACCACACACCTGGTAGTTTGTTGGATGGGACTACCAGCTCTCTGTAACCTGGAAGGCAACCAGTGGGTCCATCTCCTCTATACCACACACCTGGTAGTTTGGTGGATGGGACTACCAGCTTTCTGTAACCTAGAGGACAACCAGTGGGTCCATTTCCTCTATACCACACACCTGGTAGTTTGGTGGATGGGACTACCAGCTGTCTGTAACCTGGAAGGCAACCAGTGGGTCCATCTCCTCTATACCACACACCTGGTAGTTTGGTGGATGGGACTACCAGCTCTCTGTAACCTAGAGGGCAACCAGTGGGTCCATCTCCTCTATACCACCCACCTGGTAGTTTGGTGGATGGGACTACCAGCTCTCTGTAACCTGGAAGGCAACCAGTGGGTCCATCTCCTCTATACCACCCACCTGGTAGTTTGGTGGATGGGACTACCAGATCTCTGTAACCTAGAGGGCAACCAGTGGGTCCATCTCCTCTATACCACCCACCTGGTAGTGTGGTGGATGGGACTACCAGCTCTCTGTAACCTGGAAGGCAACCAGTGGGTCCATCTCCTCTATACCACCCATCTGGAGTGTGGTGGATGGGACTACCAGCTCTCTGTAACCTAGAGGACAACCAGTGGGCCCATCTCCTCTATACCACACACCTGGTAGTTTGGTGGATGGGACTACCAGCTCTCTGTAACCTAGAGGGCAACCAGTGGGTCCATCTCCTCTATACCACACACCTGATAGTTTGGTGGATGGGACTACCAGCTGTGTGTAACCTGGAAGGCAACCAGTGGGTCCATCTCCTCTATACCACCCATCTGGAGTGTGGTGGATGGGACTACCAGCTCTCTGTAACCTAGAGGACAACCAGTGGGCCCATCTCCTCTATACCACACACCTGGTAGTTTGGTGGATGGGACTACCAGCTCTCTGTAACCTAGAGGGCAACCAGTGGGTCCATCTCCTCTATACCACCCACCTGGAAGTGTGGTGGATGGGACTACCAGCTCTCTGTAACCTGGAGGGAAACCAGTGGGTCCGTCTCCTCTATACCATGTTTCATACCTGGTAGTTTGGTGGATGGGACTACCAGCTCTCTGTAACCTAAAGGACAACCAGTGGGTCCATCTCCTCCATACCACACACCTGGTAGTTTGGTGGATGGGACTACCAGCTCTCTGTAACCTAGAGGGCAACCAGTGGGTCCATCTCCTCTATACCACACACCTGGTAGTTTGGTGGATGGGACTACCAGCTCTCTGTAACCTCGAGGGCAACCAGTGGGTCCATCTCCTCTATACCACACACCTGGTAGTGTGGTGGATGGGACTACCAGCTCTCTGTAAACTAGAGGACAACCAGTGGCTCCATCTCCTCTATACCACCCACCTGGTAGTGTGGTGGATGGGACCACCAGCTCTCTGTAACCTAGAGGACAACCAGTGGGTCCGTCTCCTCTATACCATGTTTCACACCTGGTAGTGTGGTGGATGGGACTACCAGCTCTCTGTAACCTAGAGGACAACTACTGGGTCTGTCTCCTCTATACCACCCACCTGGTAGTGTGGTGGGTGGGACTACCAGCTCTCTGTAACCTAGAGGGCAACCAGTGGGTCCATCTCCTCTATACCACCCACCTGGTAGTTTAGTGGAGGGGACTACCAGCTCTCTGTAACCTAGAGGACAATCAGTGGATCCATCTCGTCTATACCACCCACCTGGTAGTGTGGTGGATGGGACTACCAGCTCTCTGTAACCTAGAGGACAACCAGTGGGTCCATCTCCTCTATACCACCCACCTGGTAGTTTAGTGGATGGGACTACCAGCTCTCTGTAACCTAGAGGACAACCAGTGGGTCCATCTCCTCTATACCACCCATCTGGTAGTGTGGTGGATGGGACTACCAGCTCTCTGTAACCTAGAGGACAACCAGTGGGTCCATCTCCTCTATACCACCCACCTGGTAGTTTAGTGGATGGGACTACCAGCTCTCTGTAACCTAGAGGGCAACCAGTGGGTCCATCTCCTCTATACCACACACCTGGTAGTGTGGTGGATGGGACTACCAGCTCTCTGTAAACTAGAGGACAACCAGTGGCTCCATCTCCTCTATACCACCCACCTGGTAGTGTGGTGGATGGGACCACCAGCTCTCTGTAACCTAGAGGACAACCAGTGGGTCCGTCTCCTCTATACCATGTTTCACACCTGGTAGTGTGGTGGATGGGACTACCAGCTCTCTGTAACCTAGAGGACAACTACTGGGTCTGTCTCCTCTATACCACCCACCTGGTAGTGTGGTGGGTGGGACTACCAGCTCTCTGTAACCTAGAGGGCAACCAGTGGGTCCATCTCCTCTATACCACCCACCTGGTAGTTTAGTGGAGGGGACTACCAGCTCTCTGTAACCTAGAGGACAATCAGTGGATCCATCTCGTCTATACCACCCACCTGGTAGTGTGGTGGATGGGACTACCAGCTCTCTGTAACCTAGAGGACAACCAGTGGGTCCATCTCCTCTATACCACCCACCTGGTAGTTTAGTGGATGGGACTACCAGCTCTCTGTAACCTAGAGGACAACCAGTGGGTCCATCTCCTCTATACCACCCATCTGGTAGTGTGGTGGATGGGACTACCAGCTCTCTGTAACCTAGAGGACAACCAGTGGGTCCATCTCCTCTATACCACCCACCTGGTAGTTTAGTGGATGGGACTACCAGCTCTCTGTAACCTAGAGGACAACCAGTGGATCCATCTCCTCTATACCACCCACCTGGTAGTGTGGTAGATGGGACTACCAGCTCTCTGTAACCTAGAGGACAACCAGTGGGTCCATCTCCTCTATACCACCCACCTGGTAGTTTAGTGGATGGGACTACCAGCTCTCTGTAACCTAGAGGACAACCAGTGGGACCATCTCCTCTATACCACCCACCTGGTAGTGTGGTGGATGGGACTACCAGCTCTCTGTAACCTGGAAGGCAATCGGCGTGTCTGTCCCCTTTATACCCGGTTTCTTGTAGGACGACAATGTCCTCATTTCCAATATCTTTATACCTTGTATATTCCAGGATGAGATATTAAAGGTTTTGTGTTCCATATTGTCTAGTGCTGTTTTTGTGTCTTTTAGGCCCTGACCATCAGAGTAGGTCTGAGCAGAGCATGATGAGCATCTGATACATTCCTCTTAGGTCTCAGGATGGGGCTTGGGCAGGTGTAATAGTGGGGGTTGGGCCTGTTGCTCTGCTCATGGCCTGGGCATATGTCCTGCTGCCAAGTTGAGGTCCTTGCCGTAGGGGCTGGGGGCAAGGTTGGGCAGAAGGGGCATAGGTCTGATATGGGGGGGGGGGCTATATAAGGTGTGGCAGTGGTCTTAGCTGGTTAGGCTGTGGCTGGTGATCCTGTGGTCTTTGTGTTGGTCCACTTGGTGTGGGTTCTTTCGGTGCATGTCTTTCAAAGTGGGTCTTGCAGGTCTGGGCGTGTGTTTCACATTTCTCGGTGAGGTGTCCGTTGTTCTGTTGCTCCCTGTGTGAGGTGTTGGGGCTACCTGTGTGAGGTCTTGGGGCTACGGTTGAGGGTGCCGTCTTTCAGGGTCCTGGCATAAGTTGGGATTGCTGCCTTGTAGAGGTGGACCTGGTCATAAAGGCTGTTCAAGTCCAGGGTGCAGTGGTGGGTCAGGTAGACGCTACGTTTTGAGGTACAGTCTCGCAAAATGCTTGCATTCACCCACTGTATGGTGGCAGGGTGGAAGTCTTTTCGTGGTAGCAGGGTGGAGATAACCACTTGTGCGTTGGGGAAAGTAGAAGAAGCTTTATCAATCACTCCCTTCAGTGCTGTGGTCACCCATCCTGCTGGGCCCTCAGATCATTTGTGCCCGTTTGAATTATGATATGGCTGGGGGGGACCATAGTCTGTCCTCTGACAACAGCTCCAGGGCATGCCTAGTGTTTGGACACCAGAGTTCAGCCACTTTGTGTTTGGTTTAAAAAAAAGTACATCTGAAACTCTCCTGCTATTGTTGGAATGAAGAGTTTTCACACATCTGACTTCACACTTCACTGTTAAATGGAGGTGCTGCCAGGCTTCATAAATAGCTTCAGACTGAACTCAGTGTTGTGTTAATGGTGTTTCCAGGTACGATGTGTTTTAGTTGATGTTTTAGTTGATGTAAAAATCTGTGTTGACGTTAACATTTTTGTGTTAAATCTGAGTGTTGATTCTAGTGGAGTTAACACCGGTGTTGTAACTGAGTGTTGATTCTAGTGGAGTTAACACCAGTTCTAAATCTGAGTGTTGATTATAGTGGAGTTAACATCGGTGTTGTAACTCCTATAGTAATTGAAAGAATTTATATAGAATGTTTGATGTCCAATTAAATAATTCCCCAAAACTATTTCTTCATTATTCTAATGAAATCTTAATTTAAAAGGGGTATCATATTTTGATCTTTACATGACAATTAATAATTTTAAAAAATGACAAGTGAGACATTTTGGAGTTCTACCTAATTTTGATAAGAAAAAGTTTGATTCTAAAATGTGTCTTTGAATAAAAAAAAGATTAATTATTCTAAACTGTAGAACAATGATGTTCAAAAGTAAAATTGAAGCGAGAAATGAGATATGGCGAAGAAAAGATTAGCCAATACCATATAGTGTTATTTGTTACGGTGGAATGGTGGCTGATACCCGGCACCTCTATGAAGCTGTATATCTGCATCTCATCCTGCTTTATTAGAAAACAGTGAACATTTTATAGAACTATGACTGTAAATCAAAAGAATGTTAATCAAAATGTGTGTAGATTTATGATCTGAAAAAGTTTGTGGAATGTGTGATAGAAAAGGATGCTGTAGCTAAGAGTGGAATGTGTGATAGAAAAGGATGCTGTAGCTAAGAGTGGAATGTGTGATAGAAAAGCCCTATTACTAGCCTGTTCAACCTCTCTTTCGTGTCGTCTGAGATTCCCAAAGATTGGAAAGCAGCTGCGGTCATCCCCCTCTTCAAAGGGGGGGACACTCTTGACCCAAACTGCTACAGACCTATATCTATCCTACCGTGCCTTTCTAAGGTCTTCGAAAGCCAAGTCAACAAACAGATTACCGACCATTTCGAATCTCACCATACCTTCTCTGCTATGCAATCTGGTTTCAGAGCTGGTCATGGGTGCACCTCAGCCACGCTCAAGGTCCTAAACGATATCTTAACCGCCATCGATAAGAAACATTACTGTGCAGCCGTATTCATCTGGCCAAGGCTTTCGACTCTGTCAATCACCACATCCTCATCGGCAGACTCGACAGCCTTGGTTTCTCAAATGATTGCCTCGCCTGGTTCACCAACTACTTCTCTGATAGAGTTCAGTGTGTCAAATCGGAGGGTCTGCTGTCCGGACCTCTGGCAGTCTCTATGGGGGTGCCACAGGGTTCAATTCTTGGGCCGACTCTCTTCTCTGTATTCATCAATGAGGTCGCTCTTGCTGCTGGTGAGTCCCTGATCCACCTCTACGCAGACGACACCATTCTGTATACTCTCGGCCCTTCTTTGGACACTGTGTTAACAACCCTCCAGGCAAGCTTCAATGCCATACAACTCTCCTTCCGTGGCCTCCAATTGCTCTTAAATACAAGTAAAACTAAATGCATGCTCTTCAACCGATCGCTACCTGCACCTACCCGCCTGTCCAACATCACTACTCTGGACAGCTCTGACTTAGAATACGTGGACAACTACAAATACTTAGGTGTCTGGTTAGAGTGTAAACTCTCCTTCCAGACCCATATCAAACATCTCCAATCCAAAGTTAAATCTAGAATTGGCTTCCTATTTCGCAACAAAGCATCCTTCACTCATGCTGCCAAACATACCCTTGTAAAACTGCCATCCTACCAATCCTCGACTTTGGTGATGTCATTTACAAAATAGCCTCCAATACCCTACTCAACAAATTGGATGCAGTCTATCACAGTGCAATCCGTTTTATCCGCAAAGCCCCATATACTACCCACCATTGCAACCTATACGCTCTCGTTGGCTGGCCCTCGCTTCATACTCGTCGCCAAACCCACTGGCTCCATGTCATCTACAAGACCCTGCTAGGTAAAGTCCCCCCTTATCTCAGCTCGCTGGTCACCATAGCATCTCCCACCTGTAGCACACGCTCCAGCAGGTATATCTCTCTAGTCACCCCCAAAACCAATTCTTTCTTTGGCCGCCTCTCCTTCCAGTTCTCTGCTGCCAATGACTGGAACAAACTACAAAAATCTCTGAAACTGGAAACACTTATCTCCTTCACTAGCTTTAAGCACCAACTGTCAGAGCAGCTCACAGATTACTGCACCTGTACATAGCCCACCTATAATTTAGCCCAAACAACTACCTCTTTCCCAACTGTATTTAATTTTAATTAATCTATTTATTTTGCTCCTTTGCACCCCATTATTTTTATTTCTACTTTGCACATTCTTCCATTGCAAAACTACCATTCCAGTGTTTTACTTGCTATATTGTATTTACTTTGCCACCATGGCCTTTTTTGCCTTTACCTCCCTTCTCACCTCATTGGCTCACATTGTATATAGACTTGTTTATACTGTATTATTGACTGTATGTTTGTCGATCTTGTCTCATCACTGCAACTCCCCAACGGGCTCGGTAGGCGAAGGTCAAGTCCTGCGTCCTCCAAAACAACACCCGCCAGCTTAACCCGGAAGCCAGCCGCACCAATGTGTTGGAGGAAACACAGTTCAACTGACAACTGAGGTCAACCTGCAGGCACCTGGCCTGTAGTAACCCCTCTAACACTGCAATACAGTGCCTTAGAGGTATTTTTTATAACACATGAGGTTGCCACATACAATGGTCAAATGATTATCCAACAGTATCACTGTATTCCACCTGCATTCTACCACATATTCCCCCTGTATTCTATCACATATTCCACCTGTATTCTATCATATATTCCACCTGTATTCTATCATATATTCCACCTGTATTCTATCACATATTCCCGCTTTATTCCCCCTGTATTCCACCTGTATTCTATCACATATTCCGCCTGTATTGCCCCTGTATTCCCCCTGTATTGCCCCTGTATTGCCCCTGTATTCCCCCTGTATTGCCCCTGTATTCCCCCTGTATTCCCCCTGTATTGCCCCTGTATTGCCCCTGTATTGCCCCTGTATTCCCCCTGTATTCCCCCTGTATTTCCCCTGTATTGCCCCTGTATTGCCCCTGTATTGCCCCTGTATTGCCCCTGTATTCCCCCTGTATTGCCCTTGCATTGCCCCTGTATTGCCCCTGTATTCCCCCTGTATTTCCCCTGTATCCCCCCTGTATTGCCCCTGTATTGCCCCTGTGTCCCCCCTGTATTGCCCCTGTATTGCCCCTGTATTGCCCCTGTATTCCCCCTGTATTCCCCCTGTATTGCCCCTGTATTGCCCCTGTATTGTATTGCCCCTGTATTTCCCCTGTATTGCCCCTGTATTCCACCTGTATTGCCCCTGTATTCCACCTGTATTCTTTCATATATTCCTCCTGTATTCCCCCTGTATTCCACCTGTATTCTATCATATATTCCACCTGCACCCCCCTTGTATTCCACCTGCATTCTACCACATATTCCACCTGTATTCTATCATATATTCCACCTGCACCCCCCTTGTATTCCACCTGTAATCCCCCTGTATTCCACCTGTATTCTTTCATATATTCCCCCTGTATTCCACCTGTATTTCCCCTGTATTCTATCACATATTCCACCTGTAATCTATCATATATTCCACCTGTATTCTATCATGTTTTCCCCTTGTATTCCACCTTGCATTCTACCACACTGTATTGCAGTGTTAGAGGGGTTACTACCACATATTCCACCTGTATTCCACCTGTATTATATCACATATTCCACCTGTATTGCACCTGTATTCTATCACATATTCCCCCTATATTCTATCATATATTCCACCTGTATTGCCCCTGTATTCCACCTGTATTCCCCCTGTATTCCACCTGTATTCTATCACATATTCTACCTGTATTCCACCTGTATTCTATCACATATTCCACCTGTGTTCCCCCTGTTTTCTATCACATATTCCCCCTGTATTCCCCCTATATTCTATCATATATTCCACCTGTATTCCCCCTGTATTCCACCTGTATTCTATCACATATTCTACCTGTATTCCACCTGTATTCCATCCTCACATCCCAACAGTATGTCAACATGGCACTCACTCTCATGATTCTCCAAATGTCTCTTGCTCACCCCCGTCAGCCTTTTGTACATTAGATGTAAAATTATTAGTAGCCGTGGCAAGTGTGCTGTCTTATCTAAAACCCTCTAGTTGGAGAGAGGGAGAGAGAGAGAGTGAGAGAGAGAGAGAGAGAGAGAGAGAGAGAGAGAGAGAGAGAGACAGAGAGGGGTGGAGAGATAGACACCCTTCTGCCACAGGATAAAGTGTTAATACACTCTGTTGGGGGTATAACTGAGATAGAGACACCATTCTGCCGCAGGGTAAGTCTTGAACTGACAGCCTTGTAGCTATAAAATGTGTCTGTATATTTGCTATGCCTGGATAAAAGAAAGTAGAGAAGTAGAGGGCCATGAAGAATTGACTATGAAACCCTTATATCCACAGCAAGCTTGGGAGCTGTAGAACACAGTGGACTGACCTATATTGGTGTGAGACTTACTGCATTTAATTTAAAAATACAAATCTTGAGTATTAAACAAAAAAATGATATCAATTATTCACGTGAATGAATCAGGCTTTTCACCCTTTGAATCCTTTACAAATATAATTTTTTTAAAGAGTTTACATGACACGACACGACATGTCATGAAGGATTAATCGTTTTAAACTGTTAAAATTTATTATGAAGTTCTGAATAAAAAAAACATTTACAAACATTTTTGGGCACTATTTCCATTAATATCACTGTAGCATTTATTAGGGGGCTCTTATTAAGAAACTAGGCTGTGTAGGACCACTGACACATGTGGAAGCACATCAGCGAGCTGAAACCAGACATGCTGTCTGTGGCAGACTTACTGGTTTCGATTTATGCGATTTCGAGAACTACGATTTTTGACAGCTCAAGAAGATAAAATATTACTACAGTCTATTGGGGGTTTAACTGAGAGATAGAGACACTTCTACTGCGGGATACATCATTCATACACTCTGTTGGGGGTATACTTAAGAGATAGAGACACTTCTACTGCGGGATACATCATTCATACACTCTGTTGGGGGTATACTTAAGAGATAGAGACACTTCTACTGCGGGATACATCATTCATACACTCTGTTGGGGGTATACTTAAGAGATAGAGACACTTCTACTGCGGGATACATCATTCATACACTCTGTTGGGGGTATACTTAAGAGATAGAGACACTTCTACTGCGGGATACATCATTCATACACTCTGTTGGGGGTATACTTAAGAGATAGAGACACTTCTACTGCGGGATACATCATTCATACACTCTGTTGGGGGTATACTTAAGAGATAGAGACACTTCTACTGTGGGATACATCATTCATACACTCTGTTGGGGGTTTAACTGAGAGATAGACACCATTCTACTGCGGGATACATCATTCATACACTCTGTTGGGGGTATACTTAAGAGATAGAGACACTTCTACTGTGGGATACATCATTCATACACTATGTTGGGGGTTTAACTGAGAGATAGACACCCTTCTACTGCCGGATACATCATTCATACACTCTGTTGGGGGTATAACTGAGAGATAGACACCCTTCTACTGCCGGATACATCATTCATACACTCTCTTGGGTGTGTCATGACGTGGCCCTTTCTTGGTGTAGATCGTGGCTTCCCCCTGTCTCTCTCTCCTACACCCAGGTTCTGTTTTCTCAGGTCGTAAATTCCTGGCGGAGACTCACTTCCCATTTTCATGCAGAGAGATAGAGAAACCAAAGAGTGAACAAGGAATTTCACTCGGCCAAACTCCTAAATACCCAAAATGGGAGTTTAAAACAATATGTCCATCTTTGAGAGTGTGGGAATGGTTCGTGGACACTTAAGGGACAGTCATGTTTCATTTGGTGACCTGACGAGGGACGGGAAACACAAAACTATATCTCTGAATGTGTACATTCATGAATTATTGTGGTTGCATCTAATTCTTGTATAAAATGAATGAGTAAAGATGAAACTATTTGTGAAATGATGTAATGTGATGTTAACCTTTAAGTTTAACTTGTCAGCGGCCACGCACCCGTGAGCACAGACCTGATTGGGCATCATTGAACCGCCCTCTTCTACTGCTACGAATAAAAGCCCCTCCTAAGAAAATCCTGTTCAGACTAAGCAAACCCACAGTGTGAGCTGTGATTGTGAACAGTTAAGACTAAGCAAACCCACAGTGTGAGCTGTGATTGTGAACAGTTAAGACTAAGCAAACCCACAGTGTGAGCTGTGATTGTGAACAGTTAAGACTAAGCAAACCCACAGAGTGAACTGTGATTATGAATAGTTAAGACCATGCAAACCCACAGTGTGAGCTGTGATTGTGAACAGTTAAGACCACGCAAACCCCGGCATAAGCAAAGGTTGCAATGGTTGTTGAATTCCTAACCAACCCATGTGGAGCGTTGGCTAAACGGCTGGAAATTGTGAAACTCTGGGACAATCGAACCCTACGGAATAAGAGCAAATCTTAGATACGAAGTACTAGTCTGCAGCCAGGAATGACGTAAACCCGAGAACGAGAATACAGACAACCGCCGAAACATCTATCTATGAGAACATTTCTGAATGGTACTCTGAAGTATCCATTCTAACCACTAAATACTTCAGGGAAACAGGAAGAGAGAGAGAGACTCAGATGAACTCTCCAGCAGACGGACCGGATTCCAACAGAGTACCAATCTATATTTCAATCTATATAATTATAGACCGTGTAATGAATCCATTTTGTCTTTCCCGCTCTTTCTCAGGCCACACCCCCTTCCCTTTGTCCAGCAAGCCGTCATATGGGTTTAGCCCACTAGGGGATCTTCCTTATCATCGTTAGTAACCAATATCTATTGTTTGTTTGTTATGCATTCCTGTGATTATTTATTTAGTAAATAAATGATTAAGCCAATTGGTGATTTGGATGATTGGATGATTTATAGTAAAGGCTGGGTTCATGTAGATAACCAACAATTTGCAACGTTCATATGAGTCTGACGTGAGGTAAAGAGTGATTCATTAATAACAAAGTACAGATTGTTCAGATACACAAAACAAATAGCAAGTTTGAACTAGATAGCATGAACTAGTCAGCACCCTCACGTCTTTATCGTCAATGACATGGAACTAGTCAGCACCCTCACGTCTTTATCGTCAATGACATTGAACTAGTCAGCACCCTCACGTCTTTATCGTCAATGACATTGAACTAGTCAGCACCCTCACGTCTTTATCGTCAATGACATTGAACTAGTCAGCACCCTCACGTCTTTATCGTCAATGACATGGAACTAGACAGCACCCTCACGTCTTTATCGTCAATGACATTGAACTAGTCAGCACCCTCACGTCTTTATCGTCAATGACATTGAACTAGTCAGCACCCTCACGTCTTTATCGTCAATGACATTGAACTAGTCAGCACCCTCACGTCTTTATCGTCAATGACATGGAACTAGTCAGCACCCTCACGTCTTTATCGTCAATGACATGGAACTAGTCAGCACCCTCACGTCTTTATCGTCAATGACATTGAACTAGTCAGCACCCTCACGTCTTTATCGTCAATGACATTGAACTAGTCAGCACCCTCACGTCTTTATCGTCAATGACATTGAACTAGTCAGCACCCTCACGTCTTTATCGTCAATGACATGGAACTAGACAGCACCCTCACGTCTTTATCGTTCAATGACATTGAACTAGTCAGCACCCTCACGTCTTTATCGTCAATGACATTGAACTAGTCAGCACCCTCACGTCTTTATCGTCAATGACATTGAACTAGTCAGCACCCTCACGTCTTTATCGTCAATGACATGGAACTAGTCAGCACCCTCACGTCTTTATCGTCAATGACATGGAACTAGTCAGCACCCTCACGTCTTTATCGTCAATGACATTGAACTAGTCAGCACCCTCACGTCTTTATCGTCAATGACATTGAACTAGTCAGCACCCTCACGTCTTTATCGTCAATGACATTGAACTAGTCAGCACCCTCACGTCTTTATCGTCAATGACATTGAACTAGTCAGCACCCTCACGTCTTTATCGTCAATGACATGGAACTAGACAGCACCCTCACGTCTTTATCGTCAATGACATTGAACTAGACAGCACCCTCACGTCTTTATCGTCAATGACATTGAACTAGTCAGCACCCTCACGTCTTTATCGTCAATGACATTGAACTAGTCAGCGCCCTCACGTCTTTATCGTCAATGACATGGAACTAGACAGCACCCTCACGTCTTTATCGTCAATGACATTGAACTAGACAGCACCCTCACGTCTTTATCGTCAATGACATTGAACTAGTCAGCACCCTCACGTCTTTATCGTCAATGACATTGAACTAGTCAGCACCCTCACGTCTTTATCGTCAATGACATTGAACTAGTCAGCACCCTCACGTCTTTATCGTCAATGACATTGAACTAGTCAGCACCCTCACGTCTTTATCGTCAATGACATGGAACTAGTCAGCACCCTCACGTCTTTATCGTCAATGACATTGAACTAGTCAGCACCCTCACGTCTTTATCGTCAATGACATGGAACTAGTCAGCACCCTCACGTCTTTATCGTCAATGACATTGAACTAGTCAGCACCCTCACGTCTTTATCGTCAATGACATGGAACTAGTCAGCACCCTCACGTCTTTATCGTCAATGACATGGAACTAGACAGCACCCTCACGTCTTTATCGTCAATGACATTGAACTAGTCAGCACCCTCACGTCTTTATCGTCAATGACATTGAACTAGTCAGCACCCTCACGTCTTTATCGTCAATGACATTGAACTAGTCAGCACCCTCACGTCTTTATCGTCAATGACATGGAACTAGTCAGCACCCTCACGTCTTTATCGTCAATGACATTGAACTAGACAGCACCCTCACGTCTTTATCGTCAATGACATGGAACTAGTCAGCACCCTCACGTCTTTATCGTCAATGACATTGAACTAGTCAGCACCCTCACGTCTTTATCGTCAATGACATTGAACTAGTCAGCACCCTCACGTCTTTATCGTCAATGACATGGAACTAGACAGCACCCTCACGTCTTTATAGTCAATGACATTGAACTAGTCAGCACCCTCACGTCTTTATCGTCAATGACATTGAACTAGTCAGCACCCTCACGTCTTTATCGTCAATGACATTGAACTAGACAGCACCCTCACGTCTTTATCGTCAATGACATTGAACTAGTCAGCACCCTCACGTCTTTATCGTCAATGACATTGAACTAGTCAGCACCCTCACGTCTTTATCGTCAATGACATTGAACTAGTCAGCACCCTCACGTCTTTATCGTCAATGACATGGAACTAGTCAGCACCCTCACGTCTTTATCGTCAATGACATTGAACTAGTCAGCACCCTCACGTCTTTATCGTCAATGACATTGAACTAGTCAGCACCCTCACGTCTTTATCGTCAATGACATTGAACTAGTCAGCACCCTCACGTCTTTATCGTCAATGACATTGAACTAGTCAGCACCCTCACGTCTTTATCGTCAATGACATTGAACTAGTCAGCACCCTCACGTCTTTATCGTCAATGACATTGAACTAGTCAGCACCCTCACGTCTTTATCGTCAATGACATTGAACTAGTCAGCACCCTCGCGTCTTTATCGTCAATGACATTGAACTAGTCAGCACCCTCACGTCTTTATCGTCAATGACATTGAACTAGTCAGCACCCTCACGTCTTTATCGTCAATGACATGGAACTAGTCAGCACCCTCACGTCTTTATCGTCAATGACATTGAACTAGTCAGCACCCTCACGTCTTTATCGTCAATGACATTGAACTAGTCAGCACCCTCACGTCTTTATCGTCAATGACATTGAACTAGTCAGCACCCTCACGTCTTTATCGTCAATGACATTGAACTAGTCAGCACCCTCACGTCTTTATCGTCAATGACATGGAACTAGTCAGCACCCTCACGTCTTTATCGTCAATGACATTGAACTAGTCAGCACCCTCACGTCTTTATCGTCAATGACATTGAACTAGTCAGCACCCTCACGTCTTTATCGTCAATGACATTGAACTAGTCAGCACCCTCACGTCTTTATCGTCAATGACATTGAACTAGTCAGCACCCTCACGTCTTTATCGTCAATGACATTGAACTAGTCAGCACCCTCACGTCTCTATCGTCAATGACATTGAACTAGTCAGCACCCTCATGTCTTTATCGTCAATGACATTGAACTAGACAGCACCCTCACGTCTTTATAGTCAATGACATTGAACTAGTCAGCATCCTCACGTCTTTATAGTCAATGACATTGAACTAGACAGCATCATCACGTCTTTATAGTCAATGACATTGAACTAGTCAGCATCCTCACGTCTTTATAGTCAATGACATTGAACTAGACAGCATCATCACGTCTTTATAGTCAATAACATTGAACTAGACAGCATCCTCACGTCTTTATAGTCAATAACATTGAACTAGACAGCATCCTCACGTCTTGATAGTCATTAACATTGAACTAGACAGCACCCTCACGTCTTGATAGTCATTAACATTGGCCCAAATCATTGACTTTGTGTTTTTCTAATCCGAACTCTTCGAATTACTACTGGGATTCCTGCGGTTCCGTACACCTTAGTTTCTATATTGACCTCCAACTGACATAAATTGCGTACTGCAAAGTTCAACCGTTGTTTCTCGACGACACATTACATGTCCCCATAAAATTGATAGCCAGCCAACACCTCCGTCCTCAGTCCAAACGTCCCCTGAAATGTGAAATGGAAAGATCACAATACATCCCTCCATCAGCTTTCTACAGTCCTGTCAGCATGTCACCCATCAAGAGTACGATGTAGCCGACACGTCTATCACGTTAGTGATGGATCGCCGGGAGGCAGGTAGAAATGGAACAACACACAACATGGTTTCTGCCAAGCACCATTAACACCATCTTCTTTGGTCATTCCACAATAACATGACCCAAGACATTAGCTGTGGTTAACTACACTGTACGGAACCCGACATCAAAGTGTACATGAGAGAGAATGTAACAATTAAGTTAGAGATATTACTAACACGGACCTATATTTTTTTGTACAAACACGGACCTATATTTTTTTACAAAGGCTAATGTCGAAACATGTAACAATAGTTTTTTATATTCAATAAAGGTATTTGAAACACTTATATGAAGAGAGTTTTGGCTCTGTCCTCCTCGTAAAAAAAAAAATAAACTTTTGTCTTATTGTTGAACATTTGGAAAGGACATGACATAAGGCCAGTATCGTCAGATACGTGAGTGTGGATGTGTTTTGGAGTGAGGGCCTGTATCGTCAGATATGTGAGTGTGGATGTGTTTTGGAGAGAGGGACTGTATCGTCAGACATGTGAGTGTGGATGTGTTTTGGAGAGAGGGACTGTATCGTCAGACATGTGAGTGTGGATGTGTTTTGGAGAGAGGGCCTGCATCGTCAGAAATGTGAGTGTGGATGGGTTTTGGAGAGAGGACCTGTATCGTCAGATATGTGAGTGTGGATGTGTTTTGGAGTGAGGGCCTGTATCGTCAGATATGTGAGTGTGGATATGTTTTGGAGAGAGGGCCTGTAGCATCAAACGTGAGTGTGGATGGGTTTTGGAGAGAGGGCCTGTATCGTCAGATATATGAGTGTGGATGGGTTTTGGAGAGAGGGTCGGTATTGTCTGACATGTGAGTGTGGATGTGTGTTTTGGGACGAATCATTCACTAAACCTTAAACCTCAACTATATCTTGCAAGTTCAGTAGACAAAACTGCTTGGAGTTACCTTGGATTGTAAACATCTTTGGCCAAACCATATTGATGCAACAAGTAGCTAAAATGGGGAGAAGTCTGTCCTTAATAAAGCACTGCTCTACCTTCTTAAGGCCCTAGATGGCACAGATAGAGATGGCAGCTTCGCTTCTAGTCCTTAGGAAACTGTGCAGTCTTTACTTTTTTTATGTGTTATTTCTTACATTGTTACCCCAGAAAAGCTTAAGTTTTTTTTACATACAGTCGGGAAGAACTATTGGATATTAGAGAGACGTAAACTTACAAGCACAAGCAGAACTAAGAACAGGGATACGGCTTTCCCAAGGCAGATCCTTTGTCTGCACATCACAAAGAATTTGAAGTGTTTCCAGAGGCCGACCCAAAACAACGCTGCCGGAGGAGAGAGTAGCGGAGAGGTCTTCTAGTGAGGCTTCGGATGCTCGCACACCACCCACCGCTTCCGAGTATATTAATTGCTAATGTCCAGTCCCTAGTTAACAAAGTTGATGAAATCAGGGCAAGAGTTGCTTTCCAAAGAGATATCAGGGATTGTAACACACTCTATTTCACGGAAACATGGCTAGCATGGGACATGCTGTCGGAGTCAGTACAAGCTGGTGTGTTTACGGACATATTCAATCAATCCCTATCGTAGTCTGCTGACCTCACATACTTTAAGGTGGCCACCATTGTTCCTGTTTCCAAGAAAGCCAAGGTAACCTAACTAAATGACTATCGCCCTGTAGCACTCACTTCTGTTATCATGAAGTACTTTGAGAGACTAGTCATATCACCTTCACCCTACCTGTCACCCTAGACCCACTTCAATTGGCTTACTGCCCCAATAGGCCAACAGACTATGCAATCGCCATCACACTGCACCCTGCCCTAACCCATCTGGACAAGAGAATTACCTATGTAAGAATGCTGTTCATTGACTACAGCTCAGCATTCAACACCATAGTACCCTCCAAACTCTTCATTAAGCTTGAGTCCCTGGGTCTTGACCCCGCCCTGTGCAACTGAGTCCTGGACTTCCTGATGGGGCGCCGCCAGATGGGGAAGGTAGGAAACAACATCTCCACTCTGCTGATCCTCAACACTGGGGCCCCACAAGGGTGCGTTCTCAGCCCTGTACTCCCTGTTCACCCCTGACTGCGTGGCCATGCACGCCTCCAACTCAAATCATGAAGTTTGCAGACCACACTACAGTAGTAGGCTTGATACCAACAACAACGAGACGAACTACAGAGAGGAGGTGAGGGCCCTCGGAGTGTTGTGTCAGGAAAATAACCTCACACTCAACGTCAGCAAAACAAAAGAGATTATTGTGGACAGCAAAGGGAGAACCCCCCGATCCACATTCACAGGACACCAGTGGAGAAGGTGGAACATTTCAAGGTCTTCTCACCGACAAACTGAAATGGTCTACGCACACTGGAATCTGGTCAACCTCAGGAATCTGAAAAAATGTGGCTTTAAAAAAAAAACATACCTTTATTTAACTAGGCTTATTTTGAAAAAATAACCTTTAAGATATGCTTATTTTCAATGACAGCCTAGGAACAGTGGGTTACCTGCCTGTTCAGGGGCAGAATGACAGATTTGTACCATGTCAGCTCGGGGACTCAAACTTGCAACCTTTCGGTTACTAGTCCAACTCTCTAACCACTAGGCTACCCTGCCGCCCCAGCTTGTCACTACCTTTTACAGATGGACAATCGAGAGCATCCTGTCGGGCTGTATCACCCCCTGATACGGCAACTGCACCCCCCACAACCGCAAGGCTCTCCAGAGTATGGTGCGATCTGCACAACGCATCACCGGGGTCAAACTACCTGCCCTTCAGGACACCTACAACACCCGATGTCACAGGAAGGCAAAAAAGATAATCAAGGACTAAACACTGCCTGTTCACCGCGCTTCCATTCAGAAAGCGAGGTCATCAAAGTTGGGACAGAGAGACTGAAAAACAGCTTCTATCTCAAGGCCATCAGATTGTTAAACAGCTTCTATCTCAAGGCCATCAGATTGTTAAACAGATTCTATCTCAAGGCCATCAGATTGTTAAACAGCTTCTATCTCAAGGCCATCAGATTGTTAAACAGATTCTATCTCAAGGCCATCAGATTGTTAAACAACAGCTTCTATCTCAAGGCCATCAGATTGTTAAACTGATTCTATCTCAAGGCCATCAGACTGTTAAACAGCTTCTCTCTCAAGGCCATCAGACTGTGAAACAGCTTCTCTCTCAAGGCCATCAGACTGTTAAAGAGCCATCACTAGCACAGAGAGGTGGTGTCTACCTACTGACTTAAAATCAAAGGCCGCTTTGCCTTGCAAAAGTATTCATCCCCCTTGGCATTTCTCCTATTTAGTTGCATTACAACCTTGAATTTGAATGGATTTTTAAATTCCCCCCCCAAAAAAACAACCGAAAAGTGGTGCATGCATATGTATTCACCCCCTCTGCTATGAAGCCCCTAAATAAGATCTGGTGCAACCAATTACCTTCAGAAGAAACATAATTAGTTAAATAAAGTCCACCTGTGTGTAATATAAATGTCATATGAATTGTCACATGATCTCAGTATTTTTACACCTGTTCTTAATTAAAGGCCCCAGAGTCTGCAACACCACTAGGCAAGGGGCACCACCAAGCAAGCGACACCATGAAGACCAAGGAGCTCTCCAAAAAGATGAAGGACAAAGTTGTGGAGAAGTACAGATCAGATCAGATCAGCTGCAGGAGCAGAATGCTCAAGCTTTCCTGGAGCGTGCGCATAGTGGCTTTCTAGAACATAATGAGACTTGTTCTGCTATGTTCTTTAAGTCGGTTAGGGCCAGACAGAGTAGGAAGGTAATGCATGGCGTTAGGGAAGAAAATGGTAGTGTAGCTAAAGAGCCGGAGGGGATGGTCAGAGTGACCACTGACCATTTCCGAGGTTTCTTTAAGGAGAGGGATGTAGATGCAGAGCAGGGAAGTGTGTTTTTAGAACACTTCTCCCGGCGATTGCCGGAGGACATTAGAGAAGCGATGGAGGCTCAGATCTCCCTTGAAGAGGTTGAGAGCGCCCTCAGGAGGATGGGAAAAGGGAAGGTACCTGGGATGGATGGGCTGCCGGCCGAGTTTTACCTCAAGTTTTGGGGGATACTCGGACCGGTGGTCCTCGAAGTCTTGAAGGCCATCCTCGAGACGGGGGACCCGGGGGATCAATGGCTGTCGGTGTGCTGTCACTTCTTTACAAGAAGGGGGACGCCACAGACCTTGGCAACTGGCGGCCATTGACCATGCTGTGTGTAGACTACAAGTTGCTTGCAAAGGTCCTAGCGGATCGGTCGCGCACAGCCCTTCCCTACGTCGTCCATGAGGATCAGTCGTGCGAGGTAGAGGGTCGCTCTATTAGATGGAACCTACAGTTAATCAGGGACTCCATCGCTTGGGTTGAAGATAGAGGACTGCCTTTAATGGACGCAGCGCTAGATCAGGCGAAAGCCTTTGATCGCGTGATTAGATCCTTTCTTTACAGGGTGTTAGGTAGGTTAGGATTTGGGGAGAAGTTTATAGGATGGATCCGTACTTTATATGTCGGAGCGGGGTGCCGGGTTAGCGTAAACGGTCACATGGGTGACGTTTTTGACCTCTCGTCAGGGGTCAGGCAGTTGTGCCCGCTCTCGGCTCTCCTCTTCGTTCTGTACATGGAGCCTCTGGGGGCTGCCATTAGGGCAGACACAGGGGTGGAGGGCTTGTTGATCCCTGGAAGCGGTGGTTTGCGCGTCAAGTTGACGCAGTACGCCGATGACACTTCCTTGCTGCTTTGCAAGGACTCATGCCTGACAAGGTCCCTTGCCATTATTGGGGACTTCACCCGAGCGTCGGGAGCGGTTCTGAACCACGCAAAGTCTTCCGTTAAATTTTTCGGAAGATGGGGCGGCAGGACGAATGTGCCCGGGGGGGTTATCTCTCTGTGAGGGGGCCCTGAGGATTCTCGGGGTCCATTTTGAGACCTCTGGCTCAGCGACGTTGAACTGGAACATGGGTATCGCAGTGGTACAGAAGAAGCTGGCAATGTGGAAGGCTAGGTCGTTGTCTTTTATGGGCAAGGTCCTGGTCTTAAAGGTGGATGTATTGCCATCTCTTTTGTACTTGGCGTACATCTACCCATTGCCTGCATGTCTAAGGAGGCCTCTAGTGAGGCTTGTGTTTCAGTTCATGTGGGGTGACAGGTACGAGTGGGTCGCCAGGGCTCGCATGCTCTGTCCCATCGGGGAGGGAGGTAAGGGGGGTACCACATTTCCCCCTCAAACTGGATGCAATTTTTGTTTCGTTCTTGTTACCGGAGCTTGCTCATCCAGTGATACACCCGTCCGGTTACCTCCTGCGGGTGTTCTTCTCGTATCAGGCGAGAAGCGTAATGGTGTGGTCTAACACGGGTCCTCAGGCGGAACAGCTGCCGTGGCACTTTGGCCATGCGGCCAAGTGGCTGCGCGCGCACCCCGAGGTTGAAGTTGCCTGAGTAGGTTTAGATCACAGGCACCTGTACGAGGAGGTCAGACAGGCAGGGAGTCCGGCGCCTGTAGCGGGCATCTCGGCGGGCTCAAGGACCTGAATTGGTTGAGCCTCCACAAGTGCTTGCCGGTACGTTCATGTACCAGCATAGTTTGGCGCGATCCCCCACCTGTCCAAGATCCGCTTGTGGCAGGGAGGAGACTGTGCGCCATGCCTTTTGGGACTGTGCCTTTGCCGGAGTAGTATGGGCTAGGGCACGGGTGTTGTTAGGATTGGTAAGGGCTGATTTTGTTTTGACGTGGGCGAGGTTAGAAAGAGGTGTAGGGAGAGCGAGGGGAACGAATAGGGACAGGTTTCTGCTCTGGCTTCTCATGAGTCTCTTTAAACGGGGACTGTGGGAAGCCAGGCAGAATTTGGTCAAGACAGGGAGAGATTGGGGGGTGGAAGGGATAGTGAGGAGGGTGGAAGGAGATTTAAGAGGGAGGATGAAGAGGGAGGAGAGGAAGTGGGGGCAGCATGCGGCACGGGAGAGGTGGAAGGGGGGTTAAGGGCTGGGTGTGATTTAGATTAGTAAGGGGATAGAGTATGATGGGGAGATAGGGAAAGGTCATTTGTAGGATGAAGGGGAGGGAAGATGCTCCCCTGAGGTTTTTGTTTTGTGGTTTTTTGGTTGTTTGTTTAAAAAATAAATAATAATACCATTGTTTGATTTTGAATGAGAAATATGTTTTTGTAAAGAATTAATGGTATTGAACGTAATAAATATATTTTATAAAAAAATAAAACATCTGTCCATAGGACAACTTAAAGCTGGGCTTTATGGAAGAGTGGCCAGAAAAAAAGCCATTGCTTACAAAAAATGTATAAGCAAACACGTTTGGTGTTTGCCAAAAGGCATGTGGGAGATGTGATGTGGGCATGTGGCAGCGTGATGCTGTGGGGATGTTTTTCATCGGCAGGGACTGGGAGACTGGTCAGAATTGAAGGAATGATGGATGGCGCTAAATACAGGGACATTCTTGAGGGAAACCTGTTTCAGTGTTCCATAGATTTGAGACTGGGACAGAGGTTCACCTTCCAGCAGGACAATGACCCTAAGCATACTGCTAAAGCAACACTTGAGTGGTTTAAGGGGAAACATTTAAATGTCTTGGAATCGCCTAGTCAAAGCCCAGACCTCAATCCAATTGAGAATCTGTGGTATGACATAAAGATTGCTGTTCACCAGCCAAACCCATCCAACTTGAAGGAGCTGGAGCAGTTTTGCCTTGAAGAATGGGCAAAAATCCCAGTGGCTAAATGTGCCAAGCTTATAGAGACATACCCCAAGAGACATGCAGCTGTAATTGCTGCAAAAGGTGTCTCTACAAAGTATTGACTTTGGGGGGTTGAATAGTTATGAACGCTCAAGTTCAGTTTTTTGGGGCTTATTTCTCGTTTGTTCCGCAATAAAAATAGTTTGATGAAAAATACTTTCATCTTCACCAATAGGAATGTTGTGTAAATAAAATGATCCACACCCCCAAATCAATTTTTTTTCCAGGTTGTAAGGCAACAATATAGGACCAATTCCAAGGGGGGTGAATACTTTCGCAAACCACTGTCATAAATGGAATACTAGTGATTTCAATAACACCACATTAAGAACGTTTACATATCTCACGTTACTTATCTCATATGTATATAGAGTACGGTATCCTGTATCCTACACTATCCATTCTATACTATCTATTGCATCTTAGCCGCTGTCACTGCTCATCCATATATTTTATATTTATATATTCTTATCCCATTCCTTTACTAGATTGTGGGAATTAGGTTTTGTTGTGTGATTTGTTAGGTTTTGTTGTGGAATTGTTAGATACTGCTGCACTGTCAAATCTAGAAGCATAAGCATTTCACTACACTCGCAATAACATCTGCTAACCATGTGTATGTGACCAATACCATTTGATTTGATTTGTCACACCTGAAAAACTGTCCAGTAGTTTGTTCAGGTTTCAGAGGTACTTTAAAAGTTACAATTGGCCAGAACAAGGCTGGCTCATAAATATACACAGAGAGCCAACATTAATCATATGTCCAGACAGAGTGTTGAGTTTATGAATTCCCGGTTCATTACCCCAATTTAACACAGGCTACTGTTTGGCAGTATCCCATGCCAAATAAATCAAGGATCACAGAATAAAACAACAGCGACCAGGGTTGGCAGATAGCAGGTTGACTGGCATGTCGGACCACGGGTACTGGTAAGTACAACACAACCAACAAACAGCATAGCACATAACACACAGCTGTCTGTGAGGGTTGCTACACAGCCTCCCGCACCACAAAGTCCTTCATCGTCCCCGAGGGAACAAACAATGTCTCTGAAGCGACCCGGATGTCTCCTTTGCCTGCATGGCCATGATGGGAGCAGAGTGTCCAGATGTGGAACAGGGGGCTAGTCCATGGTAGGGGGTTGCCCCAGGGGATGAAGGCAGGGACATGAGGGACAAGGAGGAGGGAACAGGGGATACAGTCAGTGAAACAGGGAGGAAGATTGGGTGAGTGGGCTGTCTGGAGCCTTGTCTGCCGCACCTCTTTCTCAGGGGGCTGTAGATGCAGACCAGCTACCTATCCCCGGGTGTGCATGTCATAGCTCCTCTTCTGCAATCACCAGCTGCTCTCTGGCGAAGGTGTGGGCTTTCTCCAGGCGGTCCTGGAGTCTCCGGGCATACTCCGGATTCCAGCACATACTCCGGAACAGGAGGGCTCCGGAACATACTCCGGAACAGGAGGGCTATCCAGGGGCCGACCAAACGGATCTCTCTCCCCAGCATGAGGAGGGCAAGCGTGCAAGAGGTGGAGTCTTGGACACCAGAGCCATGAGGCACATGGGCTTGTCCCAGTCACAATGTTGTTTTGCTGAGAGACGATGGCCAGCTGCTGTCCAAGCGTTTTGTTAAAGCGCTCCACAAGGCAATCACTTTGAGGATGGAGAGGAGTAGTGCGGGTCTTGTGCATACCCAGCCTCATACATGCCAGTTTCTGCCCTGGTCCCTGTGGATGGCCTCCGCAGCTCCAAACCTGTTGAACATCCTCGCTGTCAGGGCATCGACGATGGTCTCTGCCTCCTGGTCAGGCAGAGCATAGGCTTTGGGCCATTTTGTGAAATAGTCCATGGCCATGAGCACCCAACGGTTTCCACTGTCTGTGGTGGGAAATGACTCAACCACATCTACTCCCACCCTATCCACACAAGCCCCAACTGGGAACTGATGGAGCTGAGCATGAGAACGGCCTGGAGGGCCCTTCACAGCGGTGGCAAAGGCATCCACATCTCTCTTGTGCTGCCCCCATAAAGGTTGCGGAGGGTTTTTATGACCCCAAGGTGTCCGGTCTCCACCCCCCCAATGAATAATCTGGAGCACAGCCTCATGCAGTGATTTTGGGACCACCACCTGCCACCACTCCTCTCCCGTACCTGGCTCCTTCCATGCCCGCTGTAGCACGCCATCAGCCAGCCACAGTCTCTCAAACTTTGACCACAATCCTTTGGTCACAAGTGAAGGCCTCTATCCGCTCAGTGTTGGCACCCGTCTGCAGTACAGGGCAGACGGGACATGGCGTTGGCATTGAAGTGGAGTGCCCCTGCCCTGTAAACCACTGGATAGCAGAGTGATCAGTCCTTCTGCTAAAGGGCAAGCCACCCAGGTAGTACTTAAAGTGTCTGATGGAAGCCACAAAAGCTCCCATCGGGTGACATAGTAGCAGCGCTCATGCTTGTTGAATGTTTTACTGAAGTACACCATCACTCTCTCCCCCTCCTGCCCCACCTGGGCCAGCACCGCACCCATACCCACATTGCTCGCATCTCTGTCCAGGGTAAAGGGCAAGGTGAGGTCCGGGTGGGCGGGGGAGGGGGGGCGAGCACGGGGGCCTCAATCAGTGCAAGTTCGAAGGTGTTGAAGGCCTCCTCACACTCCTCTCTCCAAGTGAAGGCCTTGTCCTTCGGAAGAAGACGGTTCAGGGGAGCAGCAACGCTTTAGAAGCCCCATACAAACCTCCTGTTGTACAAGGCTAGGCCCAGGAAGCTCTTTAGCTATTGGTGGTCGTTTGGGGTGGGCCAGTCTCGGACGGCCCCCACTTTGTCCTCCATGTCGCTGATACCCTCCTCCCCCACTTGTTGGCCAACGAAGGACACTGCTCTCCTCATGAAGTGGCACTTCTCATGGTGGAGCTTCAGGCCTGCAGCAACCACTTTCTCCAGCACACACTGTATCGCCTCCAGGGCTGAATAGAAGGAGCTGCTATGGGCCAGGATGTCATCGAGGTATACCAGACACTGCTGTCGGGGGATGCCATCCAGCACCCTGTCCATCAAATGCTCAAAAGTAGCTGGAGTGTTGCACAGGCCGAAGCACAAGACCTTGAACTGCCAGTGTCCTCTGTTAGTGGAGAATGCAGTTTTGGCTCTGGCCTCTGGGGAGAGGAGCACCTGCCAGTAGCCACTGCGGAGGTTTAGTGAGGAGAACCAGGAGGACCCCCTAACCAGGTCAAGCGTGGCTGAAATAGTCAAATCCACCAATTTGAAGGGGTGTCCACATACCTTTGCATATATAGTGTATATACTGTAACTGCCTTAATGTTGCTGGACCCCAGGAAGAGTAGCTGCTGCATTGGCAGGTACTAATGGGGATCCTTAATAAACCCCAAGAAGAGTAGCTGCTGCCTTGGCAGGAACTAATGTGGATCCATAATAAACCCCAGGAAGAGTAGCTGCTGCCTTGAAAGGAACTAATGGGGATCCTTAATAAACCCCAGGAAGAGTAGCTGCTGCCTTGGCAGGAACTAATGGGGATCCATAATAAACCCCATGAAGAGTAGCTGCTGCCTTGGCAGGAACTAATTGGTATCCATAATAAACCCCAAGAAGAGTAGCTGCTGCCTTGACATGAACTAAAGGGATCCATAATAAATCCCAGGAAGAGTAGCTGCTGCCTTGGCAGGAACTAATGGGGATCCATAATAAACCCCAGGAAGAGTAGCTGCTGCCTTGGCAGGAACTAATGGGATCCATAATAAACCCCAGGAAGAGTAAGTGCTGCATAGGCAGGAACCATTGGGGATCCTTAATAAACCCCAGGAAGAGTAGCTGCTGCCTTGGCAGGAACTAATGGGGATCCATAATAAACCCCAGGAAGAGTAGCTGCTGCCTTGGCAGGAACTAATGGGATCCATAATAAACCCCATGAAGAGTAGCTGCTGCCTTGTCAGGAACTAATGGGGATCCATAATAAACCCCAGGAAGAGTAGCTGCTGCCTTGTCAGGAACTAATGGGAATCCATAATAAACCCCAGGAAGAGTAGCTGCTGCCTTGACAGGAACTAATAGGGATCCATAATAAACCCCAGGAAGAGTAGCAGCTGCCTTGGCAGGAACTAATGGGGATCCTTAATAAATGCAAATACATGCACGTCTAGGCTTGTGGTTAACAGCGTTGGAATCAGTCACTGAAAGGTCACTGGTTCAATTCCTGAGAGGACTGGCTGAAAAATCTTTTGATCTGCCCTTGAGCCGGGCACTTAACTCACGTCACCCTTCCAGGCTGTATCACAGCAAGGCCGGTGTTGGCTGCGCACGATCGGCCCAGTGTGGCCCAGGGTAGGCCGTAGGACGTAATTGTAAATAAGAATTTGTTCTTAACTGACTAAAATAAATAATTGCTCCGGTAAATCACTACTAAAATGTAGTGTGGACATGTGTTTTGGAGAGACGGCCTGTAACATCAACCATGAGTGTGGACATATGTTTTGGAGAGAGGGCCTGTAGCATCAACCATGAGTGTGGACATGTGTTTTGGAGAGAGGGCCTGTAGCATCAACCATGAGTGTGGACATGTGTTTTGGAGAGAGGGCCTGTCGCATCAACCATGAGTGTGGACATATGTTTTGGAGAGAGGGCTTGTAGCATCAATCAGCATCAATAAAGTGATAATTATCTTGTTGTTTATGTCTAATACATCACTGTATGTGTAATACATCACTGTGTGTCTAATACATCACTGTATGTGTAATACATCACTGTGTGTCTAATACATCACTGTATGTGTAATATATCACTGTGTGTCTAATACATCACTTTATGTCTAATACCTCACTGAGTGTCTAATACATCACTTTATGTCTAATACATCACTGTGTGTAATACATCACTGTGTGTGTAATACATCACTGAGTGTCTAATACATCACTGTGTGTCTAATACATCACTGTGTGTCTAATACATCACTGTGCGTGTAATACATCACTGTGTGTCTAATACATCACTGTGTCTAATACATCACTGTGTGTCTAATACATCACTGTGTGTAATACATCACCGTGTGTCTAATACATCACTGTGTGTCTAATACATCACTGTGTCTAATACATCACTGTGTGTCTAATACATCACTTTATGTCTAATACATCACTGTGTCTAATACCTCACTGTGTGTCTAATACATCACTGTGTGTCTAATACCTCACTGAGTGTCTAATACATCACTGTGTGTCTAATACCTCACTGTGTGTCTAATACATCACTGTGTGTCTAATACATCACTGTGTGTCTAATACCTCACTGAGTGTCTAATACATCACTGTGTGTCTAATACATCACTTTATGTCTAATACCTCACTGTGTGTCTAATACATCACTTTATGTCTAATACCTCACTGTGTGTCTAATACCTCACTGAGTGTCTAATACCTCACTGAGTGTCTAATACCTCACTGTGTGTCTAATACATCACTATGTCTAATACATCACTGTGTGTCTAATACCTCACTGAGTGTCTAATACATCACTTTATGTCTAATACATCACTGTGTCTAATACTTCACTGTGTGTCTAATACATCACTGTGTGTCTAATACATCACTTTATGTCTAATACATCACTTTATGTCTAATACATCACTTTATGTCTAATACATCACTGTGTGTAATACATCACTGAGTGTCTAATACATCACTGTGTGTCTAATACATCACTGTGTGTCTAATACATCACTGTGTGTCTAATACATCACTTTATGTCTAATACATCACTGTGTCTAATACTTCACTGTGTGTCTAATACATCACTGTGTGTCTAATACATCACTGTGTGTCTAATACATCACTGTGTGTCTAATACATCACTTTATGTCTAATACATCACTGTGTGTAATACATCACATGACAACAACATGGTAGCTGCACAACATGACAACAACATGGTAGCTGCACAGCATGGTAGCTGCACAACATGACAACAACATGGTAGCTGCACAACATGACAACAACATTGTAGCTGCACAACATGACAACAACATGGTAGCAACACAACATGGGAGCAGCAAAACCATGGGACAAACATTATTTGGCCCAGACAACAGCACAAAAGGCAAGAAGGTTAGAGACAACAATACATCACGCAAAGCAGCCACAACTGTCAGTATCCATGATTGAGTCTTTGAATGAAGAGATTGAGATGAAACTGTCCAATTTGAGTGTTTGTTGCAGCTCGTTCCAGTTGCTAGCAGGCACATTTAGCGACAACATCTGTGGGAACATTTGTTGTTTCTCATACCTGTAGAGAATGCATGGAGATAACTCATTGTGTGAAATAGGATAATACTAATAATCATATTAGCAACAACGAAATTAATAATCAACAATAATAACAACAATTTTAATAACAACAATAATAGTAACAATAATAATTATTGTTACTATTATTAATCTATAAAGTATGACAATTGTCACGGTCTTCCTCCTCTTCATTTGAAGAGGAGAGGCGAGAAGGATCAGAGGACCAATATGCGGCGTGGTATGTGTTCATAGTGAATTTTAATAAAGAGAACACTGAACACTATACAAAAGAGTAACAAAAACAATAAACCAATGACGACCGTGAAGCTACAAAATGAGACCTGTGCTGAACACAAGCCACTAACATAGACAATCACCCACAAACAAACAGTGCAACCCAGGCTACCTAAGTATGATTCTCAATCAGACAACTAATGACACCTGCCTCTGATTGAGAACCATACTAGGCCGAAACATAGAAATCCCCAAATCATAGAAAATCAAACATAGACTGCCCACTCCAACTCACGCCCTGACCATACTAAATAATGACAAAACAAAGGAAATAAAGGTCAGAACGTGACAACAATAAAAAATGTTCTGTCAAATAATACAGTTTACAACAATGTAGTTAATTGCTTCAAAATGTGAATTAAGAGTAATTGAGTCTGTAATTGAATTGGCCTTAATGTAGAGGGACACAGTCTTCAAGGGCTATAATCTTGATGGTTTCTGTGTCTCTTTTGTACCTAATTGATTGATTCAAATGCTACTGATTTACTAGTGAATGACTAAAGTTCACACACCTGGTCACGCAGGTAGAAAAAAGTATCTGATTACAAAGCAAAGAAACATAATTAAATTATTTTTTTATTTAACCAGGTAGGCTAGTTGAGAACAAGTTCTCATTTGCAACTGCGACCTGGCCAAGATAAAGCGTAGCAATTCGACACAAACAACAACAACAACACAGAGTTACACATGGAATAAACAAAACATACAGTCAATAATACAGTAGAACAAAAGAAAACAAAGTCTATATGTAACAGTATAACTTTAGACCGTCCCCTCCACCATACCCGGGCGCAAACCAGGGACGCTCTGCACACATCAACAACAGTCACCCTCGAAGCATCGTTACCCATCGCTCCACAAAAGCCGCGGCCCTTGCAGAGCAAGGGGAACCACTACTATCACCGGTTGAAACGCTATTTAGCGCGCACCACCGCTAACTAAGCTAGCCGTTTCACATCCGTTACATATACACAGTTAGTGCAAATTAGATCAAATAAGGGAGTTAAGGCAATAAATAGGCCATGGTGGCGAAGTAATTACAATATGACAATTAAACACTGGAATGGTAGAGTTAATACCCTGCAGCCTTCTGGGACAGGAAGAGTGGATCCCCTAACGTAAAAGCATGTTGGATATTTCCACTAGCCATACATGTTACATTTTTACATGTTACATTTAGGCAACAACCTGTGTTAAACCGTCCCTCTAGGGGTCACCTTGCATTTAACCTCTTTTCAGTGTCAAGATACTACATCTGTCTTCTCCAAACCGTCCCTCTAGGGGTCACCTTGCATTTAACCTTTTTTCAGTGTCAAGATACTACATCTGTCTTCTCCAAACCGTCCCTCTAGGGGTCACCTTGCATTTAACCTCTTTTCAGTGTCAAGATACTACATCTGTCTTCTTCATTCCCTCCCTCCCACCCATTAACATGTGCTGTAGCAGAGAACAACAAAGCATGTGTTGTAGCAGAGAACAGCAGATGGTTGTTCTGGGTTGCGTTCCAGCTGGCCCCCTAGTCCCTGCATACTGTAGTGCACTAGTTTTGACCAGAGCTGATATGAGCCCCCATCAGAAGTAGTGCACTAGTTTTGACCAGAGCTGATATGAGCCCCCATGAGAAGTAGTGCACTAGTTTTGACCAGAGCTGATAAGAGCCCCCATCAGAAGTAGTGCACTAGATTTGACCAGAGCTGATATGAGCCCCCATCAGATGTAGTGCACTAGTTTTGACCAGAGCTGATATGAGCCCCCATGAGAAGTAGTGCACTAGTTTTGACCAGAGCTGATATGAGCCCCCATCAGAAGTAGTGCACTAGATTTGACCAGAGCTGATATGAGCCCCCATCAGATGTAGTGCACTAGATTTGACCAGAGCTGATAAGAGCCCCCATCAGAAGTAGTGCACTAGTTTTGACCAGAGCTGATATGAGCCCCCATGAGAAGTAGTGCACTAGTTTTGACCAGAGCTGATATGAGCCCCCATCAGAAGTAGTGCACTAGATTTGACCAGAGCTGATATGAGCCCCCATCAGAAGTAGTGCACTAGATTTGACCAGAGCTGATATGAGCCCCCATCAGATGTAGTGCACTAGTTTTGACCAGAGCTGATATGAGCCCCCATGAGAAGTAGTGCACTAGTTTTGACCAGAGCTGATATGAGCCCCCATCAGAAGTAGTGCACTAGATTTGACCAGAGCTGATAAGAGCCCCCATCAGAAGTAGTGCACTAGTTTTGACCAGAGCTGATATGAGCCCCCATCAGAAGTAGTGCACTAGATTTGACCAGAGCTGATATGAGCCCCCATCAGATGTAGTGCACTAGTTTTGACCAGAGCTGATATGAGCCCCCATCAGAAGTAGTGCACTAGATTTGACCAGAGCTGATATGAGCCCCCATCAGATGTAGTGCACTAGTTTTGACCAGAGCTGATATGAGCCCCCATCAGAAGTAGTGCACTAGTTTTGACCAGAGATGATATGAGCCCCCATCAGATGTTGTGCACTAGTTTTAACCAGAGCTGATATGAGCCCCCATCAGAAGTAGTGCACTAGTTTTGACCAGAGCTGATATGAGCCCCTATCAGAAGTAGAGCACTAGCTTTGACCAGAGCTGATATGAGCCCTCATCAGAAGTAGTGCACAACAGTCCATTCAGAAAGTTTTCACACCCTTGAATTATTTTCCACATGTTCTTGTGTTACAGCCTGAATTTAAACTAGATCATATTGAGATTTTGTTTCACTGGCCTACACACAACACCCCATAATGTCAAAGTAGAATTATGTATATATGTTTTTCTTTACAATTTAATTTAAAAATAAATCTAAACGTGAAATGTCTTGAGTCAATAGGGCTCTGGTGAAAATTAGGGCATAGGATTCCTTTTGGAACGCAGCCTATTGGAATGAAGCCCCTTCTCAATCTCTCTCCGTGACAGTTAGGCCCCTCTGGGTTTTCAGAACTGGGCTGTTTAGAATGGTGACTGATTAAGATAGATACACATTAGTTATTGATCAGAACAACAGGGTATGTGTGTGTGTGTGTGTGTGTGTGTGTGTGTGTGTGTGTGTGTGTGTGTGTGTGTGTGTGTGTGTGTGTGTGTGTGTGTGTGTGTGTGTGTGTGTGTGTGTGTGTGTGTTTATAGCAGTACATCATTTTCTGCTCCCCTTTCACCATGCATTATATATACACACGTACCGGACAATTTATTATGTACACCCATCAACTGGCATCATGTAGTTGCTGCAGATTGGTGATTGGTGTTGGTCCAGTGTTGACGACTGGAGCCACTTCTTCTTGTTTTTAGCTGATAGGAGTGGAACCTGGTGTGGTCATCTGCTGTAATAGCCAATCCGTGACAAGGACCGACGAGTTGTGTGTTCCCTAGATGCCGTTCTGCACACCACTGTTGTACTGTGCCGTTATTTCTCTGTTTGTGGCCCGCCTGTTAGCTTGCACCATTCCTGCCATTCTCCTTTAACCTCTCTCATTTTCGCCCCCCACTGGACTGCCGTTGATGGGATATTTTTTGTTTGTCGCACCATTCTTGGTGAACCCTAGAAACTGTCATGTGTGAAGAGTCCAGGAGGGCAGACGTTTCTGAGATACTGGATCCGGTGCGCCGGGAAACGACAATCATTCCACGATCAAAGGTCACTTGTTTAGCCCATTCTAACATTCAATAGAAAAGTAACTGAATGCCTTGATGCCTGTCAATGCCTGTCTGCTTACTTTAAATAGCTTTAAATAGCTTTAAATAGCTTTAAATAGCAAGCCACGGCCACGTGACTCACTGTCTATAGTAGCGATCCATTTTCGTGAACAGGGTGGTGTACCAAATTAACTGTCCCGTGAGAGTAAGTTTAAAAATGCACAATTGGACAATTGCAAAGCATGCTAAGTATTATTCTAATGAGTTCCCGCCCCACAAAACTAATTTTTGTCTACAAAGGGATACAGATGTTTTCAAAATTGAGCTGTATCCTATCTGAAAACATGACCCTGAAACAAAGCCAAAATATTATACCCAGTGTGCTTTGCAGTTCCTTTTGGTATGTTCATTTTCACATATACATTTTGGTCATTTAGCAGACACTTATGCAGAGTGGCTTCCAGTCAGGTCAATAAACAACACGTCACAGTCAAGTCAAATGCTTCTGTAACCATTACTGAGAATGTTGTTGTTGTTCCCTCTGGCTACTTGCAAATGTTGTAATTTTTTCTGTCATTTAAAATGCAACATGTAATTTAATTCAATACATTTCCCAAGTATTTTGTAGTGTATTTTGATAACATTCATCTCTATGGTAGTGTCATTTTAATTTGTAATTTTAGCCCATTCCCTTTACAGCACACTACTTCCCTTTTATAGGGCTCCATGGGCCCTGGTTAAAAGTGGTATTTAGGGAATAGGCTGCCATTTTAAACGCAGAATTTAAATGATGAATACAATGTTATTGTTATTTTAATATGCAACAAAATGGAGGTGCTGAAGAAGATAGAGTGCATGACTTTTGTTGTTACATTTAGCGCGCACACTTTAACCCTTTGTGTGGTGATTGTGTCAGTGGGACCCATTGTCAATGATTACAAAAAAAAAATAATTATACAATGAGCAATTTTTTCAACCTGAGACTCATTGGCCTTGTATGTATTCACCCCCTTTGCTATGAAGCCCCTAAAGAAGATCTGGTGCCACCAATTACCTTCAGAAGTCACAAAATGAGTTGAATAAAGCCAGAGTCTGCAACACCACTAAGCAAGTGGCAGCAAGAAGACCAAGGAGCTCTCCAAACAGGTCAGGGACAAAGTTTTGGAGAAGTACGGATAAGGGTTTAAAAAAATATCAGAAACTTTTAACATCCCGCGGAGCACCATTAAATCCATTATTATAAAATTGAAAGAATATGGCATCACAACACCCCTGTCAAGAGAGGGTCACCCACTAAAACCCATCCGCCCCGACCCACAGAACCAACAACTCCAATACCGGAAGTAAACGTGAGTAATTATGTTACGGGAGTCAGGGTAGCCTAGTGGTTAGAGTGTAGAGGCGGCAGGGTAACCTAGTGGTTAGAGCGTTGGACTAGTAACCGGAAGGTTGCAAGTTCAAACCCCTGAGCTGACGAGGTAGTTCTGCCCCTGAACAGGCAGTTAACCCACCGTTCCTAGGCCGTCATTGAAAATAAGATTTTGTTCTTAACTGACTTGCCTGGTTAAATAAAGGTAAAATAAAAAAAGTTCAAAAAATGTGTGTGTCTGACTCCCCTACTTTGGCCTAGTGTAACTATATATGTGAGTGAGATGTTAGTAAACAGTAAGTGTTTTCATCATTCTAGATTGCAGCCGGTAGTAACAAGAAGTAGCGCTGAGATGTGTGTGGACCCAAGAAGAGCAGGAAGACACAGTACACATGAATCAAGTGAAAGAAATACATTTGCCTACACACACAGTAAAACTCTGTCCCTCATGTGGTGTGCAGACCTGCCTTAATTTGTGTTCAATGGGGCTCATTTATTATTTTCATAAAATACTGTTTGGAAAATGTGTCCGTCCAATTTGTTCAGTTCAAAGCAATAAACATCAATAGTGATGAAAAACCTTGTTTCACTTATATTTGTTGAAGATAAACATGATTTATTCCACACATGTCTTGATTATAATGGATTTCTGTTGACAAAAATCGTATTTTATTTAAAAAATAAATAAATAAATGAGTGCCTGTTTTTGACAAATGTGATCTAGCAGATGTAAATGGAAAATATGAACCCTGTACGCTGTCTATATCGCTTGTATTTGATATAAGTCAACACTAAGCATTACGTCTTTTTATTTACTTTAGTTTATTTTAGTATTAAGTATTTTTACGGAAATTGTTATGGCTATGTTGTTTTAAAAACCCAATAATGTTGTGGGTCCGTCAGAACCACGAACATTGGGTGAATAAAAAAAAAACATGGACACCACACAAAGGGTTAAACTAATATTGAGTCAGTGCTACGTTGAACAACACTCAGGTTGTCGTCAAGAGAGCTAGGGACATTTAATAAACTCAGGTTGACGTCAAGAGAGCTAGAGACATTTAATATACTCAGGTTGTCGTCAAGAGAGATAGGGACATTTAATAAACTCAGGTTGACGTCAAGAGAGATAGGGACATTTAATATACTCAGGTTGGCGTCAAGAGAGATAGGGACATTTAATATACTCAGGTTGTCGTCAAGAGAGATAGGAACATTTAATAAACTCAGGTTGACGTCAAGAGAGATAGGGACATTTAATAAACTCAGGTTGTTGTCAAGAGAGCTAGAGACATTTAATAAACTCAGAATGACGTCAATAGAGAGCTAGAGACATTTAATAAAGTCAGATTGTCATCAAGAGAGATAGGGACATTTAATACACTCAGATTGTCGTCAAGAGAGCTTGAGACATTTAATAAACTCAGGTTGTCGTCAAGAGAGCTAGGGACATTTAATAAACTCAGGTTGACGTCAAGAGAGATAGGGACATTTAATAAACTCAGGTTGTCGTCAAGAGAGCTAGAGACATTTAATAAACTCAGAATGACGTCAATAGAGAGCTAGAGACATTTAATAAAGTCAGATTGTCATCAAGAGAGATAGGGACATTTAATACACTCAGATTGTCGTCAAGAGAGCTTGAGACATTTAATAAACTCAGGTTGTCGTCAAGAGAGATCGGGACATTTAATAAACTCAGGTTGTCGTCAATAGAGAGCTAGAGACATTTAATAAAGTCAGATTGTCATCAAGAGAGATAGGGACATTTAATACACTCAGATTTTCCTCAAGAGAGCATGAGAGATTTAATAAACTCAGGTTGTCGTCAAGTGAGCTAGAGACATTTAATAAACTCAGAATGACGTCAATAGAGAGCTAGAGACATTTAATAAAGTCAGATTGTCATCAAGAGAGATAGGGACATTTAATACACTCAGATTGTCGTCAAGAGAGCTTGAGACATTTAATAAACTCAGGTTGTCGTCAAGAGAGCTAGGGACATTTAATAAACTCAGGTTGACGTCAAGAGAGATAGGGACATTTAATAAACTCAGGTTGTCGTCAAGAGAGCTAGAGACATTTAATAAACTCAGAATGACGTCAATAGAGAGCTAGAGACATTTAATAAAGTCAGATTGTCATCAAGAGAGATAGGGACATTTAATACACTCAGATTGTCGTCAAGAGAGCTTGAGACATTTAATAAACTCAGGTTGTCGTCAAGAGAGATCGGGACATTTAATAAACTCAGGTTGTCGTCAAGAGAGCTAGAGACATTTAATAAACTCAGAATGTCGTCAATAGAGAGCTAGAGACATTTAATAAAGTCAGATTGTCATCAAGAGAGATAGGGACATTTAATACACTCAGATTTTCCTCAAGAGAGCATGAGAGATTTAATAAACTCAGGTTGTCGTCAAGAGAGCTAGGGACATTTAATACACTCAGATTTTCCTCAAGAGAGCATGAGAGATTTAATAAACTCAGGTTGTCGTCAAGAGAGCTAGGGACATTTAATACACTCAGATTTTCCTCAAGAGAGCATGAGAGATTTAATAAACTCAGGTTGTCGTCAAGAGAGCTAGGGACATTTAATACACTCAGATTTTCCTCAAGAGAGCATGAGAGATTTAATAAACTCAGGTTGTCGTCAAGAGAGCTAGGGACATTTAATACACTCAGATTTTCCTCAAGAGAGCATGAGAGATTTAATAAACTCAGGTTGTCGTCAAGAGAGCTAGGGACATTTAATAAACTCAGGTTGTCGTCAAGAGAGCATGAGAGATTTAATAAACTCAGGTTGTCGTCAAGAGAGCTAGGGACATTTAATAAACTCAGGTTGTCGTCAAGAGAGCTAGGGACATTTCAAACAAACATTCATATAAACAGGTGTTTAGAAAGTACGTTGTGGCTTTTGGGCATTTTTACATAAGAGCGTTTGTGATAGGTAGGTACAACAAAGAACTTGTCACCGAATCCCAAATGTCACCCTATTCCCTATTGACCAGGCCCCCTCTGGTCAAAAGTAGTGCACTATGTAGAGAACAAGGTGATATTTGGGCCTCATGTTCTCTGTCTGGGGAAGTCCAAATGCCATGATGAAAGTGAATATTTCAAACACTCCCCTGTGTGTCAGGCCACAAACCTACACTACTTATCTATTCAACTTAAATAAGATAAAAATAAACAAGACCCCCCCCCCCCCCACCCCATCTCAGCTGTGTGATGGTTGAAGTGGCTAAAGGCATCCCTCTTTCCCGTGTGATATGCCTTAAGCGGGTTGGCTATTCCCAGCTGTGTAATGTGGGGAAAGAGGTTTGGTGAAACCAGCACGGAGTCCCCTTGGGTGTCTGATTCTGCTGGAGACACTGATGGGATTGAGAAGAACAGACTGAGACTGAGGAGATTAAATCTGTATCATCGATCCCAGTGCTGTCTAGAGCACAAATGACAGATGCCTCCTTCTCTGCACAGCAGTCACTGGAGTTAACCTTTTAGAGACTATAGAAGCGTCCCAAATGATTCCCTATCAGTGCACTACCCAAATGATTCCCTATCAGTGCACTACCCAAATGATTCCCTATTGGAGAACGACCCAAATGATTCCCTATCAGTGCACAACCCAAATGAGTCCCTATTGGAGAACTACCCAAATGATTCCCTATCAGTGCACAACCCAAATGATTCCCTATTGGAGAACTACCCAAATGATTCCCTATTAGAGTACTACCCAAATGATTCCCTATTAGAGCATTATACAAATTGTACCCTATTCCCTATTTGTTGAAAAGGCTCCAATTTGTCTTATTCTTTTTAGGGAACTGTCCCTTTAATTGCAATTTTTGGTTAACTGTCCCTTTAACTGCAGGCACCTTTGAGCAATAGAGATATATAGAGATTGCAACTTATCAGTCCTCAAATGGCGCTGTCCATGTTAACGCCTTTCCCTTTTAATATAGGCTTTTAGTCAATACAGACCTCTATACATCTCCATGCTCTGAGCACACAGGCAGCCAATTCCCTTTATTAACCCTCTAAGGTCGATGTAATTAGCAACATTGGAAGAAATCCATGAGTTTATACTAGAGATATATATATATTTTTTATAGCATTTAAAATGTGTCTCAATCAAACCGCATCTGGGGATGTTACACTTCACACTTGACAGAGCTAGAGAGCGGTGTTTGTCAGACCATGAGACATCCCATAAGTCAGTCTTCTCATAAAATCGTTTGTAGCGTCCAAATGGATTGGCCTGGAAAGGTGAGACTCTCACGAACTCGTACATGTCAGTTGTTTTGCTCCAGGAAACCGACAGGCTTCAGAAGACTCATCTGAAAGTCCCCCGGGTACCAGTTGAAAACATTTACGGAAGTACAATATATATATGGAGACTGTTTCATGCCAATAAAGGGTGTTTTAAAAAAATTGACAATGTTTCATGAACTTTCTTAACTCTCTCAGATATAGGACCGACACTTCAGAACAAAATTCATTTAAATTTCTTCTGAGGAACTATTTGTTTGTTCCATGTGCGTTGGATGGGCCAATAGCAGTAAGGACCCAAATATTTTTTTTTCAATTTTTTTTTTAAATATATTTTGGAGATACTTCAAGGTATTTAAAAATTCTAAATCAAATAGCAAAATTATCCTTGGTATGACCTTCTTAAAATAATTCCATATAACTTAATAGTACCCCCTCCCCCGGGTTAGACAGGGTTGAAGGCTTTCATGAATAAAATAAATGAGTTCCTTTTGTCTTTAGTTTAGTGTCAAACAACTCCTCCTGCCTCTCCAGCATGAATCCTTTTTATATTTGTTATCTGATTGTCCAACTTCTGGAGATTAAATGGATCATGGAAAGCATCAATTAAAAAAAATGACCTTCATTTAAACAACTCTCTGAACTGAAACCCCACGTCTCCATGAGCTATCCTTGTCCTCTAACAGGGACAGCTGAATCAGCTCTCTGAACTGAAACCCCATGTCTCCATGAGCTATCCTTGTCCTCTAACAGGGACAGCTGAATCAGCTCTCTGAACTGAAACCCCAAGTCTCCATGAGCTATCCTTGTCCTCTAACAGGGACAGCTGAATCAGCTCTCTGAACTGAAACCCCAAGTCTCCATGAGCTATCCTTGTCCTCTAACAGGGTCAGCTGAATCAGCTCTCTGAACTGAAACCCAAAGTCTCCATGAGCTATCCTTGTCCTCTAACAGGGTCAGCTGAATCAGCTCTCTGAACTGAAACCCAAAGTCTCCATGAGCTATCCTTGTCCTCTAACAGGGACAGCTGAATCAGCTCTCTGAACTGAAACCCCAAGTCTCCATGAGCTATCCTTGCCCTCTAACAGGGACAGCTGAATCAGCTCTCTGAACTGAAACCCCAAGTCTCCATGGGCTATCCTTGTCCTCTAACAGGGACAGCTGAATCAGCTCTCTGAACTGAAACCCCAAGTCTCCATGAGCTATCCTTGTCCTCTAACAGGGACAGCTGAATCAGCTCTCTGAACTGAAACCCCGACTCCATGAGCTATCCTTGTCCTCTAACAGGGACAGCTGAGTCAGCTGGTACCTTATCTAGTGCGCCCAGAATAGGCGACCTGCATTAATAATATTAGTGCGCTACTTCTGCACACCGATAGGGGACACAGCCATAGAGAAAGGAGGGTGGAGACACAGCCATAGGGAAAGGAGTATGGAGACACAGCCATAGAGAAAGGAGGGTGGAGACACAGCCATAGAGAAAGGAGGGTGGAGACACAGCCCACATATGTTAGTTAATCAGTTTATCTCATTTTACATAGTCAAGTCATTCAGTGAATAATTGGCTATGAGAATATGGCTTGACTATATTAAATATTAATGACAGTGACTATGTGAAATGACTAACGACGATGTGACTATGTGAAATGACTAACGACTATGTGACCATGTGAAATCACTAACGACTACGTGAACTGACTGACGACCATGTGACTGTGTGAAATGACTAACGACCATGTGACTATGTGAAATGACTAATGACCATGTGAAATGACTAATGACCATGTGACCATGTGAAATCACTAACAACTATGTGAATTGACTAACGACCATGTGACTATGTGAAATGACTAACGACCATGTGACCATGTGAAATGACTAACGACCATGTGAATTGACTAACGACAATGTGAATTGACTAACGACCATGTGAATTGACTAACGACCATGTGAAATTACTAACGACCATGTGAATTGACTAACGACCATGTGAAATTACTACCGACCATGTGACCGTGTGAAATGAGTAACGACCATGTGAAATGACTAATGACAGGGTGACTATGTGAAATGACTAACTACCATGTGAAATGACTAATGACAGGGTGACTATGTGAATTGACTAACGACCATGTGACTATGTGAAATGACTAATGACCATGTGAAATGACTAACGACCATGTGACTATGTGAAATGACTAACGACCATGTGACTATGTGAAATGACTAACGACCATGTGACTATGTGAAATGACTAACGACCATGTGACTGTGTGAAATGACTAACGACCATGTGACTATGTGAAATGACTAACGACCATGTGACTATGTGAAATGACTAACGACCATGTGAAATGACTAACGACCATGTGACTATGTGAAATGACTAAGGACCGTGTGACTCCGTTAAATAACTAAACGACCGTGTGACTATGTGAACTGACTAAACGACCACGTGACTATATCTTGACTATGTGAAATGATCAATATACAGCAACATATGCAGTACGCCACAGTAAATAGATATGCACTGAAACACACTTTACAATAAGAAGGAAGCATTAATGTAGAACTGATTGCATTTTAGGAACATGAAATCTTATTAAAATGTGATCGTTTACACACCCAGGGACAGTATGACACTTTTCCTTTCCATAATTGAGAGAACACCTCACTATTTTACTCCCCCTAGCAGAGCTGGTTAGGCTGTTTACATGTTATCTAGAGCGTTAAACGCACGTTTTTTTCCCGCCATATTCAGCGGGTGTTGCATGTTGCTAAATTCATCACATTTTCTGCGCTCTAGCACACTCAGATGAGAGTGCTCTGAAATCAGTGTAGATCGCCAGAGTGAATTTTGCAAACGCAAGAGATATGCTAACTGGATAACAGTCGTTTGAGTTCAGCATAGCTAGCTAGCAAAGCGATTCACATTTCTTGCTAGCTGACACCTGCATCTCTCATGTGTAGCTACCAAAAATGTATATGAGGGGGAAAAAGTCCGTCAGGCAGTCACTCCCCCGAATGCCATGACAACCTCCTAACAGTTAGCTAACGTTAGGTTATGTGTTTTTAGCTTTCTGCATAAATAGATACGCTAGCCTATTAGCCACGTTATAACTGACTTGTGATCATTGCCTTTGCTAGTTTGATTGTATTGACATTCCCAGCCATAGTTACATTTTGTCCGTTTATGTCCAAAATATTGAGTCATCGAAACTTAAACAGTGCATCCCGAATGGAGGCAGCAAATCATGTACCGGGCCAGCTGTGATTTACAACCTGATAGCAATATTTTTTGAACTAACAAGAAATGTACTGGTGAATTATATTAATCATGCATTGAACTGCATCCATCTATTCAGCCATCAATGCTTTAGTGTACATCCTGGAATGCTGAGTCAAATGGAACCTATTTTTAAAACCTTTTTTTTAAGTTTTTTTTTTTTAGCATAAACTGGAAATTTGATGTTTTTGACTGATATTATGATTGTTGCATATCTGCAAAGTAGCTAAAACGCTGTCAGTTCCACTTAAATTTTCATAAACCGATAAAAATGTCATGTTTAGATCAGACTGATAACACTTTAATTGCTAAGTTGTTTACACATTTTTTTTTAAATACAGTCATAAATAATGAATAAAGAGGCTGCAAGAGGATTGTTAAACCGTTAAATGGAAGTGCTAAATCCCAGGTCAAGGCCGTTTGACGTTTAACCTTGTTCCTCTGGCTGGAATTTAATCACTGTTGTGTATAAGACAGTAATATTAGGGTGGGTCAGATTGAGTGCACTCTACGTGGATCTGGCATAGAGAGGGTTAAAACCCCATCAAGACAGACACCACAGCACTCCTCATTATACAGAGATAAATAGAGTATCTTAATATGTTTTTATTCCAGTGTACAGAGAAAGAAAAATCAAACTTTACATCAGTAGCAAACCCAATGACCAAAGTGTAACGTAAACCGTAAATTACAACGTCTATTGTGGCGTTCTAGAATGATTATGATTTCCAGAACTGTGTGTGATTGGTTTATATAATCATGTAATGATGGCAGTTGGATTATTGTCATTGTTCTGTAATGTAATACTGACTGGTTAATTGTCATTGATTTATTGTCTTGCACAATGTATCACCTCCTAAAGCTTTTCCCCAAGAGAGAAAAATACAATATTCCAATCAACCTCTTAGTGTCCTGCCTCCGCCACTTACATTTAGAGTAAATGCATGGTGTTATCGGCTACAGTAAACCTGTCACATTATAACATCGGCTATGTGTACTGTCCCATTAATAGCAGGCTTTAAACCTCTTTCAGAGGGGGGGGTGTCTTCTCCTAATCCCTATTTAGTCCTGACGTGTTAATGTTCTCTGACTCACCGCTGGCACGTCCCTATATAACTTGGATAATTAAAGCCTTGAGAAAAAGAAATCACATTCACTGGAAATGTGTGAGACTGAGTCTGGGTATTTGCTCCAATGACAGAGTTGTTTGTAGCACCAGAGGTATGGAGAGAGAATTTCCTGGAAGTGGTCCTTCGGGTCAGATAACACAAATCTCTATAAACATGTGCCAACATGTCTTAACATCTAGCAACAATTCCCTAAACAACTAAGGCCTTTTACAAATGTTCCACCTAAAGTGCCTTCAGAAATTATTTAAACTTATTCCACATTTTGTTGTGTTACAGCCTGAATTCAAAATTGAATACATAGATTATTTTCATTCTCTCTCACCCATCACAATGACAAAGTGAAAACATGTTTTTAGAAATTATTGAACATTGATTGAAAATTAAATACACAAATATTTAAATGACATAAATATTCACATCCCTGAGTCAATACATGTTCGAATCATCTTAGGCAGTGATTTCAGCTGTGAGTCTTTCTGGGTGAGTCTTTCAAAAGAGCTTTGTACACCTGGATTGTACACTCTTTACTCATTATTATCTTCAGCATTTTTCAAGCTCTGTCAAATTGGCTGTTGATCATTGCTAGACAACCATTTTCAGGCATATTAAAGTAAAAAAAAAATGGCTACTCAGGAACATTCACTGTCTTCTTGATATGCAACTCTAGTGTAGATTTCACCTTGTGTTTTAGGTTATTGTCCTTCTGAAATGTGAATTCTTCTCCCAGTGTCTGGTGGAAAGTAGACTGAACCAGGTTTTCCTCTAGGATTTGCCTGTGCTTAGCTCCATACCATTTATTTTTTTTATCCTGAAAAACTCCCAGTCCTTAACGATTACAAGCATTAATCATAACATGATGCAGCCACCACTATGCTTGAAAATATGGAGAGTGCTACTTAGTAATGTGTTATATTGGATTTGCCCTAACATGAACACTTTTGTATTCTAGACAAAAAGTGAATTGGTTTGCCACATTGACTCTAGACATTTCAGCTTTCCTTTTTAATTAATAATAATACTTTTTTTAAAAAGAAAGAAAACATAATTCCACTGACATTATGAGGCATTGTGTTTAGGCAAAAATATATTAATGTAATACATTTTAAATTCAGGCTGTTACCAACAAAATGTGGAATAAGACAAAGGGTCTGAAAACACTGTAGATGTGTCCTGAAATGTCCTCTCTGTGATCTAAGAGTGTATTGGTTTAGATGTCCCCTTAACCCTACAGAGTATAGCATTGTGTACAAAACACTAGGAACATCTTTCCTAATATTGAGCTGCACCCCCCTTTTGCACCCAGAATAGCCTCAATTCACCGGGGCATAACCTCTACAAGGTGTCGAAAGCATTCAACAGGGATGCTGGCCCAGATTGACTCCAATGATTCCCACAGTTGTGTCAAGTTGGCCTTTGGACTGTGATGTAAAAAAAGCAGACAATAGGTTCTTAATTCCCTCATTCAGAATACATGTAGAATTAATTGGTAACAATATATTGAATCACATTTGATTAGTGGGCTCCCCTGAATAAAAAATAACCATACATTAAACTATTAGTTCTTGCATAGGAAAATGTGTCATGACCGTCCTGTGAGAATTAAATGCCTCAGATCAGCTTGGTAATGGTTGACAATAACCAGACCCTCTCCTACTCCCGCAAAATAGGGGAGGAGGGAACTTACGGGTTGACTGATCACACTCTGTGGTAAATTAAACAGGAGAGGACTCTCTCTTCACCCTCCGGTATTGACTCTCAATCCTGGCCCTTGGACAGTGTTGCTGGTGGTAAATTTAGCAGGAGAGGACTCTCTCCGGTATTGGCTAAAGCAGGTATTCCCAAACTGGGGTACGGAAAATAAAAATATAATTCACATAAACAGTCCATTTGTATTTTCCAACGGGGCTATACATTTGGGTGAGTTCGTTTTTTCTTACTTGAGTAGCCTCGTTTCACTGCCAAATATAAAATGAAACCATCTAGTGTTCAGCGAAATAACAACACAATGTCAAATACAGGATGCCTAGTCAAATAATGAACATCCAATCACATTATTCGTTACTCTCTCACAGGAATTCCACTAACAAACATAGCTCATGATCACCTTGAAAATGGATAAATGGTTAAAAAAAGTAAGGCCCGCATTCATAGAGACACATACCAGCAGTACTACACCTGCTCCTGTCTACGACACAAGTTGCTCTCCTTCCATGAGCACAGCAAATGCTTTGCACACTGTTTGCATTCTCTCAACCAGCTTCGTGAGGTAGTCACCTGGAATGCAATTCTAAGTGTGCCTTGTTAAAAGTACATTTGTGGACTTTCTTTCCTTCTTAATGTGGTTGAGACGATCAGTTGTGTTATGACAAGATATGGTTGGAATATCCTTGACTTTCCACATTCTAAAATTGATTAAATCATATTTTATTTCCTTATCAATCTACACACATTAACCCATAATGACAAAGCAAAAAACAGGTTTTTAGAAATCATAGAAAATGTATTAAGTATTCAGACCTTTTGCTATAATACTTATTATTGAGTTGAGGTGCATCCTGTTACCATTGAACATCCTTGAGGTGTTTCTCCAGCTGTGGTAAATTTAATTGATTGGACATGATTTTGGAGGCACACACTTGTGCACACACTTGTCTATATAAGGTCCCCCAGTTGACAGCATATCAGAACAAAAATCAAGAATCAAAAATCAGGTAAATTCAAAGGATGTAGAGCTCCCCAAGAATTGCGAGGAGAGGAGGGATGGGTGAAGGGGGTCAGAGGGGAAGAGAGGGCGAGGAGAGGAGGGATGGGTGAAGGGGGTCAGAGGGGAAGAGAGGGCGAGGAGAGGAGGGATGGGTGAAGGGGGTCAGAGGGGAAGAGAGGGCGAGGAGAGGAGGGATGGGTGAAGGGGGTCAGAGGGGAAGAGAGGTCGAGGAGAGGAGGGATGGGTGAAGGGGGTCAGAGGGGAAGAGAGGGCGAGGAGAGGAGGGATGGGTGAAGGGGGTCAGAGGGGAAGAGAGGGCGAGGAGAGGAGGGATGGGTGAAGGGGGTCAGAGGGGAAGAGAGGGCGAGGAGAGGAGGGATGGGTGAAGGGGGTCAGAGGGGAAGAGAGGGCGAGGAGAGGAGGGATGGGTGAAGGGGGTCAGAGGGGAAGAGAGGTTCCATCATTCCTAAATTAAAGAAGTTTGGAATCACCAAGAATCTTCCTAGAGCTGGTAGCCAATCATGAAAGGCCATGATCAGGGAGGTGACCAAGAACCCAATGGTACCTCTGACAGAGTTACAGAGTACTTCTGTGGAGATGGGAAAACCTTCCAGAAGGACAAGTATCTCTGCAGCATTCCACCAATCAGGCCTTTAAGGTAGAGTGGCATAGAGAACACAGGAGAACGCAGGAGTGGTTTCGGGACAAGTCTCTGAATGTCCTTGAGTGGCCCAGCCAGAGCCCAGACTTGAACCCGATCGAACATCTCTAGTGAGTTCTGAAAATAGCTGTCCAGCAGTGCTCTCTATCCAACCTGACAGAGCTTGAGAGGATCTGCAGAGAAGAATGGGAGAAATACAGGTGTGCTAAGCTTGTATCGTCAAACCCACGAAGACTCGACACTGTAATCGCTGCCAAAGGTGCATTAACAACGTACTTAGTAAAGTGTTTGCAAACTTATGTAAATGTTATATTTCCGGGAGGGGTGTATACATTTGCCAAAATTTCTAAAAATCTTTTTTTGCTTTGCACTATGGGGTATTGTGTGTAGATTGGTATTGAGTATTCTTTTTTTTTTTGCCATTTTAAAATAAGATTGTAACATAACGACTGTGGAAAAAGTCAAGGTGTCTGAATACTTTCTGAATGCACTGTGTGAATATATTTATACAGTTCAGAGTGAAAGCACTTTTTGTTTGTGTTTTTTTTCTTCTTTCATTTCCCACCCAACTAAACAGCTGTCTCTGGTGATGAAGTATTTTACAAATCTGTAGAAACAGAAACACGCCTATAGCAGCTAGATCATTATTGAAGCATCTCATTCAGGTTAGTCATAATTCAAAGCTGAAACTAATAAGCCTAACAAGGCGTTGTGTCCTCTATGAGCAGCAGACGCATGTCATTTAACACTTCACTGTCTCATGGATTACTTAAATGCATTAGCAGGAACGCTGTCCTCATACTTAGTGTCTGTGCATTACACTGTTAGTTTACACCTGTTGTTGCACAAAGAATATGACAAATAACATTTGAGGAGATTTTTTATTTCATAATTAGTGTCTGGTGTGGGGCAATGGGGCTGACAGGAGCTCTGTCCTCATAATTTGTGTATTTTGGTGTGGGCCGATGGGCTGACAGGGGATCTCTCGTCATAATTAGTGTCTTTTGGTGTGGGTCGATGGGGCTGACAGGAGCTCTGTCCTCATAATTAGTGTCTTTTGGTGTGGGGTGATGGGGTTGACGGGAGCTCTGTCCTCATAATTAGTGTCTTTTGGTGTGGGGTGATGGGGCTGACAGGAGCTCTGTCCTCATAATTAGTGTCTTTTGGTGTGGGGTGATGGGGTTGACGGGAGCTCTGTCCTCATAATTAGTGTCTTTTGGTGTGGGGTGATGGGGCTGACAGGAGCTCTGTCCTCATAATTAGTGTCTTTTGGTGTGGGGTGATGGGCTGACAGGAGCTCTGTCCTCATAATTAGTGTCTTTTGGTGTGGGGTGATGGGCTGACAGGAGCTCTGTCCTCATAATTAGTGTCTTTTGGTGTGGGGTGATGGGGTTGACAGGAGCTCTGTCCTCATAATTAGTGTCTTTTGGTGTGGGGTGATGGGGTTGACGGGAGCTCTGTCCTCATAATTAGTGTCTTTTGGTGTGGGGTGATGTGGTTGACAGGAGCTCTGTCCTCATAATTAGTGTCTTTTGGTGTGGGGTGATGGGGTTGACAGGAGCTCTGTCCTCATAATTAGTGTCTTTTGGTGTGGGGTGATGGGGTTGACAAGAGCTCTGTCCTCATAATTAGTGTCTTTTGGTGTGGGGTGATGGGGTTGACAGGAGCTCTGTCCTCATAATTAGTGTCTGGTGTGGGGCAATGGGGCTGACAGGAGCTCTGTCCTCATAATTAGTGTATTTTGGTGTGGGCCGATGGGCTGACAGGGGCTCTCTCGTCATAATTAGTGTCTTTTGGTGTGGGTCGATGGGGTTGACGGGAGCTCTGTCCTCATAATTAGTGTCTTTTGGTGTGGGGTGATGGGGTTGACAGGAGCTCTGTCCTCATAATTAGTGTCTTTTGGTGTGGGGTGATGGGGTTGACAGGAGCTCTGTCCTCATAATTAGTGTCTTTTGGTGTGGGGTGATGGGGTTGACAGGAGCTCTGTCCTCATAATTAGTGTCTGGTGTGGGGTGATGGGGTTGACGGGAGCTCTGTCCTCATAATTAGTGTCTTTTGGTGTGGGGTGATGGGGTTGACAGGAGCTCTGTCCTCATAATTAGTGTCTTTTGGTGTGGGGTGATGGGGTTGACAGGAGCTCTGTCCTCATAATTAGTGTCTGGTGTGGGGCAATGGGGCTGACAGGAGCTCTGTCCTCATAATTAGTGTATTTTGGTGTGGGCCGATGGGCTGACAGGGGCTCTCTCGTCATAATTAGTGTCTTTTGGTGTGGGTCGATGGGGCTGACAGGAGCTCTGTCCTCATAATTAGTGTCTTTTGGTGTGGGGTGATGGGGTGGACAGGAGCTCTGTCCTCATAATTAGTGTCTTTTGGTGTGGGTCGATGGGGCTGACAGGAGCTCTGTCCTCATAATTAGTGTCTTTTGGTGTGGGGTGATGGGGTTGACAGGAGCTCTGTCCTCATAATTAGTGTATTTTGGTGTGGGGTGATGGGGTTGACAGGAGCTCTGTCCTCATAATTAGTGTATTTTGGTGTGGGGTGATGGGGTTGACAGGAGCTCTGTCCTCATAATTAGTGTCTTTTGGTGTGGGGTGATGGGGTTGACAGGAGCTCTGTCCTCATAAATAGTGTATTTTGGTGTGGGGTGATGGGGTTGACAGGGGCTCTGTCCTCATAATTAGTGTCTTTTGGTGTGGGCCGATGGGCTGACAGGGGCTCTCTCGTCATAATTAGTGTCTTTTGGTGTGGGTCGATGGGGCTGACAGGAGCTCTGTCCTCATAATTAGTGTCTTTTGGTGTGGGGTGATGGGGTTGACAGGAGCTCTGTCCTCATAATTAGTGTCTTTTGGTGTGGGTCGATGGGGCTGACAGGAGCTCTGTCCTCATAATTAGTGTCTTTTGGTGTGGGGTGATGGGGTTGACGGGAGCTCTGTCCTCATAATTAGTGTCTTTTGGTGTGGGGTGATGGGGTTGACGGGAGCTCTGTCCTCATAATTAGTGTCTTTTGGTGTGGGGTGATGGGGCTGACAGGAGCTCTGTCCTCATAATTAGTGTCTTTTGGTGTGGGGTGATGGGGTTGACAGGAGCTCTGTCCTCATAATTAGTGTCTTTTGGTGTGGGGTGATGGGGTTGACAAGAGCTCTGTCCTCATAATTAGTGTCTTTTGGTGTGGGGTGATGGGGTTGACAGGAGCTCTGTCCTCATAATTAGTGTCTTTTGGTGTGGGGTGATGGGGTTGACAGGAGCTCTGTCCTCATAATTAGTGTCTTTTGGTGTGGGGTGATGGGGCTGACAGGAGCTCTGTCCTCATAATTAGTGTCTTTTGGTGTGGGGTGATGGGGCTGACAGGAGCTCTGTCCTCATAATTAGTGTCTTTTGGTGTGGGGTGATGGGGTTGACGGGAGCTCTGTCCTCATAATTAGTGTCTTTGGTGTGGGGTGATGGGGTTGACGGGAGCTCTGTCCTCATAATTAGTGTCTTTTGGTGTGGGGTGATGGGGTTGACGGGAGCTCTGTCCTCATAATTAGTGTCTTTTGGTGTGGGGTGATGGGGTTGACAGGAGCTCTGTCCTCATAATTAGTGTCTTTTGGTGTGGGGTGATGGGGTTGACAGGAGCTCTGTCCTCATAATTAGTGTCTGGTGTGGGGTGATGGGGTTGACGGGAGCTCTGTCCTCATAATTAGTGTCTTTTGGTGTGGGGTGATGGGGTTGACAGGAGCTCTGTCCTCATAATTAGTGTCTTTTGGTGTGGGGTGATGGGGTTGACAGGAGCTCTGTCCTCATAATTAGTGTCTGGTGTGGGGCAATGGGGCTGACAGGAGCTCTGTCCTCATAATTAGTGTATTTTGGTGTGGGCCGATGGGCTGACAGGGGCTCTCTCGTCATAATTAGTGTCTTTTGGTGTGGGTCGATGGGGCTGACAGGAGCTCTGTCCAAATAATTAGTGTCTTTTGGTGTGGGGTGATGGGGTGGACAGGAGCTCTGTCCTCATAATTAGTGTCTTTTGGTGTGGGTCGATGGGGCTGACAGGAGCTCTGTCCTCATAATTAGTGTCTTTTGGTGTGGGGTGATGGGGTTGACAGGAGCTCTGTCCTCATAATTAGTGTATTTTGGTGTGGGGTGATGGGGTTGACAGGAGCTCTGTCCTCATAATTAGTGTATTTTGGTGTGGGGTGATGGGGTTGACAGGAGCTCTGTCCTCATAATTAGTGTCTTTTGGTGTGGGGTGATGGGGTTGACAGGGGCTCTGTCCTCATAATTAGTGTCTTTTGGTGTGGGCCGATGGGCTGACAGGGGCTCTCTCGTCATAATTAGTGTCTTTTGGTGTGGGTCGATGGGGCTGACAGGAGCTCTGTCCTCATAATTAGTGTCTTTTGGTGTGGGGTGATGGGGTTGACAGGAGCTCTGTCCTCATAATTAGTGTCTTTTGGTGTGGGTCGATGGGGCTGACAGGAGCTCTGTCCTCATAATTAGTGTCTTTTGGTGTGGGGTGATGGGGTTGACGGGAGCTCTGTCCTCATAATTAGTGTCTTTTGGTGTGGGGTGATGGGGTTGACGGGAGCTCTGTCCTCATAATTATTGTCTTTTGGTGTGGGGTGATGGGGCTGACAGGAGCTCTGTCCTCATAATTAGTGTCTTTTGGTGTGGGGTGATGGGGTTGACAGGAGCTCTGTCCTCATAATTAGTGTCTTTTGGTGTGGGGTGATGGGGTTGACAGGAGCTCTGTCCTCATAATTAGTGTCTGGTGTGGGGTGATGGGGTTGACGGGAGCTCTGTCCTCATAATTAGTGTCTTTTGGTGTGGGGTGATGGGGTTGACAGGAGCTCTGTCCTCATAATTAGTGTCTTTTGGTGTGGGGTGATGGGGTTGACAGGAGCTCTGTCCTCATAATTAGTGTCTGGTGTGGGGCAATGGGGCTGACAGGAGCTCTGTCCTCATAATTAGTGTATTTTGGTGTGGGCCGATGGGCTGACAGGGGCTCTCTCGTCATAATTAGTGTCTTTTGGTGTGGGTCGATGGGGCTGACAGCAGCTCTGTCCTCATAATTAGTGTCTTTTGGTGTGGGGTGATGGGGTGGACAGGAGCTCTGTCCTCATAATTAGTGTCTTTTGGTGTGGGTCGATGGGGCTGACAGGAGCTCTGTCCTCATAATTAGTGTCTTTTGGTGTGGGGTGATGGGGTTGACAGGAGCTCTGTCCTCATAATTAGTGTATTTTGGTGTGGGGTGATGGGGTTGACAGGAGCTCTGTCCTCATAATTAGTGTATTTTGGTGTGGGGTGATGGGGTTGACAGGAGCTCTGTCCTCATAATTAGTGTCTTTTGGTGTGGGGTGATGGGGTTGACAGGAGCTCTGTCCTCATAAATAGTGTATTTTGGTGTGGGGTGATGGGGTTGACAGGGGCTCTGTCCTCATAATTAGTGTCTTTTGGTGTGGGCCGATGGGCTGACAGGGGCTCTCTCGTCATAATTAGTGTCTTTTGGTGTGGGTCGATGGGGCTGACAGGAGCTCTGTCCTCATAATTAGTGTCTTTTGGTGTGGGGTGATGGGGTTGACAGGAGCTCTGTCCTCATAATTAGTGTATTTTGGTGTGGGTCGATGGGGCTGACAGGAGCTCTGTCCTCATAATTAGTGTCTTTTGGTGTGGGGTGATGGGGTTGACGGGAGCTCTGTCCTCATAATTAGTGTCTTTTGGTGTGGGGTGATGGGGTTGACGGGAGCTCTGTCCTCATAATTAGTGTCTTTTGGTGTGGGGTGATGGGGCTGACAGGAGCTCTGTCCTCATAATTAGTGTATTTTGGTGTGGGGTGATGGGGTTGACGGGAGCTCTGTCCTCATAATTAGTGTCTTTTGGTGTGGGGTGATGGGGTTGACGGGAGCTCTGTCCTCATAATTAGTGTCTTTTGGTGTGGGGTGATGGGGCTGACAGGAGCTCTGTCCTCATAATTAGTGTCTTTTGGTGTGGGGTGATGGGGTTGACGGGAGCTCTGTCCTCATAATTAGTGTCTTTTGGTGTGGGGTGATGGGGCTGACAGGAGCTCTGTCCTCATAATTAGTGTCTTTTGGTGTGGGGTGATGGGGTTGACGGGAGCTCTGTCCTCATAATTAGTGTCTTTTGGTGTGGGGTGATGGGGCTGACAGGAGCTCTGTCCTCATAATTAGTGTCTTTTGGTGTGGGGTGATGGGGTTGACGGGAGCTCTGTCCTCATAATTAGTGTCTTTTGGTGTGGGGTGATGGGGTTGACGGGAGCTCTGTCCTCATAATTAGTGTCTTTTGGTGTGGGGTGATGGGGTTGACAGGAGCTCTGTCCTCATAATTAGTGTCTTTTTGTGTGGGGTGATGGGGTTGACAGGAGCTCTGTCCTCATAATTAGTGTCTTTTGGTGTGGGGTGATGGGGCTGACAGGAGCTCTGTGCTCATAATTAGTGTCTTTTGGTGTGGGGTGATGGGGCTGACAGGAGCTCTGTCCTCATAATTAGTGTCTTTTGGTGTGGGGTGATGGGGTTGACGGGAGCTCTGTCCTCATAATTAGTGTCTTTTGGTGTGGGGTGATGGGCTGACAGGAGCTCTGTCCTCATAATTAGTGTCTTTTGGTGTGGGGTGATGGGGTTGACAGGAGCTCTGTCCTCATAATTAGTGTCTTTTGGTGTGGGTCGATGGGGCTGACAGGAGCTCTGTCCTCATAATTAGTGTCATTTGGTGTGGGGTGATGGGGTTGACGGGAGCTCTGTCCTCATAATTAGTGTCTTTTGGTGTGGGGTGATGGGGTTGACGGGAGCTCTGTCCTCATAATTAGTGTCTTTTGGTGTGGGGTGATGGGGCTGACAGGAGCTCTGTCCTCATAATTAGTGTCTTTTGGTGTGGGGTGATGGGGTTGACAGGAGCTCTGTCCTCATAATTAGTGTCTTTTGGTGTGGGGTGATGGGGTTGACAAGAGCTCTGTCCTCATAATTAGTGTCTTTTGGTGTGGGGTGATGGGGTTGACAGGAGCTCTGTCCTCATAATTAGTGTCTTTTGGTGTGGGGTGATGGGGTTGACAGGAGCTCTGTCCTCATAATTAGTGTCTTTTGGTGTGGGGTGATGGGGCTGACAGGAGCTCTGTCCTCATAATTAGTGTCTTTTGGTGTGGGGTGATGGGGCTGACAGGAGCTCTGTCCTCATAATTAGTGTCTTTTGGTGTGGGGTGATGGGGTTGACGGGAGCTCTGTCCTCATAATTAGTGTCTTTTGGTGTGGGGTGATGGGGTTGACGGGAGCTCTGTCCTCATAATTAGTGTCTTTTGGTGTGGGGTGATGGGGTTGACAGGAGCTCTGTCCTCATAATTAGTGTCTTTTGGTGTGGGGTGATGGGGTTGACAGGAGCTCTGTCCTCATAATTAGTGTCTGGTGTGGGGTGATGGGGTTGACGGGAGCTCTGTCCTCATAATTAGTGTCTTTTGGTGTGGGGTGATGGGGTTGACAGGAGCTCTGTCCTCATAATTAGTGTCTTTTGGTGTGGGGTGATGGGGTTGACAGGAGCTCTGTCCTCATAATTAGTGTCTGGTGTGGGGCAATGGGGCTGACAGGAGCTCTGTCCTCATAATTAGTGTATTTTGGTGTGGGCCGATGGGCTGACAGGGGCTCTCTCGTCATAATTAGTGTCTTTTGGTGTGGATCGATGGGGCTGACAGGAGCTCTGTCCTCATAATTAGTGTCTTTTGGTGTGGGGTGATGGGGTGGACAGGAGCTCTGTCCTCATAATTAGTGTCTTTTGGTGTGGGTCGATGGGGCTGACAGGAGCTCTGTCCTCATAATTAGTGTCTTTTGGTGTGGGGTGATGGGGTTGACAGGAGCTCTGTCCTCATAATTAGTGTATTTTGGTGTGGGGTGATGGGGTTGACAGGAGCTCTGTCCTCATAATTAGTGTCTTTTGGTGTGGGGTGATGGGGTTGACAGGAGCTCTGTCCTCATAAATAGTGTATTTTGGTGTGGGGTGATGGGGTTGACAGGGGCTCTGTCCTCATAATTAGTGTCTTTTGGTGTGGGCCGATGGGCTGACAGGGGCTCTCTCGTCATAATTAGTGTCTTTTGGTGTGGGTCGATGGGGCTGACAGGAGCTCTGTCCTCATAATTAGTGTCTTTTGGTGTGGGGTGATGGGGTTGACAGGAGCTCTGTCCTCATAATTAGTGTCTTTTGGTGTGGGTCGATGGGGCTGACAGGAGCTCTGTCCTCATAATTAGTGTCTTTTGGTGTGGGGTGATGGGGTTGACGGGAGCTCTGTCCTCATAATTAGTGTCTTTTGGTGTGGGGTGATGGGGTTGACGGGAGCTCTGTCCTCATAATTATTGTCTTTTGGTGTGGGGTGATGGGGCTGACAGGAGCTCTGTCCTCATAATTAGTGTCTTTTGGTGTGGGGTGATGGGGTTGACAGGAGCTCTGTCCTCATAATTAGTGTCTTTTGGTGTGGGGTGATGGGGTTGACAGGAGCTCTGTCCTCATAATTAGTGTCTGGTGTGGGGTGATGGGGTTGACGGGAGCTCTGTCCTCATAATTAGTGTCTTTTGGTGTGGGGTGATGGGGTTGACAGGAGCTCTGTCCTCATAATTAGTGTCTTTTGGTGTGGGGTGATGGGGTTGACAGGAGCTCTGTCCTCATAATTAGTGTCTTTTGGTGTGGGGCAATGGGGCTGACAGGAGCTCTGTCCTCATAATTAGTGTATTTTGGTGTGGGCCGATGGGCTGACAGGGGCTCTCTCGTCATAATTAGTGTCTTTTGGTGTGGGTCGATGGGGCTGACAGGAGCTCTGTCCTCATAATTAGTGTCTTTTGGTGTGGGGTGAAGGTGGTGGACAGGAGCTCTGTCCTCATAATTAGTGTCTTTTGGTGTGGGTCGATGGGGCTGACAGGAGCTCTGTCCTCATAATTAGTGTCTTTTGGTGTGGGGTGATGGGGTTGACAGGAGCTCTGTCCTCATAATTAGTGTATTTTGGTGTGGGGTGATGGGGTTGACAGGAGCTCTGTCCTCATAATTAGTGTATTTTGGTGTGGGGTGATGGGGTTGACAGGAGCTCTGTCCTCATAATTAGTGTCTTTTGGTGTGGGGTGATGGGGTTGACAGGAGCTCTGTCCTCATAAATAGTGTATTTTGGTGTGGGGTGATGGGGTTGACAGGGGCTCTGTCCTCATAATTAGTGTCTTTTGGTGTGGGCCGATGGGCTGACAGGGGCTCTCTCGTCATAATTAGTGTCTTTTGGTGTGGGTCGATGGGGCTGACAGGAGCTCTGTCCTCATAATTAGTGTCTTTTGGTGTGGGGTGATGGGGTTGACAGGAGCTCTGTCCTCATAATTAGTGTATTTTGGTGTGGGTCGATGGGGGCTGACAGGAGCTCTGTCCTCATAATTAGTGTCTTTTGGTGTGGGGTGATGGGGTTGACGGGAGCTCTGTCCTCATAATTAGTGTCTTTTGGTGTGGGGTGATGGGGTTGACGGGAGCTCTGTCCTCATAATTAGTGTCTTTTGGTGTGGGGTGATGGGGCTGACAGGAGCTCTGTCCTCATAATTAGTGTCTTTTGGTGTGGGGTGATGGGGTTGACGGGAGCTCTGTCCTCATAATTAGTGTCTTTTGGTGTGGGGTGATGGGGTTGACGGGAGCTCTGTCCTCATAATTAGTGTCTTTTGGTGTGGGGTGATGGGGCTGACAGGAGCTCTGTCCTCATAATTAGTGTCTTTTGGTGTGGGGTGATGGGGTTGACGGGAGCTCTGTCCTCATAATTAGTGTCTTTTGGTGTGGGGTGATGGGGCTGACAGGAGCTCTGTCCTCATAATTAGTGTCTTTTGGTGTGGGGGTGATGGGGTTGACGGGAGCTCTGTCCTCATAATTAGTGTCTTTTGGTGTGGGGTGATGGGGCTGACAGGAGCTCTGTCCTCATAATTAGTGTCTTTTGGTGTGGGGTGATGGGGTTGACGGGAGCTCTGTCCTCATAATTAGTGTCTTTTGGTGTGGGGTGATGGGGTTGACGGGAGCTCTGTCCTCATAATTAGTGTCTTTTGGTGTGGGGTGATGGGGTTGACAGGAGCTCTGTCCTCATAATTAGTGTATTTTTGTGTGGGGTGATGGGGTTGACAGGAGCTCTGTCCTCATAATTAGTGTCTTTTGGTGTGGGGTGATGGGGCTGACAGGAGCTCTGTGCTCATAATTAGTGTCTTTTGGTGTGGGGTGATGGGGCTGACAGGAGCTCTGTCCTCATAATTAGTGTCTTTTGGTGTGGGGTGATGGGGTTGACGGGAGCTCTGTCCTCATAATTAGTGTCTTTTGGTGTGGGGTGATGGGCTGACAGGAGCTCTGTCCTCATAATTAGTGTCTTTTGGTGTGGGGTGATGGGGCTGACAGGAGCTCTGTCCTCATAATTAGTGTATTTTGGTGTGGGGTGATGGGGCTGACAGGAGCTCTGTCCTCATAATTAGTGTCTTTTGGTGTGGGGTGATGGGGCTGACAGGAGCTCTGTCCTCATAATTTGTGTCTTTTGGTGTGGGGTGATGGGGCTGACAGGAGCTCTGTCCTCATAATTAGTGTCTTTTGGTGTGGGGTGATGGGGCTGACAGGAGCTCTGTCCTCATAATTAGTGTCTTTTGGTGTGGGGTGATGGGGTTGACGGGAGCTCTGTCCTCATAATTAGTGTCTTTTGGTGTGGGGTGATGGGGTTGACAGGAGCTCTGTCCTCATAATTAGTGTCTTTTGGTGTGGGGTCGATGGGGTTGACGGGAGCTCTGTCCTCATAATTAGTGTCTTTTGGTGTGGGGTCGATGGGGTTGACAGGAGCTCTGTCCTCATAATTAGTGTCTTTTGGTGTGGGGTGATGGGGTTGACAGGAGCTCTGTCCTCATAATTAGTGTCTTTTGGTGTGGGGTGATGGGGTTGTCAGGAGCTCTGTCCTCATAATTAGTGTCTTTTGGTGTGGGGTGATGGGGTTGACAGGAGCTCTGTCCTCATAATTAGTGTCTTTTGGTTTGGGGTGATGGGGCTGACAGGAGCTCTGTCCTCATAATTAGTGTCTTTTGGTGTGGGGTGATGGGGCTGACAGGAGCTCTGTCCTCATAATTAGTGTCTTTTGGTGTGGGGTGATGGGGCTGACAGGAGCTCTGTCCTCATAATTAGTGTCTTTTGGTGTGGGGTGATGGGGCTGACAGGAGCTCTGTCCTCATAATTAGTGTCTTTTGGTGTGGGGTGATGGGGTTGACGGGAGCTCTGTCCTCATAATTAGTGTCTTTTGGTGTGGGGTGATGGGGTTGACAGGCGCTCTGTCCTCATAATTAGTGTCTTTTGGTGTGGGGTGATGGGGTTGACAGGAGCTCTGTCCTCATAATTAGTGTCTTTTGGTGTGGGGTCGATGGGGTTGACGGGAGCTCTGTCCTCATAATTAGTGTCTTTTGGTGTGGGGTCGATGGGGCTGACAGGAGCTCTGTCCTCATAATTAGTGTCTTTTGGTGTGGGGTGATGGGTTTGACAGGAGCTCTGTCCTCATAATTAGTGTATTTTGGTGTGGGGTGATGGGGTTGACAGGAGCTCTGTCCTCATAATTAGTGTCTTTTGGTGTGGGGTGATGGGGTTGACAGGAGCTCTGTCCTCATAATTAGTGTCTTTTGGTGTGGGGTGATGGGGCTGACAGGAGCTCTGTCCTCATAATTAGTGTCTTTTGGTGTGGGGTGATGGGGTTGACAGGAGCTCTGTCCTCATAATTAGTGTATTTTGGTGTGGGGTGATGGGGCTGACAGGAGCTCTGTCCTCATAATTAGTGTCTTTTGGTGTGGGGTGATGGGGCTGACAGGAGCTCTGTCCTCATAATTAGTGTCTTTTGGTGTGGGGTGATGGGGTTGACAGGAGCTCTGTCCTCATAATTAGTGTCTTTTGGTGTGGGGTGATGGGGCTGACAGGAGCTCTGTCCTCATAATTAGTGTCTTTTGGTGTGGGGTGATGGGGCTGACAGGAGCTCTGTCCTCATAATTAGTGTCTTTTGGTGTGGGGTGATGGGGCTGACAGGAGCTCTGTCCTCATAATTAGTGTCTTTTGGTGTGGGGTGATGGGGCTGACAGGAGCTCTGTCCTCATAATTAGTGTCTTTTGGTGTGGGGTGATGGGGCTGACAGGAGCTCTGTCCTCATAATTAGTGTCTTTTGGTGTGGGGGTGATGGGGCTGACAGGAGCTCTGTCCTCATAATTAGTGTCTTTTGGTGTGGGGTGATGGGGCTGACAGGAGCTCTGTCCTCATAATTTGTGTCTTTTGGTGTGGGGTGATGGGCTGACGGGAGCTGGCTTCTCTTTTAGATGTATTTTAATCACTATAATTCTTAATGACTGCTGTGTTGACCATTGGACTGGCAGGGGCTCGCGTGAATATAGCCAACATAAAGAATCAAATCTATCCACATGTAGCCAAAAATGACGTTGCGTTTTGGAAAGCAGTTTTTTTCTGGATCAGACGGGCTTTATAAATGGACATTTTGGGTATACATGGACGGAATTAATCGAAAAAAAGAACCAATTGTGATGTTTATGGGACATATGGGAGTGCCAACAAAGAAGCTCGTCAAAGGTAATGAATGTTTTATATTTTATTTCTGCGTTTTGGGTAGCGCCAGCTAGGCTAATTCTTTTGTTTACGTCTCATTCAGGTATTTCCGGGGGGTGCATGCTATCAGATAATAGCTTCTCATGCTTTCGCCGAAAAGCATTTTTAAAATCTGACATGTTGGCTGGATTCACAACGAGTGTAGCTTTAATTGAGTACCCTGTATGTGTGATTTAATGAACGTTTGAGTTTTATCTCGTACTATTTGAATTTGGCGCCACGCATTTCCCCAGGCTATTGGCCAGGAGAGACGCTAGCGTCTCTATAGCCGTAAGAGGTTAAAGCTAGTGAGGGAGATAAGTGTTTCCAGTTTCAGAGATTTTTGTAGTTTGTTCCAGTCATTGGCAGCAGAGAACTGGAAGGAGAGGCGGCCGAAGAAATAATTGGTTTTGGGGGTGACCAGAGAGATATACCTGCTGGAGCGCGTGCTACAGGTGGGTGATGCTATGGTGACCAGCGAGCTGAGATAAGGGGGGACTTTACCTAGCAGGGTCTTGTAGATGACATGGAGCTAGTGGGTTTGGCGACGAGTATGAAGCGAGGGCCAGCCAACGAGAGCGTACAGGTCGCAATGGTGGGTAGTATATGGGGCTTTGGTGACAAAACGGATTGCACTGTGATAGACTGCATCCAATTTGTTGAGTAGGGTATTGGAGGCTATTTTGTAAATGACATCCCCGAAGTCGAGGATTGGTAGGATTGGTCAGTTTTACAAGGGTATGTTTATAACCCATGTCTCTTCACAGTGGTGGGCCACTGATTGAGCAGAGCCCTAACCTTAGGAAAACCCAAATCTCTCATTTGGAAGCTAAAATTACATTTAATCTTTTCACCAATAATTTTATATTCAAACATTTAAATTGCACAACAATTCCATGTGAATCTGATAACTCTAATGTGTAGACTTTCCACTGTAGAGTTTATGTCATCCTATCATTGATGAGAATGTCTCAGATGACAACCGAACTGACATCATATTCATTAAGTACCAACCCATATGTTCAACTGGTCGGAATACCAAAATATGGTTAATTTCCCCCCACCCTCTGATGTTCCCAGAATCTCTGTTTAACAAAGGCTGTAGAGTCAAGAGAGAGGGAAGGGAGAAAGATATTTATGGAGGGGGGGGGTCATAAACCTTTCCCACAGGCCAACGTCATGACATAGCCAACACAAAGAATCAAGTCTATCCACATGTAGCCAACATAAAGAATCAAGTCCATCCACATCTCTCTCCCTCTAGTAAATAGATTAGAACAAGGACATCAAGAGGTGTTTTATTGTATATTTATGTCATGTCATCTGAATATCTAAGTAAACAGCCTCCTGTTGAAGCGACACTTACTGTTAAGGAGAGCGGCCAATAACACTGTCTCATTTGTCATGTAAATGGCCTGTCAGCAGACCTTAGAAGGCCTCAGTGTAGACGGGCAGATTAGACTGTCATCGCGGACAGGTATCTCTGAGAGAGGACTGATGAGAGATTCAGGTCAACTAAACCTTGACATGAAGACAGATCGGACTGATACATTCTGAGGCATCTGAGGACATCTTGAATCAAACATAGCAAATCAAACTTTATTTGTCACCGAATACAACCGTGAAAAGCCCTTAACCAACAACGAAGTTCAAGAAAGAGTTAAGACAATATTTACCAAATAAACTAAAGTACAAATTCTAAAAAGTAACACAATAAAATTACAATAATGAGGTTCTATTCAATCTGTATAACGGAAGATTGCTTTACAAAGTGATTGAGATTTAAAGGCTTGTTGTGGTCTTAGCAGAGACGCTGAACGTGTCGGCTCAATTGGAAATTAGCTAAACATTTCTATCATGCAATCTGTAAGTGCTATATAGTAACCTGGCCTAGAAGGCAACATATATAACAATCTGTAAGTGCTATATAGTAACCTGGCCTAGAAGGCAACATATAGAACAATCTGTGTACCAGCCAATCGCACTCTGAGACTGCTAGCAAGCTAACAAATCCTTCACTCTACATACCATCAACTCTGACATTAGATCTATGAGAGAACATACACCAAGCTAAATGTGTGATTCATGCTATGGGAAAGCTAACATAACATTTTTTGTTTCTAGGGAATAACACTTACCGAAATCTTCACTTGAAAGATTGTCTAAAAACAAATATGCTTAAAATCACTGTCAATTTTAAAAAATATATTTGTCTGACATACTGTATGTGTTTTTTATTTTCTTTATACTTGTCCTATAAGTTTTCTAGTTTTATTTTTTACAGTCTTCAGAAGGTGTTCATACCCCTTGACTTATTCCACGTTTTGTTGTGTTACAGCCTGAATTCTAAATATATTTTTTTCTCTCACCCATCTACATACAATACATACAATACCCCATAATGACAAAGTGAAAACATATTTTATACATTTGTAGAAGCACCTTTGGCAGCGATTACAGCTGCGAATCTTACTGGGTCTCTAAGAGACCTGGATTTGCCCATTATTCTTTTCACAATTCTTCAAGCTCTGTCAAATTGGCTGTTGATCATTGCTATGATCAATGCTACTTAAATATGATCCTCAATTAGAGACAATGATAGCCAGCTGCCTCTAATTGGGAATCATACCAAACACCAACATAGAAAACAAAACTAGAACCCCAAATAGAAAATATAAACTAGACTAACCCCGCAGTCACGCGCTGACCTACTCCACCATAGAAAGTAAGGATTCTCTATGGTCAGGACGTGACACAGTGTCTGGTGGAAAGCTGACTGAACCAGGTTATCCTCTAGGATTTTGCCTGTGCTTAGCTACATTACGTTTATTTTTTATCCTGAAAAACTCCCCAGTCCTTAATGACTACAAGCATACCCATAACATGACGTGGTCACCACTATGCTTGAGAATATCGAGAGTGGTACTCAGTAATATGTTGTATTGGATTTGGCCCAAACGTAACGCCTTGTTTTCAGGACAAAAAGTGCACTGCTTTTTCAGTATTAAGTTAGTGTCTTGTTGCAGAACAGGATGTATGTTTTGTAATATACAGGCTTCCTTATTTTCACTCTGTAAATTAGGTTAGTATTGTGGAGTAATTACAATGTTGTTGATTCATCCTCAGTTTCTCGTATCACAGCCATCACACTCTGTAACTCTTGGTCTCATTGTGAAATCCCTGAGCAGTTTCCTTCCTTTCCGGCAACAGAGTTAGGTGGCATAGCAGTTCAGACGTCTTTTGTCCTCGTCTTGTCGTGTCCTGTGTATATATATATATTTACAACTTTTTCACGTACATTTTATTTTTATTTTCCATCAACTCATCTTCAAAACACTCTCCTGCAACCCGCCTCACCAATGTATATTTATAAAAAAGTATTATTTACCTCAGATCTGTAATCCTCCAAGAAGCTAGCCAGAAACTCCAAGAAGCTAGCCTGAAACTAGCCAGAAGCTAATCCAGAAGCTAGTTCAGAAGCTAGTTAGCTCCTTTACTGGCAAATCGTTAGTATTCAGCTAACCACGGTTTGTGGTCATCAGCTATCCTTTAGCTCGAAAATCTATCGCCAGTTCTGTACGGCGCAGCGCGGCTCGGAACGGAACATACCGGACCAATTTTTCTCTCCATGTCCCTGGATTTCGACTGCTCTCTGGACATCCATACCCGGATCTCACAGCTAGCTAGCTGCTATCCGTGTGACAATCGGCCTTCGTCGATTCCGGAGCAAACATCAATTATTCCGGAGCTAGCAAGCTACGTCAATCACTCCTGAGTTCCATCAATCACACCTGGGCTGCAGTCACCTATCCGGACCCGTTTTACTGCCTTCGCGGAGCCCCACCGGGCCTTCCCAACTGGACTGCCGACGTTATCTACCTGAAGGAGTTATTCGGCTGGCTCCTCCGTCGCGACGTTACCCGAACGCCCATCTGCGGCCTGCTAACCGTTAGCTGTCTTACCGGCTGCTATCTGAATAGACAATCGGACAATTTTTTTATTTTTTATTATTATTATTATGTTTTCTTCTTGGGCCTCTATAACTATATCTATTGTTTTTATTTTTGTTGTTGTTGTGTGATTTGGATTAATCCCCTCTACCATACGGAACCCCACTAATCTACTGTCGGAACGCAAGAGGTGGCTAACAACAGACCTCCATCCTATGCTAGCTTGCTACCGATGCCCTGGCTAGCTGTCTAAATCACCAACCAACCTCTCCACTCACCGGACCCTTTTGATCACTCGACTAAGCATGCCTCTCCTTAATGTCAATATGTCTTGTCCATTGCTGTTCTGGTTAGTGTTTATTGGCTTATTTCACTGTAGAGCCTCTAGTCCTGCTCACTATACCTTATCCAACCTATTAGTTCCACCACCCACACATGCAATGACATCTCCTGGTTTCAACGATGTTTCTAGAGACAATATCTCTCTCTTCATCACTCAATACCTAGGTTTACCTCCACTGTATTCACATCCTACCATACATTTGTCTGTACATTATACCTTGATGCTATTTTATCGCCCCCAGAAACCTCCTTTTACTCTATGTTCCAGACGTTCTAGACGACCAATTCTCATAGCTTTTAGCCGTACCCTTATTCTACTCCTCCTATGTTCCTCTGGCGATGTAGAGGTGAATCCAGGCCCTGCAGTGCCTAGCTCCACTCCTATTCCCCAGGCGCTCTCTTTTGACGACTTCTGTAACCGTAATAGCCTTGGTTTCATGCATGTTAACATTAGAAGCCTCCTCCCTAAGTTTGTTCTATTCACTGCTTTAGCACACTCTGCCAACCCGGATGTTCTAGCTGTGTCTGAATCCTGGCTTAGGAAGACCACCAAAAATTCAGACATTTTAATTCCAAACTACAACATTTTCAGACAAGATAGAACTGCCAAAGGGGGCGGTGTTGCAATCTACTGCAAAGATAGCCTGCAGAGTTCTGTCCTACTATCCAGGTCTGTACCCAAACAATTTGAACTTCTACTTTTAAAAATCCACCTCTCTAAAAACAAGTCTCTCACCGTTGCCGCCTGCTATAGACCACCCTCTGCCCCCAGCTGTGCTCTGGACACCATATGTGAACTGATTGCCCCCCATCTATCGTCAGAGTTCGTGCTGCTAGGCGACCTAAACTGGAACATGCTTAACACCCCAGCCATCCTACAATCTAAACTTGATGCCCTCAATCTCACACAAATTATCAATGAACCTACCAGGTACCTCCCCAAAGCCTTAAACACGGGCACCCTCATAGATATCATCCTAACCAACTTCCCCTCTAAATACACCTCTGCTGTCTTCAACCAAGATCTCAGCGATCACTGCCTCATTGCCTGCATCCGTAATGGGTCAGCGGTCAAACGACCTCCACTCATCACTGTAAAACGCTCCCTGAAACACTTCTGCGAGCAGGCCTTTCTAATCGACCTGGCCGGGGTATCCTGGAAGGATATTGATCTCATCCCGTCAGTAGAGGATGCCTGGATATTTTTTTTAAATGCCTTCCTAACCATCTTAAATAAACATGCCCCATTCAAGAAATTTAGAACCAGGAACAGATATAGCCCTTGGTTCTCCCCAGACCTGACTGCCCTTAACCAAAACAAAAACATCCTATGGCGTTCTGCATTAGCATCGAACAGCCCCCGTGATATGCAGCTGTTCAGGGAAGCTAGAAACCATTATACACAGGCAGTTAGAAAAGCCAAGGCTAGCTTTTTCAAGCAGAAATTTGCTTCCTGCAACACTAACTCAAAAAAGTTCTGGGACACTGTAAAGTCCATGGAGAATAAGAACACCTCCTCCCAGCTGCCCACTGCACTGAAGATAGGAAACACTGTCACCACTGATAAATCCACCATAATTGAGAATTTCAATAAGCATTTTTCTACGGCTGGCCATGCTTTCCACCTGGCTACTCCTACCACGGACAACAGCACTGCACCCCCAACAGCAACTCGCCCAAGCCTTCCCCATTTCTCCTTCTCCCAAATCCATTCACCTGATGTTCTGAAAGAGCTGCAAAATCTGGACCCCTACAAATCAGCCGGGCTAGACAATCTGGACCCTTTCTTTCTAAAATTATCTGCCGAAATTGTTGCCACCCCTATTACTAGCCTGTTCAACCTCTCTTTCGTGTCGTCTGAGATTCCCAAAGATTGGAAAGCAGCTGCAGTCATCCCCCTCTTCAAAGGGGGGGACACTCTTGACCCAAACTGCTACAGACCTATATCTATCCTACCGTGCCTTTCTAAGGTCTTCGAAAGCCAAGTCAACAAACAGATTACCGACCATTTCGAATCTCACCATACCTTCTCTGCTATGCAATCTGGTTTCAGAGCTGGTCATGGGTGCACCTCAGCCACGCTCAAGGTCCTAAACGATATCTTAACCGCCATCGATAAGAAACATTACTGTGCAGCCGTATTCATTGATCTGGCCAAGGCTTTCGACTCTGTCAATCACCATATCCTCATCGGCAGACTCGACACTCTTGGTTTCTCAAATGATTGCCTCGCCTGGTTCACCAACTACTTCTCTGATAGAGTTCAGTGTGTCAAATCGGAGGGTCTGCTGTCCGGACCTCTGGCAGTCTCTATGGGGGTGCCACAGGGTTCAATTCTTGGACCGACTCTCTTCTCTGTATACATCAATGAGGTCGCTCTTGCTGCTGGTGAGTCCCTGATCCACCTCTACGCAGACGACACCATTCTGTATACTTCCGGCCCTTCTTTGGACACTGTGTTAAAAACCCTCCAGGCAAGCTTCAATGCCATACAACTCTCCTTCCGTGGCCTCCAATTGCTCTTAAATACAAGTAAAACTAAATGCATGCTCTTCAACCGATCGCTACCTGCACCTACCCGCCTGTCCAACATCACTACTCTGGACGGCTCTGACTTAGAATACGTGGACAACTACAAATACTTAGGTGTCTGGTTAGACTGTAAACTCTCCTTCCAGACCCATATCAAACATCTCCAATCCAAAGTTAAATCTAGAATTGGCTTCCTATTTCGCAACAAAGCATCCTTCACTCATGCTGCCAAACATACCCTTGTAAAACTGACCATCCTACCAATCCTCGACTTTGGCGATGTCATTTACAAAATAGCCTCCAATACCCTACTCAACAAATTGGATGCAGTCTATCACAGTGCAATCGTTTTATCACCAAAGCCCCATATACTACCCACCATTGCGACCTGTACGCTCTCGTTGGCTATCCCTCGCTTCATACTCGTCGCCAAACCCACTGGCTCCATGTCATCTACAAGACCCTGCTAGGTAAAGTCCCCCCTTATCTCAGCTCGCTGGTCACCATAGCATCTCCCACCTGTAGCACACGCTCCAGCAGGTATATCTCTCTAGTCACCCCCAAAACCAATTCTTTCTTTGGCCGCCTCTCCTTCCAGTTCTCTGCTGCCAATGACTGGAACGAACTACAAAAATCTCTGAAACTGGAAACACTTATCTCCCTCACTAGCTTTAAGCACCAACTGTCAGAGCAGCTCACCGATTACTGCACCTGTACATAGACCACCTATAATTTAGCCCAAACAACTACCTCTTTCCCAACTGTATTTAATTTTAATTAATTTATTTATTTTGCTCCTTTGCACTCCATTATTTTTATTTCTACTTTGCACATTCTTCCATTGCAAAACTACCATTCCAGTATTTTACTTGCTATATTGTATTTACTTTGCCATCATGGCCTTTTTTGCCTTTACCTCCCTTCTCACCTCATTTGCTCACATTGTATATAGACTTGTTTATACTGCATTATTGACTGTATGTTTGTTTTTACTCCATGTGTAACTCTGTGTCGTTTTATCTGTCGAACTGCTTTGCTTTATCTTGGCCAGGTCGCAATTGTAAATGAGAACTTGTTCTCAACTTGCCTACCTGGTTAAATAAAGGTAAATAAATAAATAAATAAATAAGGAAGGAAGCCTGTATTTTTGTAGTGACTGGGTGTATTGATACACCATCCAAAATGTGATTAATATCTTCATCATGCTCAAAGGGAAATCCAATGTCTGCTTTTTTCATGTTTACCCACCTACCAATATGTGCCATTCTCTGCGAAGCATTAGAAAACCTCCCTGGTCTTTGTGGTTGAATCTGTGTTAGAAATTCACTGCTTGACTGAGGGATCAAACACTATTATGTGACTTGTTGAGCACATTTTTACTCCTGAACTGATGTATGCATGCCGTAACAAAGGGATTGAATACATATTGAGTCAAGATCAGCTTTTCATTTATTTGTAAAAATGTTGAATAACATAATTACCTGTTGTCATTATGGGGGTATTGTGTTTAGCCAGTGACAAAAATCTAAATGTAATCCATGTTAAATTCAGGCTGTAACGTAACAAATGTTTAATAAGTCATTAGGTATTGAATTATTTCTGAAAGCACTGTATGTCCGTATTGAAATAACTGTTCAACTAACAGAGAAATAGAGCTTGGCATACTTCAATACAAAATGTTCTACTCCTTGTAAATGAACCTTTTGATTGTGGAGAGGATACATACAACGTGATAACAGCTGAGAGATAAATATTCAACTGGAGAGAAAGTTATATATAAATATTGATTATTTTGTGTTTACAGGACACTGGTGGTGTAGGGAGCAGTATTTATTAATGTAGATGTATGAGCCCAATAAAGATTTAGAAAAGAAACTCACCCTAGAAAGGATCGATATGTTTTTGGGTTGGTGAGGGGGAGAAAATAAAGATCTTACCCACATCCCAAATGGCACCCTATTCCCTATGTGGTGCACTATTTTTGACCAGGGCCCATAGGGACAAGTGTGCCATTTAGGATGCGCTGCTAGAGTTGAAGTAAGTGCCTAGAGTAATATTCTTTACGGGCTTATTTGTTGCGTGATATTCTGTTCATATTTCTTCCTTCTGTTGTTCTTCTTCTAAACCTGAATCTTCTAAAAATGAATGACTTATATGTCTGGGCGCCAACCCAGACATATAACATCACTAAAATCTAAAACCGACAGTAATATACATCGTACCAGCTCCTTCCTGGCCTCAAAAGAAAAATAGGCCTTATGCCGGTAATAAAATCCTATTTTCAGCTTGAGCTTCCTTATCAAGTTCTCTACATGTACAGTGAAGCTCAGCATATCATCACCCCACGCACCCAAATATTTATACACTTTATTAACTTGCTCTATAGTATGTCCAGCCAATGTAGCAATGACATGATTTGTAACATGCCCGACATTTGAAAATACCTTGCACTTTGTTTTTTACCCAAATTTAGAATCGGCTTTAAATCATACAGATTGTCTTTGGGCATTTTCAAAAGCTAAAGATAAACTACTACCACTTGAATAAAGAACAGTATCATCTGCATGTTTCAATAAGATCCCCAATGTTGAACGACAAAATGAACAACAATGGGCCCAAAATAGAACCTTGCGGAACACCTGAGCACACCTCTATGGAATCAGATTTACAACCATCCTCCATTACACATTGTGTATGATTTGATAGGTACTTTATAAACCCATCTAGATCATGACCAGTAATTCCACAAGATTATAACCATTGCACTAACACAGCATGGTTCACGGTGTCAAAAGCTTTCGACAAATCAATAAAAACAGACACATAATGTAACTTCTTATCAAGAGCATTTAAAACCTTAAATGTTGCTGAAACAGTGCTGTGGCCAGACCTAAAACCTGATTGCATTCCATTTAAGATGTTGTTTTCTTGGAAGTAGGTCTTTAGCTGCCTAATAACTAAGCACTCCAGTACCTTTGACAGTACAGACAATTATGATATGGGTCGATAGTTGTCAAGTAGTGAAGGATCTCCACCTTTCAGGAGAGGCAGTACAAAAGCAGATTTCCATAACTTGGGGATTTCCTTTACATCAAGCGTAAGGTTAAAAATACATGTTAAGGGGAGAGCAATGAAGTCTGTGGCTAGGTTTAGGAGGCGGGGGTCTAGTTCATCAGAAAACATTTGCTAAACATTATGCTGTATCGTGTGTAGATTGTTGAGAGAAATCCATTTTGAATTCAGGCTGTAACACAATTTTTTGGGGGGAATAAATCTATGTGTATGAATACGTTCTTGAAGGCAGTGTATAATACGAACGTTATGGCCTGCTACTGTACAACTTCCTGCTGTACAATACAATACCGGGACATGGTGTGCTACTTATCATATTTCTATCCAGGAGGTGGTCCTGTCAACTGTCTAGGCTAAGGAGAGGCTGTCTGGGTCTGGGCATCATAAGTCATCTTCATCCTCCTGGAGAGAGAGAGCTGGGCCTGAGGGGAGAGAAATGTGGTGGTACATTATGCATCAGCTCCTCCTTTACAGAGTACCTCAGTATGAGTCATACTACCCATAAAACCTAGAGGTCAAACAAGAAAATGGTTCAAATCGTTTTCAACCATTCATTTTTTCATATATCATTGCTCCCAATCCTGCTATAAAAGTAGATAACAGTCACCATAAAGCATGATATAAGTCACTATAGAGCAGTAGATAACAGTCACTATAGAGCAGTAGTCAACACTCACTGTAGAGCAGTAGTCAACAGTCACTATAGAGCAGTAGATAACAGTCACCATAGTCCATTAGATAAAAGTCACCATAAAGTAGTAGATAACAGTCACCAAAGAGCAGTAGATAACAGTCACCATAGAGCAGTAGATAACAGTCACCATAGTCCATTAGATAACAGGCACTAAAGAGCATTAGATAACAGTCACTATAGAGCATTAGATAACAGTCACTATAGAGCAGGAGATAACAGTCACTATAGAACATTAGATAACAGTCACCGTAGAGCAGCCGATAAGTCACTATAGAACATCAGACAACAGTCACCATACAGCATTACACAACAGCCAGCATAACAGTCACCATAGAGCATTAGATAGTCACAATAGAGCTTTATATTGCAGTCACCATAGAGTAGTAGATAACAGTCACCATAAAGCATGACATAACTCAATTAATAGCAGCAGTCAACAGTCACTGTTGTAGATTACAGTCGCTATATAGCATTACAGTGGGACAAAAAAGTGTTTAGTCAGCCACCAATTGTGCAAGTTCTCCCACTTAAAAAGGTGAGAGAGGCCTGTAATTTCATCATAGGTACACTTGAACTATGACAGACAAAATGAGAAAAAAAATCCAGAAAATCACATTGTAGGATTTTTTATTCATTCATTTGCAAATGATGGTGGAAAATAAGTATTTGGTCACCTACAAACAAGCAAGATTTCTGGCTCTCACAGACCTGTTACCTGTCCTCCACTCGTTACCTGTATTAATGGCACCTGTTTGAACTTGTTATCAGTATAAAAGTCCACAACCTGTCCACAACCTCAAACAGTCACACTCCAAACTCCACTATGGCCAAGACCAAAATATCACTTTTGACATACAGTTCTTTGCAACCAACAACTTACCGCTGGTTTGGTGCTTGTTCACTGGGACGATTCTAACTGAAACATCCTCCATTGTAATGAAGCTACGCAAACCAGCCAATAAGATGCCATGTTGAGTAGGTGAAGGCAAGACAAAACTAAAACCAAAAACCCATTGGCTTAACAATAAAGTGGCAAGGGGAATCACCAATACAACCCTGTTACACTGAATTCTGTTTGCAAAGAAAAATAACACGAATACAAAATGGCACTGTGCAAACATACCTGTTTGGGTGCAGAGATGTAGCGGAGTCAGGTGCAGGACACAGGTTTTGTGCAACACAACTGAGTTTACTCAAAAATGTCAAGCAAAAATTCCAAATAGGAACACACATACACACTAGTACAATCAACAACCACTAAAGACACCAACAATCACGGACAGAACAGAAATGTATGCCAGAGGGTTAAATAAGGAACATGATATGGGAATTGAAACCAGGTGTGTGTAATACAGACAAACAAAACGAAACTGAAAACATGGATCGGTGGTGACTAGAAAGCCGGTGACGTCGACCCCCGAACACCACCCCAACAAGGAGCCGAATACCACCCGAACAAGGAGCCGCACACCACCCGAACAAGGAGCCGAACACCACCCGAACAAGGAGCCGAACACCACCCGAACAAGGAGCCGAACACCACCCGAACAAGGAGAAGGGTCGACTTCGGCATAAGTCGTGACAATACCAGATACAGAGACACTCAACCTCTCACTCACTACACTGTTACGGTCTCGGTCAGATTCTTGAAGACTCTCTGATCGAGGCAGACCATCGAGCTGCAGTATATCTTCCACAGAATCTAAAGGTGGAAAATCCTGAGCATCCAAGGATTGCACATCACCCTCCAGGTTTGTGTCACCTGTTCCTTCAGAAGGCAACTCCGACACTCACACTCTTGTTCTGTACTCAGCACCATCATCCACTGCAGTGTCCATGGCAGCTGAGACCACAAGGCTGTCATTCATGTCCTCAGACTCTGTTAATCCAGACATGTCTGTTCCCTCATCAACGGCAGCATGGGGAAGAGGAAGAAAGTTGACTGGCATTATCAGATTGCGATGTACCGTCTTCTCCCGTCCAGTGGAGCTGTTATCCAGTGACAAGGAAGACAGTATCCTCCCAAAGGTCAGCGAGCTTCCGCTTTCCCCGCTCCCCCTTGTTAGCCAGCAAAACTCGATCCCCAATCTCCACTGGTGCTCTCTGACTCTTCTGTCATAAAGGTCAGCATGCCTCTTCAACTGCTTCGCTGCAGATGCCTGTGCTGCATTCATGGCTTCTTTCAGATCTCTCCTCAAAGACTGAACAAACTGGTCATAGTCGACAACTTCTGGTTTTTATTTATTTATTCGTTATTTTACCAGGTAAATTGACTGAGAACACGTTCTCATCTGCAGCAACGACCTGGGGAATAGTTACAGGGGAGAGGAGGGGGATGAATGAGCCAATTGTAAACTGGGGATTATTAGGTGACCGTGATGGTTTGAGGGCCAGATTGGGAATTTAGCCAGGACACCGGGGTTAACACCCCTACTCTTATGATAAGTGCCATGGGATCTTTAATGACCTCAGAGAGTCAGGACACCCATTTAATGTCCCATCTGAAAGACGGCACCCTACACAGGGCAGTGTCCCCAATCACTGCCCTGGGGCATTGGGATATTTTTTAGACCAGAGGAAAGAGTGCCTCCTACTGGCCCTCCAACACCACTTCCAGCAGCATCTGGTCTCCCATCCAGGAACTGACCAGCACCAAATTGGGTCCACTATGACAGAGCCAAAGACTATGTCAACAGGCAGTCTTGGCGTCCTCCGATACATTAGCAGGAAAGGGGCAAAGCCTGTGGTCTCGTGGATTGTACAATTGTACGCAAACGTGAGGGACTTCAGCGCCTGAGGCCATCTGTGCTTCGCTCTCGTTGGCAGGACCCGTTCCCCATCGGATGGTACGGCGTGGTGTGAGACTGCAACACTCAACAGTTTGGCTATTAAAGCGCTCTAAAAGTTGGCTCCCTGGTCTGAGTGTATACGGCGAGGCATCCCATAGTTGTTCCACAACTGATGAGCTACTGACTTAGCAGACTGGTTCGGACACAAGAAGGCATGAGCTAATTTGGTAAAGTGGTCAGTAACAACGAGCACATCCAAGGACTTGTTTGAAGAATCTTCTGCAGACCAGAAGTCTATGCACACTAGTTCAAGAGGCTCAGTTGTTATTATGCTCTCAAGAGGAGCTCTTGCTTCCAGATCAGGAGTCTTGCTCACCACGCATCTCCTGCAGCACTTCACATAAGCTTTTACTTCCCTCTCCAGGCCATGCCAGAAGAACCTCTGTCTTGTCAGGTGGACTGTTCTCTGTTGGCCCTGGTGGCCAGCTTCATCATGGACACCCTTCAACACCTTTGCTTTCATGGAGGCTGGAACCACATACAGATACATTTTCCTCGTTGTAACCACATTCTTTGAAACACGATACAGTACACCTATTTTCATGGTCAACTTGTCCCAACTTCTGAGAAGACCCAAAACCTCAAACACTCTTGTGGGCATGCTCTCTCCGGGATGGTCTTCTCCCCCTCTCCACAAAGAAGCTGATCACGTTGTCATCACGCTGCTTACTCATCAGTAGGTCGTGTGTCAGAGCATCGACATCGGTCTGCTCTGATGGTATAACAGCCTGTGGAAGCTGTGGCAACAGCAGTGCACGTGAGCCCACTTCACCCACACAGCACCTGTGTGAATGAAGAACAGCTGCAACTTCATGTCTTGATAAAGCACCAGATGGGGGGTCAACAGTAGCCTGACAGCTAATGACCACTTCGTTGGAGTCAGAGGCTTTGTCAAAGGGGTGGCTGGACCAACGAAACACATCTTGCACTCTGTCTGTGCACACAGCCTTCGGCTTCAGCTAGTGAGGTCTCGTACGGGACCCTTGTCAGGTGATGGGAGTGCACTGGGTCGTACGAAGGGCTCTCTGCTCAAAGCATCTGCAACAACATTTATTTTTCCAGGGATGTACTTGATGTCAAACTCGTATGGTGCCAGCTTGGTGACCCATCTCTGTTCACAAGCATCAAGCTTAGCTTTGGTCAGAATGTATGTCAAGGGATTATTATCCGTCCATACCGTGAACTGTTGTCCCCGTAGCCAGTGGTGGAATTTATCACAGATAGCCCATTTCATGGCAAAGAACTCGAGCCTGTGCGCAGGATACCTCGACTGTGCATAACTGAGGGACTTCCTCGCGAAGGCTATAGGTCTCTCTGTAGCTCCCTGTTCCTGCACCTGGGACAGCACAGCACCTAAGCAATTGCTGGACGCATCCACCGAGAGTAGAAAGGGTTTTTCGAAGTTGGTGTGGGCCAACGAAACATTGTCCCGTAAGGCTTGCTGTAGCTGGAATAAGGCCTGTCTGCATTCTGTTGTCCAGTCGGCAGCCGTCAACTTCCTGACAGGTGAGCTTCGCATCTTTTTCCAGCGTGGAGCCTTGTGTCCAGTAGTCAATCCAAAGAGAGGCTTTGCGATAGTCGAGCAACCTTCAATGAACTGTTGATAATAACCACCATCGCAAGGAATGACCTCAATTTCTTCTGAGATGGAATGTCAGTGCCATCTTCCATCAGATCAGCTTCTGTTACTCCTGTAATGAGCCCTCACCTTCTCAGGTTCTGTGGCTACACCATCCGCACTAATGATATGCCCCAGAAACCTCTGCAGAAAGTTACGCTTTTTTGGCACCAACATCAGGTTGTGAGCCTTGTTACGCTCAAAAACCATTTCCAGTCGCTGTATAGCCAGATCTTCAGTGGGTGCATAGACCAAGACATTGTCAAGGTGACACAGCAGGCTAAGAAAGTTCTGATCCCCAAAGATGTTTAGCATCATCCATGTCATCCAAAGGTTGCAGGACTATTACATAACCCCTGTGGCATACGATTGTATTCGTACAATCCAAATGGCGACGCAAAAGCTGTTAATCTCCGGTCATCATCATGCACTTCTACATTGTAGTAGCCAGAGGTAAGGTCCATTGTCGAAAAAAGGCATTTCCACCTAAAGCAGCCAGCGCGTCATCCTGGTGAGGGAGTGGGTGGGCATCTTTGATGGTGCGAGCATTGAGCAAACGAAAATCAGTACAGAGTCTCAGGTCTCCAGACTTCTTCCATACAAGGACAAGGGGAGAGCCGAACTCAGTACTAGACTTCCTTATGATTTCACGTTCTTCCTTCCATCTCATTCAATGCTTGTTTGAGCTTCTCATAATGATTTGGTGAAAGGCGTCGGTAGGGCATCCAAAAGGGTTTCTCATCACACAGTTGAATGCGGTGAAGACATCCGGAAGCTTTTCCACAATCCAACTTGTGCCTGGAAAAAATAGACTGGTACTCAGCTATGAGCTGGATGAGTTTCTTCTTACCAGCAGGAGACGCTTGACAGGAGTCGACATCAATATCAGTCAAACCTAAGTCACGTAAGACCTCAGGATCGCTTGAACTGTCAGGTCCGTCAGTATCGTGAAGTAGCCATTCTCTGCACTTGCTGCTGTAAAGCTGCTGATGAATCATCATTCACACACGAACAGTCAAAGTCCTCTAGAGCCATGCAAGGAAAGACATCGGCTTGAGTGGTGTTTCGTCTCAATGTCACTGTCTTCTGAAATATATCACTCTAACAGGGAGCCACCCATCCGCCCGCAATAGAGCTACTGTCCTCCCTACCAGTATTGACCTTGGTGTTGACCTTGAACTGCTGGGCTCAATGAGAACAGCACTGCCCGCTGATGGATTCTGAGTGTTTCGTAGTCTGCCCCAGACTAAGTGCTCCTGCATAGGTTCTAGAGTCACAGACCATTTTAGTCTCACAGTTACAACTTTGTCAGGTACTTCCTTGTCTCTCCATCTCTCCACATTAGCCATCATATCGATTAGCTTGCTCTCCTCACCCCCGTCACACACAGGAGTATAAACCCTCTTCCAGAGATCTCCATCCGTCTTCAGGTGGCGAATCAAGTGCTTTAGGAGATTGCTGCCCAAGATGAGGTCATCACTCTGGCCTTCAAACACCAGTGTAGGCACGGCAACTCTACATCTGTACACCTCCATCTCCAGCTCACATACGCCCATAGGCCTCATCTTCAACCCACCACAACCAACCAAGACTACCTCTGTAGGACTCAATGTTGGACTTTTCACCACTCCAGCATGCAACAGTTCAGGTAAGACCCTAGAGCTCAAAGTACAAGCCATGGACCCACTGTCAAGCATAGCTCTCACTTCTACTTCTCCTCCTATTAACACCTTGGCATAGAATACATCATCATATGCGGAAAGTCTCTGTGTGTTCTGCATTATGATACTCTTCTCAGTCTCCATTTCGTCACAAACACTTTTATATACAGACTCCAAATCAACAGCTCTCACAGATGGGGACTCTACAAAAGGCCCAACACTCTCCCCTTCTACATACAGGCCTACTAGTTTTCCGGGAGCTGAGCAGTGATTACTGTAGGGACTCCACCAGCTGTGCTCAGAGCTGCGGCCTTGGGGCACTGAGAGCGTGCGTGGCCAGCTACATGACAAAGAAAGCAGAGGTGATTGGCCCTGCAGTGAAAGTAAGTATCATGTCCAGCATCTCCGCACACGTTACATGGCCCATGACTTCACTTTGCTCCTATTCCCTTTTTGGAACTTATGGTCAGACTGTTGTGGCCTCTGCTCCAGCACACGCTCCAGCATTGCAAGGATACATTCCATCGGCTCAGCTGAGCCCTGAATAGTCTGGGCTGGGTCAGGCAACGTATTGGGTACTTCCATGTGGGTTCTCACAGCAGGCATGGTGATCGGCATGACAGCACCTACTTCCTGCTTCATTGTTGTGATGGCTGGGGTCAACTTAGATAAGTGAGAGTACATCCGCTCCCTCCTGTATTCATCCAGCCTCTCATGAACATCTGTAGCGGTCCACTGCTGTAATGGCTTGCACTTAAAGATAAGGGACAGTTCAGCGTTAGGGCAATGTCTGATGAACATGACTGTGAGCTCACGAGATGGGTCTTCAACACCTTTTTTCTGTCTCTTTAGACAATCTTCAGCAACCTCCATAGCCCTGTTGAGTCTGAAACAATATTGAAATGGTTGTTCATCAGTCAGAGGTAATGTGGGATAAAAGTCAGCGAGGGGCATGCTTGAAAAAAACAGTGTCACTAAAATGTTGTTTCAGTATGTCAAAGATGGGACTCGGGCCTTTAGATAAATCAGGGATTGCTGCGTATGCCCACGTTAACAACATCGCGGGCCCTTCCCATAAGCCTGCCCATAACCTCAACTGCTTGGTCCATCACAGATACGCCCCTCTTACGCATGTAAACCATGACCATATCCTCCCACTCATGCACTGTGCACTTTTCAGAGCCATCCCCCCTAAAGTACACCGGTTCCCTGATATCAGACTTCAATACCAGGTTCAGGTCTGACACATCCATAACCCTAGAGCTGCATACACTCCCCATAACATTGTCCCCAACATGTCCAACAATTGCCTTTGACTCCAAACAGGCAATGTTCTCCCCAATGGAATGACCAATCTGCTGTATTATGTCTGCTATGAAATCTGCTATGAAATCCATGGAGACCTCCCCACTCCCTGTACTTGGCAAAACTCTTTCATACACATCCTTGGGAGTTTCCTTTGGTAAACCATCATCAAAACTCCCAAAACCCTCCAGTTTAGGCATAGGTGTAGAAGCAACTGGAATTTTGGCTGAACCCATACCAACAGATGGTGACAGATTAAATGACAGGAAACCCCTACCTCTCCCAACACCTTCCATTTGAACAATGGGAAATCACCACCCTAATAAAAATGCAAATAGCAAAAAAAATATATATATATTTTAACCTCACGTCAAGATCTAACCTATATCTAGTACACTGGTAAAACTCACCCTACTTATATCAAATATACGTTAGAATTGCAAATAAACAAGTAACACAAAAGTTATATTGTTTATCTGTGAAGAGTCTCAGCTAGAGAAATCATCAATTTCGATAATAAACGTTGCAGTAGAGCCCTCTTGTGGCGAAATGCGATATCGCCATAAACTGCACCAGCAACGTCTTATCTGATTCTTCAACGGCAACCACGGCGAAGATCTGAGATGGAAATCCAGCGATCTGATCCAGAAGAATGGTCAGGGCACCACTGTAACATTTACTCTGCTTGCGTTGTGTACAATCAATCATCGACACGAACTCCAACGTGTAGCACCAGTCATGGAGATTTATTCTGATAGGAACAGCACAAAATTACACGTCATGCAATGCACGGCTCACCATCCAACTCTGCACTCACACACTGTACAAAATATATGAACCCCCCCACCAGACACAGTAAGTACTGGCGGGAATTCTTTACAACAAAATGCACAACAAATATTCACCAAAAAACATCTTATGTGTGGTGTTCGAATAACATTTACAAACAAATCGATATAAATTGTACATTTAAATCATCACTTGGGAGTATAAAAATCACTTTTGACGTACACTGCTTTGCAACCAACAACTGGTTTGGTTCTTGTTCACTGGGATGATTCTAACTGAAACATCCTCCCTCATAAGCAAGCTATGCAAACCAGCCAATAAGATGCCATGTTGAGTAGGTGAAGGCAAGACAAAACTAAAAACAAAAACCTATTGGCTTAACAATAAAGTGGCAAGGGGAATCACCAATATAACCCTGTTACATAGAGCATTAGATAACAGTCACCACAGAGCATTAGATAACAGTCACCATAGAGCAGTAGATAAGTCACCATAGAGCAGTAGATAGGTCACCATAGAGCAGTAGATAACAGTCACCATAGAGCATTAGATAACAGTCACCATAGAGCATTAGATAACAGTCACCACAGAGCATTAGATAACAGTCACCATAGAGCAGTAGATAAGTCACCATAGAGCATTAGATAACAGTCACCACAGAGCAGTAGATAACAGTCACCATAGAGCATTAGACAACATAATCCTCAGCGAGTCCTGTACATGGCCACTTCATCAGATCAATGACTGTTGTGAGATATGTCACCAACATCTATTATGAATCCATGTTAGGAACGCTGTCAGGGTGAATCTAGACTCAGGGTTTAGTCTTGCATAGTGAGGGGTGAGGTCTGATGAGGAGGAATAGTGGTGTTCCTAATATGGTTTCCGTACACCTCCTTCTTTACAGTCGTCAGCAATCCCCATTACCAGTCCGCGAACACTTAATCACACTGGTGACAGTGCATTATTATTGGCTGTTGCACGATAAGTTGGTGGAGCTGCTGGACATGTTAAACCTGTTGAGTGTAGGGGGCAGTATTTTGATGTTTGGATGAAAAACGGACCCAAATGAAACTGCCTGTTTCTCAGGCCCAGAATATGGAATATGCATATAATTGTCCAATTAGGATAGAAACCACTCTAAAAGTTTCCAAAACTGTCGAAATATTGTCTGTGAGTATAACATAGCTGATATTGCAGGTGAAAACCTGAGTGCAGAAAACCCAGAAGTGCTGTTTTTCCTGAAAGCTCTCTGTTCCATTGCCTGCCTTTGCTCCATTTAAAGGGATACCAGATTCCTTTTCCGATGGCTTCCCAATGGTGTGAACAGTCTTTAGACATAGTTTCAGGCCTTTATTTTGAAAAATTAGCGAGAAAGATCACATTGCGTCAGTGGATGGCTGGGTGCCAGCAGCGTTTTGCATGCGCAACAGCTTTGAGCAGACATTTCTCTCTCTCTCTCCTATTGAAGAAGCTATAGTCCCAGTTAAAATATTATCGATTATATATTGTAAAAACAACCTGAGGATTGATTCTAAAAAACTTTGACATGTTTCTACGAACTTTACGGATACTATTTGGAATTTCCGTCTGAGTGGTCGTGACCACTCGAGTCTATGGATTTCTGAACATAACGCGTCAACCAAATGGAGGTATTTTGGAGATAAAATAATCTTTATGGAACAAAAGGAACAGTTATTGTGTAACTGGGAGTCTCGTGAGTGCAAACATCCGAAGATCATCAAAGGTAAGCAATTTAATTTACTGCTTTTCTGACTTTCGTGACCAATCTACTTGGCTGCTAGCTGTTTGTAATATTTTGTCTACTGAGAGAGATGTTCTTACATAAACACTTGGTATGTTTTTGCCGAAAAGCTTTATTGAAATCTGACACACCAGGTGGATGAACAACAAGCTAAACTGTGTTTTGCAATATTGCACTTGTGATTTCATGAAAATTTTATATTTTTAGTCATTTGAATTTGGCGCTCTGCAATTCAGCGGATGTTGACGAAAATCATCCCGCTAACGGGATTGGTGCATCAAGAAGTCCCCTACATTTTATTTATTTATTTTACCTTTATTTAACCAGGTAGGCAAGTTGAGAACAAGTTCTCATTTACAATTGCGACCTGGCCAAGATAAAGCAAAGCAGTTCGACAGATAAAACGACACAGAGTTACACATGGAGTAAAAACATGGGGGACTTTGAGATGTTCTTGACGGTACCAAGCACTGAAGATCTCATGGCTTATAGTGCCAGAAAGCCACTTCCACACTCCCAGTGTCTGTTCTCTACTCCCAATGTCTGCTCTCTACTATCAGTGTCTGTTCTCTACTATCAGTGTCTGTTCTCTACTCCCAATGTCTGTTCTCTACTATCAGTGTCTGTTCTCTACTATCAGTGTCTGATCTCTACTATCAGTGTCTGTTCTCTACTCCCAATGTCTGTTCTCTACTATCAGTGTCTGTTCTCTACTATCAGTCTCTGATCTCTACTATCAGTGTCTGTTCTCTACTATCAGTGTCTGATCTCTACTATCAGTGTCTGTTCTCTACTATCAGTGTCTGATCTCTACTATCAGTGTCTGATCTCTACTATCAGTGTCTGTTCTCTACTCCCAGTGTCTGTTCTCTACTATCAGTGTCTATTCTCTACTCCCAGTGTCTGTTCTCTACTCCCAGTGTCTGTTCTCTACTCCCAATGTCTGTTCTCTACTCCCAGTGTCTGTTCTCTACTCCCAGTGTCTGATCTCTACTCCCAGTGTCTGTTCTCTACTCCCAATGTCTGTTCTCTACTATCAGGGTCTGTTCTCTACTATCAGTGTCTGTTCTCTACTCCCAATGTCTGTTCTCTACTATCAGTGTCTGATCTCTACTCCCAGTGTCTGTTCTCTACTCCCAATGTCTGTTCTCTACTATCAGTGTCTGTTCTCTACTATCAGTGTCTGATCTCTACTATCAGTGTCTGTTCTCTACTCCCAATGTCTGTTCTCTACTATCAGTGTCTGTTCTCTACTATCAGTGTCTGTTCTCTACTATCAGTGTCTGATCTCTACTATCAGTGTCTGATCTCTACTATCAGTGTCTGTTCTCTACTATCAGTGTCTGTTCTCTACTATCAGTGTCTGATCTCTCCTCCCAATGTCTGTTCTCTACTCCCAGTGTCTGTTCTCTACTATCAGTGTCTGTTCTCTACTATCAGTGTCTGATCTCTACTATCAGTGTCTGATCTCTACTATCAGTGTCTGCTCTCTACTCCCACACTCCCAGTGGGGCTGACGTGAAGTGTCAGGTTTCAGACCACACATTTGCATAAGAATTGGCTCTGTTGGAGCGATTTCCTGTGCCTGTGAAACTCAAATCGGCCAAGCGCATATGAAACGGGAAAGTCTCTATATAATGCTACTTTAACCATTCTTCTATTTATTTAAATGCAGTGGTCAATATGTTTTATATTGGTAAATATTAAAAGAAAAAGCTTTCAAATGAAATGAACACCCTCTATCATTGCTTAAACCATTTATTTCTATGTGTCGGTATTGTCCACTCAGTAGTGTTGAATTTTCGTGCTGCAATTTCAACGTGGCACCGTCATATGATACCACCTTTCCAACAAGTCAGTTTGTAAGATTTCTGCCCTGCTATAGCTGCTCGGTAGACTGTAAGTGTTGTCATTGTGAAGTGGAAACGTCTAGGAGCAACAACGGCTCATCCGTGAAGTGGTAGGCCACACAAGCATAAAATGGTCTGTCCTCGGTTGCAACACTCACTATTGAATTCCAAACTGCCTCTGGAAGAAACGTCAGCACATAACTGTTCGCCGGTAGCTTCGTGAAATGGGTTTTCATGACTGAGCATTCACACACAAGCATGACATCACCATGCGCAATGCCAAGTGTCGGCTGGAGTGGTGTAAAATTCGCCACCATTGGAAACGCGTTCTATGGAGTGAACTGGTGGCAGGTAGCCTAGCGGTTAAGAATGTTAGGCCAGTAACCGAAAGGTTGCTGGTTTGAATCCCTGAGCTGACTAGGTGAAAAAGGTGCCGTTGAGCAAGGCACTTAACCCTAATTGATCCTGTAAGTCACTCTGGATAAGAGCATCTGCTAAAATGTCAAATTAATCACTCTTCACCATCTGGCAGTCCGACGGATGATTCTGGGTTTTCTGGATGCCAAGAGAATGTTACCTGCCCCAATGCATAGTGCCAACTGTAAAGTTTGGTGGAGGAGGAATAATGGTCTGGGGCTGTTTTCCATGGTTCGGGCTAGGCCCCTTAGTACCAGTGAAGGGAAATCTAAACATTACATTATACAATGATATTCTAGACAATTATGTGTATCCAACTGTGTGGCAATAGCTTGAGGAATGACAATGCCCCTGTGTACAAAGCAAGGTCAATACAGAAATGGTTTGTCTAGATCGGTGAGAAAGAACTTGACTGGCCTGCACAGAGCCCTGACCTGAACGCCATCGAACACCTTTGGGATGAATTGGAACACCGACTACGAGCCAGGCCTAATCGCCCAACGTCAGTGGCCGACTCTACAGTAGCGTTCAATCATCTAGTGGAAATTCTTCCCGGAAGAGTGGAGGCTGTTATAGCAGCAAAGGGGGGACCTAGCCTAACGTTAACTTAGTTGGCTAGCTAACTTTAGATGGCTCGCTAACGTTAACTAGGTAGCTAGCTAGCTAGTTAAATTATGTTAAGTTAAATTCTGCTATCTGATTTGGCTAGCTAAATTGTTAACGTTAGATGGTTTGCTAGGTTGCCTAAGATTAACGTTATATTCAGAGGAGAAAAAAATACAATTTATTCTTGTAGCTACCTAATCTGGTGTGTCTTTCAATTAGGGCAATGGCCAGCCCCAGCATCGTATTCACTCCAGCACCATGTGGATGTGATAGCCACAGGGCAGGGCTCTACAGTGCGACCATTTTACTCACATATGTGCCTAAATATGTTTGCTGGATAACCTGGAATTGTATTTAGGAGCACCTGTGCTCCTAGAAAAAATAAGTATTCTAGCTTTATTACTTCAAATATTTTTCATTGTGCTCCTAAATTTCTTTGTGTGTTTAAACATTTTCCAACACGTGCTCCTTGTAAAAAAGGTCAGCGTAGAGGGGTCACTGAGGGGTTACCTGCAGGGGTCACGTTAACGCAAAAAAGGACTGAAAAAAAACACTGAAAAAAATGTAATTCTGTGTTCTGTAAACACAGATCTAAAATGCTTCCTATTGTTAAATTATGTTCAGTTTCAGTCAGAACTTGTTTCCAAATCATGAATCTAAAAAGAGTAATTTCACTTCTCCACTCAGATGAAATATATTTGCCTTCATTATTGAATCACCAGACAGCGCTACTTTTCTCCTGTAATATCCTCTGGTGTAGTTTTTCTCTGGTAGAAAGTCAAAATACAAGGTTAGCTGTGATACACATTAGAAATATAACGGCCATATAACGCAATAATGCAACCTTTTTGCAAAATATACCTATAGCTTTTTTAATTTTCAGTTAATTTACTTAATTTGCATTTCTGCCTGTTGTCATCTGATGAAAGCAATATTTGTTAGAATGTGTTGCACAAATGTATTTTGCGTGAATAAAAACTGTAGGTGCATGCCCCTTATGTCCAAAAAGTCTGGAGGCGGCGGTGTACAGGGGAGAGGGATCCACTGCAGCGAGGGTCAACATCTTGGACCACCTGTCTCAAAGCCAGACTCTTCCCAGAGCAGATGTGCTTAACGATGGGGAGCAGGTGTGCTTAACGATGGGGAGCAGGTGTGCTTAACGATGGGGAGCAGGTGTGCTTAACGATGGGGAGCAGGTGTGCTTAACGAGGGGGAGCAGGTGTGCAACAAGACTGTTCCAACAGCTCAATCCTATCACGCATTTACAATTTCTGTAATATTCTGTACACACTAAAATTACTTTTATCTACCATACCAATGCAAAAGTTATGTCACCTCACTGAACTACTAATGTAATGCATATACTGTAATATAATTCAATAGTAATATCACCTCACCGCTCTGCTAATGCATGTACTGTCATATCATTCAATAGTTATATCACCTCACCGCTCTGCTGGTGAGACAAAAATTGCGACTCGTCAGTGAAGAGCACTTTTTGCCAGTCCTGTGATGTCTGGTGAGGACCTGCCTTACAACAGGCCTACAAGCCCTCAGTCCATTATCTCTCAGCCTATTGCGGACAGTCTGAGTACTGATGGAGAGATTGTGCATTCCTGGAGTAACTCGGGCAGTTGCTGTTTCCATCCTGTACCTGTCCCGCAGGTGTGATGTTCGGATGTACAGATCCTGTACATGTATTGTTATATGTGGTCTTCCTCTGTTGTGAGGACGATCAGCTGCCTGTCCTGTCTCCCTGTAGCGCTGTTTTAGGCATCTCACAGTACAGACATTGCAATTTATTGCCATAGCCACATCTGCAGTCCTCATGCCTCCTCGCAGCATGCCCAAGGCACGTTCACACAGATGAGCAGGGACCCTGGGCATCTTTCTTTTGGTGTTTTTCAGAGTCAGTACAAAGGCCTCTTTAGTGTACTAAGTTTTCATAACTGTGACCTTCATTGCCTACCGTATGTAAACTGTTCGTGTCTTAACGACCGTTGTTCCACAGGTGCATGTTCATTAATTGTTTATGGGTCAATGAACAAGCATGGGAAACAGTGTTTAAACCCTTTACAATGAAGATCTGTGAAGTTATTTGGATTTTTACGAATTATCTTTGAAAGACAGGGTGAGTTTATTTGGTGAGTTTATATCCCTATAGGCAATTTTTATTAAATATTATAATTTAATTCATTTTATCATCCTCTTTTACTTGATTTAGTTTGTTTAGTCTTTTTGTTAGTATGTTATACAAAGCTTTGACAATGTATTCAGAGCCCTTGACTTTTTCCACATTTTTCTTACAGCCTTGTTCTAAAATTAAATAGTTTCCCCTCATCATTCTACACACAATAGTTTTAAAGATGTTTTTCAAATATAATTTAAAAAAATAAAAATAATATCAGATTTACATAACTATTCAAACCCTTTACTCAGTACTTTGTTGAAGCACCTTTGGCAGTGATTACAGCCTCGAGTCATTGAGAATGACGCTACAAGCTTGGCACACCTGTAATTGGGGAGTTTCTGCCATCCTTCTCTGCAGATCCTCTCAAGCTCTGTCAGGTTAGATGGGGAGCGTCGATATACAGCTATTTCAGAGATGTTTCATTGGGTTCAAGTCTGGGCTCTTGCTGTCCCACTCAAGTACATTCAGAGACTTGTCCCGAAACCACTCCTGCATTGTCTTGGCTGTGTGCTTAGGGTCGTTGTCTTTCACCCCAGTCTGAGGTCCTGAATGCTCGGGAGCAGGTTCTCATCAAGGATCTCTCTGTACTTTGCTCCGTTTATCTTTCCCTCGACCCTGACTAGTTTCCCAGTCTCTGCTGCTGTAAAACATCCCCACAGCATGATGCTGCCACCACCAGGCTTCACTGTAGAGATGGTGCCAGGTTTCCTCCAGATGTGATGCTTTGCATTCAGATCAAAGAGTTTAATATTGTATTCATCAGCCCAGATAATCTTGTTTCTTATGGTCTGAGAGTCCTTTAGGTGCCTTTTGGCAAACTCCAAGCAGGCTGTCGTGTGCATTTTACTGAGGTGTGGCTTCCTTCTGGCCACTCTACCATAAATGCCTGATTGGTGGAGTTCTGCAAAGATTGTTGTCCTTCTGGAAGGTTCTCCCATATCCAAGGAGGAACTCTGAAGCTCTGTCAGAGTGACCATCGGGTTCTTGGTCACCTCCCTGACCAAGGCCCTTCTCCCCCGATTGCTCAGTTCCATTTAAGAATGACGGAGGCCACTGTGTTCTTGGGGACCTTCAAAGCTACAGAATTTCTTTGGTACCCTTCCCCAGATCTGTGCCTCGACACAATCCTGTCTCAGAGCTCTACGGACAATTTCTTTGACTTAATGGCTTGGTTTTTGCTCTGACATGCACTGTCAAGTGTAGGACTTTATATAGACAGGCATAGGCCTTTCCAAACCATGTCCAATCAATTAAATTTACCACAGGTAGAAACATCTCAAGGATGATTTAAGGAAACAGGATCCACCTGAGCTCAATTTGAAGAGACACAAACATGCACACAAGGTACAGACAGAAGGTACAGACAGAAGGTACAGACACAAGGTACAGACACAAGGTACAGACACCAGGTACAGACACCAGGTACAGACACCAGGTACAGACACCAGGTACAGACACAAGGTACAGACACCAGGTACAGACACCAGGTACAGACACCAGGTACAGGCACCAGGTACAGACACCAGGTACAGACACCAGGTACAGACACAAGGTACAGACACCAGGTGGCAGGAAGTAATGGGGATCCATAATAAACCACACGAAGAGTAGCTGCTGCCTTGGCAGGAACTAATGGGGATCCATAATAAACCCCAGGAAGAGTAGCTGCTGCCTTGGCAGGAACTAATGGGGATCCATAATAAACCACAGGAAGAGTAGCTGCTGCCTTGGCAGGAACTAATGGGGATCCATAATAAACCCCAGGAAGAGTAGCTGCTGCCTTGGCAGGAACTAATGGGGATCCATAATAAACCCCAGGAAGAGTAGCTGCTGCCTTGGCAGGAACTAATGGAGATCCATAATAAACCCCAGGAAGAGTAGCTGCTGCCTTGGCAGGAACTAATGGGGATCCATAATAAACCCCAGGAAGAGTAGCTGCTGCCTTGGCAGGAAGTAATGGGGATCCATAATAAACCCCAGGAAGAGTAGCTGCTGCCTTGGCAGGAACTAATGGGGATCCATAATAAACCCCAGGAAGAGTAGCTGCTGCCTTGGCAGGAAGTAATGGGGATCCATAATAAACCACACGAAGAGTAGCTGCTGCCTTGGCAGGAACTAATGGGGATCCATAATAAACCCCAGGAAGAGTAGCTGCTGCCTTGGCAGGAACTAATGGGGATCCATAATAAACCACAGGAAGAGTAGCTGCTGCCTTGGCAGGAACTAATGGGGATCCATAATAAACCCCAGGAAGAGTAGCTGCTGCCTTGGCAGGAACTAATGGGGATCCATAATAAACCCCAGGAAGAGTAGCTGCTGCCTTGGCAGGAACTAATGGGGATCCATAATAAACCCCAGGAAGAGTAGCTGCTGCCTTGGCAGGAAGTAATGGGGATCCATAATAAACCCCAGGAAGAGTAGCTGCTGCCTTGGCAGGAACTAATGGGGATCCATAATAAACCCCAGGAAGAGTAGCTGCTGCCTTGGCAGGAACTAATGGGGATCCATAATAAACCACACGAAGAGTAGCTGCTGCCTTGGCAGGAACTAATGGGGATCCATAATAAACCCCAGGAAGAGTAGCTGCTGCCTTGGCAGGAACTAATGGGGATCCATAATAAACCCCAGGAAGAGTAGCTGCTGCCTTGGCAGGAACTAATGGGGATCCATAATAAACCCCAGGAAGAGTAGCTGCTGCCTTGGCAGGAACTAATGGGGATCCATAATAAACCCCAGGAAGAGTAGCTGCTGCCTTGACAGGAACTAATGGGGATCCATAATAAACCCCAGGAAGAGTAGCTGCTGCCTTGGCAGGAAGTAATGGGGATCCATAATAAACCCCAGGAAGAGTAGCTGCTGCCTTGGCAGGAACTAATGGGGATCCATAATAAACCACACGAAGAGTAGCTTCTGCCTTGACAGGAACTAATGGGAATCCATAATATCCCCCGGGAAGAGTAGCTGCTGCCTTGGCAGGAACTAATGGGGATCCATAATAAACCCCAGGAAGAGTAGCTGCTGCCTTGGCAGGAAGTAATGCGGATCCATAATAAACCCCAGGAAGAGTAGCTGCTGCCTTGGCAGGAACTAATGGGGATCCATAATAAACCCCAGGAAGAGTAGCTGCTGCCTTGGCAGGAACTAATGGGGATCCATAATAAACCCCAGGAAGAGTAGCTGCTGCCTTGGCAGGAAGTAATGCGGATCCATAATACACCACACGAAGAGTAGCTGCTGCCTTGGCAGGAACTAATGGGGATCCATAATAAACCCCAGGAAGAGTAGCTGCTGCCTTGGCAGGAACTAATGGGGATCCATAATAAACCCCAGGAAGAGTAGCTGCTGCCTTGGCAGGAAGTAATGGGGATCCATAATAAACCACAGGAAGAGTAGCTGCTGCCTTGGCAGGAAGTAATGGGGATCCATAATAAACCACAGGAAGAGTAGCTGCTGCCTTGGCAGGAACTAATGGGGATCCATAATAAACCCCAGGAAGAGTAGCTGTTGCCTTGGCAGGAACTAATGGGGATCCATAATAAACCCCAGGAAGAGTAGCTGCTGCCTTGGCAGGAAGTAATGGGGATCCATAATAAACCCCAGGAAGAGTAGCTGCTGCCTTGGCAGGAACTAATGGGGATCCATAATAAACCACACGAAGAGTAGCTTCTGCCTTGACAGGAACTAATGGGAATCCATAATATCCCCCGGGAAGAGTAGCTGCTGCCTTGGCAGGAACTAATGGGGATCCATAATAAACCCCAGGAAGAGTAGCTGCTGCCTTGGTAGGAACTAATGGGGATCCATAATAAACCACAGGAAGTGTAGCTGCTGCCTTGGCAGGAACTAATGGGGATCCATAATAAACCCCAGGAAGTGTAGCTGCTGCCTTGGCAGGAAGTAATGCGGATCCATAATACACCACACGAAGAGTAGCTTCTGCCTTGGCAGGAACTAATGGGGATCCATAATAAACCACAGGAAGAGTAGCTGCTGCCTTGACAGGAACTAATGGGGATCCATAATAAACCACAGGAAGAGTAGCTTCTGCCTTGGCAGGAACTAATGGGGATCCTTAATGAATATAACTACCCATTTCGAGTCTCAATGCGACTGAATACTTATGTAATTAAGGTATTTCTGTTTTTATTTTTAATGCATTTAAATTTTAAAAAATCTAAAAACCTGTTTTCACTTTGTCATTGTAGCGTATTGTGAGTAGATTAATGAGGAACAAAGTAATGTAATGCATCTACGAATAAGGCTTTAAAGTAACAAAATGTAGAAAAAGTCAAGGGGTCTGAATACTTAGTGTGACTCACTTCTCTCTAATCTGCTCACTTCTCTCTAATCTGACACGGTGTTGTGCTCACTTCTCTTTAATCTGACACGGTGTTCGGCTCACTTCTCTCTAATCTGACACGGTGTTCGGCTCACTTCTCTCTAATCTGACACGGTGTTCGGCTCACTTCTCTCTAATCTGACACGGTGTTGTGCTCACTTCTCTCTAATCTGACAAGGTGTTCGGCTCACTTCTCTCTAATCTGACAAGGTGTTCGGCTCACTTCTCTCTAATCTGACACGGTGTTCGGCTCACTTCTCTCTAATCTGACACGGTGTTGGGCTCACTTCTCTCTAATCTGACACGGTGTTCGGCTCACTTCTCTCTAATCTGACACGGTGTTCGGCTCACTTCTCTCTAATCTGACATGGTGTTGGGCTCACTTCTCTCTAATCAGACATGGTGTTCGGCTCACTTCTCTCTAATCTGACATGGTGTTGGGCTCACTTCTCTCTAATCAGACATGGTGTTCGGCTCACTTCTCTCTAATCTGACACGGTGTTCGGCTCACTTCTCTCTAATCTGACACGGTGTTCGGCTCACTTCTTTCTAATCTGACACGGTGTTGAGCTCACTTCTCTCTAATCTGACATGGTGTTGCTGGATGATACTATTTCAATCTTTTATTGAAAACACTCCATTCTCAAACTCTTGCTGAGATGATTTCAGAGCTCTGCTGCCTGTGGATCAATTACGTTTTGGTGGGATTGATACAACGAATCAATTTAGCTGTGCACCATGATGGGTAAGGATTGCAAGAACAATTACGACAATGGATTTTTTGAAGTGCTCGCACACACACACACACACACACACACACACACACACACACACACACACACACAAACACACACACAAACAGACAGAGGTATGCGTACATTTGCAGGTGGGCTCATACGATACGCACACAAGCACACACACACATCTGTGTGCCACTGCAGATGTACAGTGTATGTGTGTGTGTGTGTGTGTGTGTGTGTGTGTGTGTGTGTGTGTGTGTGTGTGTGTGTGTGTGTGTGTGTGTGTGTGTGTGTGTGTGTGTGTGTGTGTGTGTGAGAGCACTTCTAAATAATCACACCAGTCCCTGAGTTTACTCTATGGACTTTTGTCAACAAACACACACATGTTAGATAGATCCTATCCAACCACCGAGGCTTCTAGGGGGACTTGTCACGTTCTGTAAACATGTGTATGTTATTATGGTTCTTGTTTTAATCAGTTTTCCGTTATATCAGCTATGTAATCAAATCAAGTTGGATCAATATACCTGATCTGTCATTGCGGCAGACCAAAGGCTCAACACATTGAATCCTTTTGATGCACCCAAAAAAAAGCCTAAAGAAAAGGATTCAATCAAAGCCGCAATGCGACAAAACAAATAGAAAAACGTCATTGTTTTATTCCAGTGTATTATTCGGCTGTTGTTGATTTCACCTGTTTCTGGTCAATAACACCGATGTAGCTTTTACCTTGTACATTATAGTGGACAGGCATCACATTAAACGGAAACAAGTCATTCTGAATGAATTCACACAGCATAGGAGGCTCCCGAGTGGCGCAGCGGTCTTCGAGAGCCGTCACTACAGTCCCTGGTTCGAATCCAGGCTGTATCACATCCAGTTGTGATTGGGTGTCCCATTGGGGAGGGGCGGCACACAATCGTCCGGTTTTATGGCCCCGGGGGTAGGCCGTCCGTCACTGTAAAGTAGAATTTGTTCTTAACTGACCTGACTAGTTAAATAAAGGTTAGATTAAATTGTAAAACATAAAGCATGGTACTTCTCTCAGCAGGCTGCAGTGGTTCTCTGTCTGCATTCTGTGTGGGGGTTTTTACCATTGTCTAGTGGAAACCTGCAGAGGCCACTAAACTCTAGGTTGGTGTTTGTGTTCGCTATCATTCAATTACCTATGTTGTTTTCTAGTTGCTTCATTTGCAATTCCTTGACTCAGTTAAACGCTTATTGGTAAACCAACCGACAGTAAAATATCAGCTTTGGAGACCGGAGGGGTTGACTGAAGTCAGTTGAATTGGAAAAACAACTGCAGGAATAAAAATGTTTTAAAAAGCCATTCATTTCTGTGGTTGCTTTTGGGAGATTGAGGTTAGAAAACACCCTGATTAACCAATACCCAGACCTGAAACTGCAAAGGCTATTTCTTCATAGTAACTTTGTATTATGTTATCTAAATTAACTTTCCCATTTGTAATGATCTTGGATTGATATGCAAGCAACGATGACAGATTGTAATTAGTTGGAGGAGCAGAACACTTTAGTACAGGCTACATTTCAACAGCAGTGTAGTACAGGCTACATTTCAACAGTAGTGTAGTGCAGGCTACATTTCAACAGTAGTGTAGTGTAGTACAGGCTACATTTCAACAGTAGTGTAGTACAGGCTACATTTTAACAGTAATGTAGTACAGGCTACATTTCAACAGCAGTGTAGTACAGGCTACATTTCAACAGTAGTGTAGTGTAGTACAGGCTACATTTCAACAGTAGTGTAGTGTAGTACAGGCTACATTTCAACAGTAGTGTAGTACAGGCTACATTTTAACAGTAATGTAGTACAGGCTACATTCGAACAGTAATGTAGTATAGGCTACATTTCAACAGTAGTGTAGTACAGGCTACATTTCAACAGTAGTGTAGTACAGGCTACATTTCAACAGTAACTGTAGTACAGGCTACATTTCAACAGTAACTGTAGTACAGGCTACATTTCAACAGTAGTGTAGTACAGGCTACATTTCAACAGTAACTGTAGTACAGGCTACATTTCAACAGTAGTGTAGTACAGGCTACATTTCAACAGTAACTGTAGTACAGGCTACATTTCAACAGTAGTGTAGTACAGGCTACATTTCAACAGTAGTGTAGTACAGGCTACATTTCAACAGTAGTGTAGTACAGGCTACATTTCAACAGTAGTGTAGTGTAGTACAGGCTACATTTCAACAGTAGTGTAGTACAGGCTACATTTTAACAGTAATGTAGTACAGGCTACATTTCAACAGCAGTGTAGTACAGGCTACATTTCAACAGTAGTGTAGTGTAGTACAGGCTACATTTCAACAGTAGTGTAGTGTAGTACAGGCTACATGTCAACAGTAGTGTAGTACAGGCTACATTTTAACAGTAATGTAGTACAGGCTACATTCGAACAGTAATGTAGTATAGGCTACATTTCAACAGTAGTGTAGTACAGGCTACATTTCAACAGTAGTGTAGTACAGGCTACATTTCAACAGTAACTGTAGTACAGGCTACATTTCAACAGTAGTGTAGTACAGGCTACATTTCAACAGTAACTGTAGTACAGGCTACATTTCAACAGTAGTGTAGTACAGGCTACATTTCAACAGTAACTGTAGTACAGGCTACATTTCAACAGTAGTGTAGTACAGGCTACATTTCAACAGTAACTGTAGTACAGGCTACATTTCAACAGTAGTGTAGTACAGGCTACATTTCAACAGTAACTAGTGTGGTACAGTGCTTGTAGTTAATGATTTAACTTCTCCAAAATTGCTCCTGGTAGATTCAACACATCACAAACCCAATGAAAATGCAGTTGCTTCCTGGTATCGTATATATCATGCTACTATTACCTAGCATGATAAGTCAAGTGATTTAATGCAATAATGCAATGTATGCTATGTGATTAACACTTCATTTCCATCATGTAAAGCTGCCAGAGTGTTTCATCTTTGTTATCAAGTGAACTCGTTACATGGCACCAGTTCGCCATCCAATGATTCATTATATGGAAACTGGGGCAGGAGAGCGACACACGCAGCTGGGGTTCAGTTAAGTGATGCTTACTCTACTGGGAGAAGAGAAAAATGACATGGAAATATGTCGGCAGCAGTACAGTGCCTGACTATAAAGTAGTTCAGTACAGGGCCTGACTATAAAGTAGTTCAGTACAGGGCCTGAATATATAGTACTTCAGTACAGGGCCTGACTATATAGTATTTCAGTACAGGGCCTGACTATATAGTAGTTCAGTACAGGGCCTGACTATATAGTAGTTCAGTACAGGGCCTGACTATATAGTAGTTCAGTACAGGGCCTGAATATATAGTACTTCAGTACAGGGCCTGACTATATAGTATTTCAGTACAGGGCCTGACTATATAGTAGTTCAGTACAGGGCCTGACTATATAGTATTTCAGTACAGGGCCTGACTATATAGTAGTTCAGTACAGGGCCTGACTATATAGTAGTTCAGTACAGGGCCTGACTATATAGTAGTTCAGTACAGTGCCTGACTATAAAGTAGTTCAGTACAGGGCCTGACTATAAAGTAGTTCAGTACAGGGCCTGACTATATAGTAGTTCAGTACAGGGCCTGACTATATAGTAGTTCAGTACAGGGCCTGACTATATAGTAGTTCAGTACAGGGCCTGACTATAAAGTAGTTCAGTACAGGGCCTGACTATAAAGTAGTTCAGTACAGGGCCTGACTATAAAGTAGTATAGTACAGGGCCTGACTATAAAGTAGTTCAGTACAGGGCCTGATTATATAGTAGTATAGTACAGGGCCTGACTATAAAGTAGTTCAGTACAGGGCCTGACTATATAGTAGTTCAGTACAGTGCCTGACTATATAGTAGTTCAGTACAGGGCCTGACTATATAGTAGTTCAGTACAGTGCCTGACTATATAGTAGTTCAGTACAGGGCCTGACTATATAGTAGTTCAGTACAGTGCCTGACTATAAACTAGTTCAGTACAGGGCCTGACTATATAGTAGTTCAGTACAGGGCCTGACTATATAGTAGTTCAGTACAGGGCCTGACTATATAGTAGTATAGTACAGGGCCTGACTATAAAGTAGTTCAGTACAGGGCCTGACTATAAAGTAGTTCAGTACAGGGCCTGACTATAAAGTAGTTCAGTACAGGGCCTGACTATAGTAGTTCAGTACAGGGCCTGACTATAAAGTAGTTCAGTACAGGGCCTGACTATACAGTAGTTCAGTACAGGGCCTGACTATAAAGTAGTTCAGTACAGGGCCTGACTATATAGTAGTTCAGTACAGGGCCTGACTATAAAGTAGTTCAGTACAGGGCCTGACTATACAGTAGTTCAGTACAGGGCCTGACTATATAGTAGTTCAGTACAGGGCCTGACTATATAGTAGTTCAGTACAGGGCCTGACTATAAAGTAGTTCAGTACAGGGCCTGACTATATAGCAGTGTAGTGTAGCAAGCTGATGTGTAGTTAACTGCAGTGTAGTGTAGTGTAGTGAACTGTAGTGTAGTGTAGTGTAGTGAACTGTAGTGTAGTGTAGTGTAGTGAACTGTAGTGTAGAGTAGTGTAGAGTAGTGAACTGTAGAGTTGTGTAGTGAACTGTAGTGTAGTGTAGAGTAGTGCAGTGTAGAGTAGTGAACTGTAGAGTAGTGTAGTGAACTGTAGAGTAGTGTAGTGAACTGTAGTGTAGTGTAGAGTAGTGTAGTTAACTGCAGTGTAGTGTAGTGTAGTGAACTGTAGTGTAGTGTAGAGTAGTGTAGTGTAGTGTAGAGTAGTGTAGTTAACTGCAGTGTAGTGTAGTGTAGTGAACTGTAGTGTAGTGTAGTGTAGTGTAGTGTAGAGTAGTGTAGTGAACTGTGGAGTAGTGTAGTGAACTGTAGTGTAGTGTAGAGTAGTGTAGTGTAGAGTAGTGCAGTGTAGTGTAGAGTAGTGTAGTGAACTGTAGTGTAGTGTAGAGTAGTGTAGTGAACTGTAGTGTAGAGTAGTGTAGAGTAGTGTAGTGTAGTATAGTGTAGTGAACTGTAGAGTAGTGTAGTGAACTGTAGTGTAGTGTAGAGTAGTGTACTGTAGAGTAGTGCAGTGTAGTGTAGAGTTGTGTAGTGAACTGTAGAGTAGTGTAGTGAACTGTAGTATAGAGTAGTGTAGTGTAGAGTAGTGTAGTGAACTGTAGTGTAGTGTAGAGTAGTGTAGTGTAGAGTAGTGTAGAGTAGAGTAGTGTAGTGTAGTGTAGTGTAGTGTAGAGTAGTGTAGTGTAGTGTAGTGTAGAGTAGTGTAGAGTAGTGTAGAGTAGTGTAGTGTAGAGGAGTGTAGTGTAGAGTAGTGTAGTGTAGAGTAGTGTAGTGTAGAGTTGTGTAGTGTAGTGTAGTGTATTGTAGTGTAGTGTAGTGTAGAGTAGTGTAGTGTAGAGTTGTGTAGTGTAGTGTAGTGTATTGTAGTGTAGTGTAGTGTAGTGTAGAGTAGTGTAGTGAACTGTAGAGTAGTGTAGTGTAGTGTAGAGTAGTTCTAGTGAACTGTAGTGTAGTGTACTGTAGAGTACTGTAGAGTAGTGTAGTGTAGTGAACTATAGAGTAGTGTAGTGAACGGTAGTGTAGAGTAGTGTAGTGTAGAGTAGAGTAGTGAACTGTAGTGTAGTGTAGTGTAGTGTAGTGTAGAGTAGGGTACTGTAGTGTAGTGTAGTGTAGTGTAGTGTAGTGTAGTGTAGTGTAGTGTAGTGTAGTGTAGTGAACTGTAGTGCAGTGTAGTGTAGTGTAGTGTAGTGAACTGTAGTGTAGTGTAGTGTAGTGAACTGTAGTGTAGAGTAGTGTAGTGTAGTGTAGTGAACTGTAGTGTAGAGTAGTGTAGTGAACTGTAGTGTAGTGTAGTGTAGTGTAGAGTAGTGTAGTGACCTGTAGAGTAGTGTAGTGAACGATAGTGTAATGAAATGTAATGTATTTTAGTCTAGTGTATTCAATTGTAGTGTAGTGTAGTCATGCCAAAGGAAGAGAATGTGAGACAAACTTGGCTGCGTCAATTCAGATTTTTTCTTCTCTCACTAATTGGTCTTTTGATCAATCAGATCAGTTCTGAAAAACAGCTGATTTTAAAAGATCTGATGTGATTTGTCAAAAGACCATTTGGTGTAAAAGATATCTGAATTGGTCTGTGTAAAGGCAGCCAATGTGCTGTCATTTATTTATCATGTTCCCGAGGAGCGTAATGGAACAGAATGACATTTCGGTTCTTCCGGACCCTGTTTTGATTTTGAATATAAAATTGTCCTTGGTAAACGGGTTGCAGCCTCATATCCCCTATGCAGCCTCATATCCCCTATGCAGCCTCATTATCCCATATGCAGCCTCATATCCCCTATGCAGCCTCATTATCCCATATGCAGCCTCATATCCCCTATGCAGCCTCATATCCCCTATGCAGCCTCATATCCCCTATGCAGCCTCATTATCCCATATGCAGCCTCATATCCCCTATGCAGCCTCATATCCCCTATGCAGCCTCATATCCCCTATGCAGCCTCATATCCCCTATGCAGCCTCATATCCCCTATGCAGCCTCATATCCCCTATGCAGCGTCATATCCCCTATGCAGCCTCATATCCCCTATGCAGCCTCATATCCCCTATGCAGCCTCATATCCCCTATGCAGCGTCATATCCCCTATGCAGCCTCATATCCCCTATGCAGCCTCATATCCCCTATGCAGCCTCATATCCCCTATGCAGTCTCATATCCCCTATGCAGCCTCATATCCCCTATGCAGCCTCATATCCCCTATGCAGCCTCATATCCCCTATGCAGCCTCATATCCCCTATGCAGCCTCATATCCCCTATGCAGCCTCATATCCCCTATGCAGCCTCATATCCCCTATGCAGCCTCATATCCCCTATGCAGCGTCATATCCCCTATGCAGCCTCATATCCCCTATGCAGCCTCATATCCCCTATGCAGCCTCATATCCCCTATGCAGCCTCATATCCCCTATGCAGCCTCATATCCCCTATGCAGTCTCATATCCCCTATGCAGCCTCATATCCCCTATGCAGCCTCATATCCCCTATGCAGCCTCATATCCCCTATGCAGTCCTCATATCCCCTATGCAGCCTCATTATCCCATATGCAGCCTCATATCCCCTATGCAGCCTCATATCCCCTATGCAGCCTCATATCCCCTATGCAGCCTCATATCCCCTATGCAGCCTCATATCCCCTATGCAGCCTCATATCCCCTATGCAGCCTCATATCCCCTATGCAGCCTCATATCCCCTATGCAGCCTCATATCCCCTCTGCAGCCTCATATCATGCAGCCTCATATCCCCTATGCAGCCTCATATCCCCTATGCAGCCTCATATCCCCTATGCAGCCTCATATCCCCTATGCAGCCCTAATCCCCTATGCAGCCTTCATATCCCCTATGCAGCCTCATATCCCCTATGCAGCCTCATATCCCCTATGCAGCCTCATATCCCCTATGCAGCCTCATATCCCCTATGCAGCCTCATATCCCCTATGCAGCCTCATATCCCCTATGCAGCCTCATATCCCCTATGCAGCCTCATATCCCCTATGCAGCGCTCATATCCCCTATGCAGCCTCATATCCCCTATGCAGCCTCATATCCCCTATGCAGCCTCATATCCCCTATGCAGTCTCATATCCCCTATGCAGCCTCATATCCCCTATGCAGCCTCATATCCCCTATGCAGCCTCATATCCCCTATGCAGCCTCATATCCCCTATGCAGCCTCATATCCCCTATGCAGTCCTCATATCCCCTATGCAGCCTCATATCCCCTATGCAGCCTCATATCCCCTATGCAGCCTCATATCCCCTATGCAGTCTCATATCCCCTATGCAGCCTCATATCCCCTATGCAGCCTCATATCCCCTATGCAGCCTCATATCCCCTATGCAGCCTCATATCCCCTATGCAGTCTCATATCCCCTATGCAGCCTCATATCCCCTATGCAGCCTCATATCCCCTATGCAGCCTCATATCCCCTATGCAGCATCATATCCCCTATGCAGCCTCATATCCCCTATGCAGCCTCATATCCCCTATGCAGCCTCATATCCCCTATGCAGTCTCATATCCCCTATGCAGCCTCATATCCCCTATGCAGCCTCATATCCCCTATGCAGCCTCATATCCCCTATGCAGCCTCATATCCCCTATGCAGCCTCATATCCCCTAATAAAAAAACAGTCAACAATACATAGTTAAGGATATGTAAGATATCAACTTCATGTGGGGGATGCTGTACCTCTCAAGTACTTACCATAATATATAAAAAATCTAAAATAAACATGTTCTAGGAGCAAGCAAGTAAAGTATGTGCCTATTGAAACAGAATCCCATTGTAAGAGATTAAAAACATGACTCATATCAACTGAGTGATCATATCTAAACCGTTAGAGACTGTAGGTTAGTTAGGATATAGAAGGATATCGAGAGAAAATCGAACCTCTCTGAAATTAAAATGGATGAACGCTTGAAAAAAAAACAAGTGTCTCACCCCCACACCCCAAAAAAGTATTAAAACATAAAGTGGATGGCAGAGAACATGCCTACCATTAACCCTCACCACTAGTACAGACCAGAGCATTAGATATGAAGTTAACCCTCACCACTAGTACAGACCAGAGCATTAGATATGAAGTTAACCCTCACCACTAGTACAGATCAGAGCATTAGATATGCAGTTAACCCTCACCACTAGTACAGACTAGAGCATTAGATATGCAGTTAACCCTCAGCACTAGTACAGACTAGAGCATTAGATATGAAGTTAACCCTCAGCACTAGAACAGACTAGAGCATTAGATATGAAGTTAACCCTCACCACTAGTACAGACTAGAGCATTAGATATGAAGTTAACCCTCACCACTAGTACAGACTAGAGCATTAGATATGAAGTTAACCCTCACCACTAGTACAGACCAGAGCCTTAGATATGCAGTTTACCCTCACCACTAGTACAGATCAGAGCATTAGATATGAAGTTAACCCTCACCACTAGTACAGATCAGAGCATTAGATATGAAGTTAACCCTCACCACTAGTACAGATCAGAGCATTAGATATGAAGTTAACCCTCACCACTAGTACAGACTAGAGCCTTAGATATGCAGTTTACCCTCACCACTAGTACAGACTAGAGCATTAGATATGAAGTTAACCCTCACCACTAGTACAGACTAGAGCATTAGATATGAAGTTAACCCTCACCACTAGTACAGACTAGAGCATTAGATATGAAGTTAACCCTCACCACTAGTACAGACTAGAGCATTAGATATGAAGTTAACCCTCACCACTAGTACAGACTAGAGCATTAGATATGAAGTTAACCCTCACCACTAGTACAGATCAGAGCATTAGATATGAAGTTAACCCTCACCACTAGTACAGACCAGAGCATTAGATATGAAGTTAACCCTCAGCACTAGTACAGACCAGAGCATTAGATATGAAGTTAACCCTCAGCACTAGAACAGACCAGAGCCTTAGATATGCAGTTTACCCTCACTCTTAGTACAGACCAGAGCATTAGATAGGCAGTTATCCCTCACTCTTAGAACAGACCAGAGCATTAGTTATGAAGTTTACCCTCACTCTTAGTACAGACCAGAGCATTAGATATAAAGTTAACCCTGACCCCTAGTACAGACCAGAGCCTTAGATATGCAGTTTACCATCACTCTTAGTACAGACCAGAGCATTAGATAGGCAGTTATCCCTCACTCTTAGTACAGACCAGAGCATTAGATAGGCAGTTATTCCTCACTCTTAGAACAGACCAGAGCCTAGGATATGAAGTTAACCCTCACTCTTAGTACAGACCAGAGCCTAGAATATGAAGTTAACCCTCACTCTTAGTACAGACCAGAGTCTAGGATATGAAGTTAACCCTCACTCTTAGTACAGACCAGAGCATTAGATAGGCAGTTATCCCTCACTCTTTGAACAGACCAGAGCATTAACAGACCCCCCCCCCCTTGGGTTGTGCCGTGGCGGAGATCTTTGTGGGCTATACTCAGCCTTGTCTCAGGATGGTAAGTTGGTGGTTGAAGATATCCCTCTAGTGGTGTGGGGGCTGTGCTTTGGCAAAGTGGGTGGGGTTATATCCTTCCTGTTTGGCCCTGTCCGGGGGTGTCCTCGGATGGGGCCACAGTGTCTCCTGACCCCTCCTGTCTCAGCCTCCAGTATTTATGCTGCAGTAGTTTATGTGTCGGGGGGCTGGGGTCAGTTTGTTATATCTGGAGTACTTCTCCTGTCCTATTCGGTGTCCTGTGTGAATCTAAGTGTGCGTTCTCTAATTCTCTCCTTCTCTCTTTCTTTCTCTCTCTCGGAGGACCTGAGCCCTAGGACCATGCCCCAGGACTACCTGACATGATGACTCCTTGCTGTCCCCAGTCCACCTGGCCATGCTGCTGCTCCAGTTTCAACTTCCACCTGACTGTGCTGCTGCTCTAGTTTCAACTGTTCTGCCTTATTATTATTCGACCATGCTGGTCATTTATGAACATTTGAACATCTTGGCCATGTTCTGTTATAATCTCCACCCGGCACAGCCAGAAGAGGACTGGCCACCCCACATAGGGGTGGGTTTCTAGGTTTCTTCCTAGGTATTGGCCTTTCTAGGGAGTTTTTCCTAGCCACCGTGCTTCTACACCTGCATTGCTTGCTGTTTGGGGTTTTAGGCTGGGTTTCTGTACAGCACTTTGAGATATCAGCTGATGTACGAAGGGCTATATAAATACATTTGATTTGATTTGATTTGATTAGATAGGTAGTTATCCCTCACTCTTAGTACAGACCAGAGTCTTAGATGTGCAGTTTCAGAAAAGTATTTCATGGCAAGGTAGCAATGTTTCTAGCGTGAAGCGCTGTTGGCCAGAAGGTTGTAGGTTCGCAGACCATAGCGAACAAGGCTAAGGGTTAAAATATATCCTTGTTTTTAACAAAAGCATTGAATGAATCGACAATATCATCATATTTGCCTGTCAATTAATAGTTTCTTATTATTCCAAACACATTTCATGCAATTCTACATCATTTTACATGACTGGAGACAAGCAGAATGTATTCTAATACAACAGCAGAGCATGTGAGTAAAGTGAGGAGTCGGTGTAATATGTCTGGAGCGCAGAGAGGATTTAAAAAAAGATAGATCCATGGCCTAGGGCTCAGCCATGAGCTCTGGGCATGCTATTACCAGCATATTCCGGGTTGTTTTATCACAATTATTTTAATTAGGCCTATTATTTTTTCTATTTATATAACCTACCCCATCACTATTAATGTGCAAAGATGTTGATATGAGTTGAACAAGATAAATAAATGTGTTTTTTTAAGGAGTGACTGAAGGAATTGTCTCACAAAATCTATGGACAGCAGACACACATTTTGTTTGTTAACTCTTATTTCTTAAATAGAAAGAAATAGGCTCCAAACACAACGCCCCATTGTTGCTAGTAAAGTTGAAATAAAATTAAGAATGTTTAACCCTTCATGTTGAGTTTGAGTTTGAAATCACTAAAATACTATTTTACATATTTTTTCCACCATGACACTTCACTGAAGTATGGGTCTGAAACGGAATAGTGACATCCATCATTTTCTGGTCCAGCAATTTGAAAACACAGGCCCCCTTGATATTGCTCGTCCTGCAGAGAATCAAAGGATAAGGGGGCAGCATCAGGCAATATTGAAATTGAATTGATTACAAATGACATGACCCTACCCTGGACTAGACTGAAAAAAATACTAAACCCTCCCCTTGACTGAAATTGAAATAGAGAAAGAGACAAAGAGAGAGCGAGAGAGAAAGAGAGAGATGTCACGTTCTGACCTTAGTTCTTTTGTTATGTCTTTGTTTTGGTATGGTCAGGGCGTGAGTTGGGGTGGGTAGTCTTTTCGTTTTTCTATGTTGTGGTTTTGTGTTTGGCCTGCTATGGTTCTCAATCAGAGGCAGGTGTCGATCGTTGTCTCTGATTGAGAAGCATACTTAGGTGGCCTTTTCCCACCTATGTGGTGTGGGTGATCATTTTCTGTTATGTGTCTGTCATCTTACAGAACTGTTTCCTTTCGTTCTCCTTTGTTATTTTGTTTAGTGTTCTCTGTTCAATAAATATATAATGAACACTTACCACGCTGCGCTTTGGTCCTCACCTCATTCCAACGACAAGCGTTACAGAATCACCCACCAACCAAGGACCAAGCAGCGTGGTATCGTGCAGCAGCAGAAATCTCTGGACTCAAGGACATGGGAGGAGATTCTGGACGGAGAAGGACCCTGGGCACAGGCTGGGGAATATCGCACCCCAAGGCAGAGCTGGAGGCGGTGAAAAGCTGAGCGGTGGTGATATGAGGAGGCAGCACGGCTGGGATGAGAGGCAGACCCAAAAATGTTCTGGGGGGGGGGGGGGAGGTACACGGGGAGTGTGGCTAAGTCAAGTAGGAGACCTGAGCCAACTCCCCGTGGAGAGAGGTGGACCGGGCAGGCACCGTGTTATGCCGTGAAGCGCACAGTGTCCCCGGTGCGTTACATCGCAGCGCCTTGTATCAGCCGGGCTAGAGTGGGCATCGAGCCAGGTGCCATGAAGCTGGCTCAGCGCATCTGGTTTCCAGTGCGTTTCCTCGGGCCGGGGTACATGGCACCAGCCCTACGTTGTTCCCGGTTCGCCAGCACAGCCCAGTGCGGTATGTTCCACCTCCCCGCACTGGCCTGGCTACGGGGAGTATCCAGCCAGGTAGGGTTGGGGAGTATCCAGCCAGGTAGGGTTGTGCAGACCTCCACGGTCTGGTCTATCTGTTGCCTCCTCCACGCACCAGGCCTCCGGTGGAAGCCCCACACACCAGGCTGTCTCTCCGTCTCCTTCCTCCAGGTGCTCCCATCTGTCCTGAGCTGCCAGAGTCTCCCGTCTGTCCTGAGCTGCCAGAGTCTCCCGTCTGTCCTGAGCTGCCAGAGTCTCCCCTCTGTCCTGAGCTGCCAGACCAGCATGGGTATGTGGTGTACAGTACTGTAGACTGGGACCAGCATGGGTATGTGGTGTACAGTACTGTAGACTGGGACCAGTATGGGTATGTGGTGTACAGTACTGTAGACTGGGACCAGTATGGGTATGTGGTGTACAGTACTGTAGACTGGGAACAGCATGGGTGTGTGGTGTACTGTAGACTGGGACCAGCATGGGTGTGTGGTGTACTGTAGACTGGGACCTGCATGGGTATGTGGTGTACAGTACTGTAGACTGGGACCAGCATGGGTGTGTGGTGTACTGTAGACTTGGACCAGCATGGGTGTGTGGTGTACTGTAGACTCGGACCAGCATGGGTGTGTGGTGTACTGTAGACTGGGACCAGCATGGGTGTGTGGTGTACTGTAGACTGGGACCAGCATGGGCGTGTGGTGTACTGTAGACTGGGACCAGTATGGGTGTGTGGTGTACTGTAGACTGGGACCAGTATGGGTGTGTGGTGTACTGTAGACTGGGACCAGCATGGGTGTGTGGTGTACTGTAGACTTGGACCAGCATGGGTGTGTGGTGTACTGTAGACTGGGACCAGCATGGGTATGTGGTGTACTGTAGACTGGGACCAGCATGGGTATGTGGTGTACAGTACTGTAGACTGGGACCAGCAAGGGTATGTGGTGTACTGTAGACTGGGACCAGCATGGGTATGTGGTGTACTGTAGACTGGGACCAGCATGGGTATGTGGTGTACTGTAGACTGGGACCAGCATGGGTATGTGGTGTACTGTAGACTGGGACCAGCATGGGTATGTGGTGTACTGTAGACTGGGACCAGCATGGGTGTGTGGTATACTGTAGACTGGGACCAGCATGGGTGTGTGGTGTACTGTAGACTGGGACCTGCATGGGTATGTGGTGTACAGTACTGTAGACTGGGACCAGCATGGGTGTGTGGTGTACTGTAGACTTGGACCAGCATGGGTGTGTGGTGTACTGTAGACTGGGACCAGCATGGGTGTGTGGTGTACTGTAGACTGGGACCAGCATGGGTGTGTGGTGTACTGTAGACTGGGACCAGCATGGGCGTGTGGTGTACTGTAGACTGGGACCAGTATGGGTGTGTGGTGTACTGTAGACTGGGACCAGCATGGGTGTGTGGTGTACTGTAGACTTGGACCAGCATGGGTGTGTGGTGTACTGTAGACTGGGACCAGCATGGGTATGTGGTGTACTGTAGACTGGGACCAGCATGGGTATGTGGTGTACTGTAGACTGGGACCAGCATGGGTATGTGGTGTACTGTAGACTGGGACCAGCATGGGTATGTGGTGTACAGTACTGTAGACTGGGACCAGCAAGGGTATGTGGTGTACTGTAGACTGGGACCAGCATGGGTATGTGGTGTACTGTAGACTGGGACCAGCATGGGTGTGTGGTGTACTGTAGACTGGGACCAGCATGGGTATGTGGTGTACTGTAGACTGGGACCAGCATGGGTGTGTGGTGTACTGTAGACTGGGACCAGCATGGGTGTGTGGTGTACTGTAGACTGGGACCAGCATGGGTATGTGGTGTACTGTAGACTGGGACCAGCATGGGTATGTGGTGTACAGTACTGTAGACTGGGACCAGCAAGGGTATGTGGTGTACTGTAGACTGGGACCAGCATGGGTGTGTGGTGTACTGTAGACTGGGACCAGCATGGGTGTGTGGTGTACTGTAGACTGGGACCAGCATGGGTATGTGGTGTACTGTAGACTGGGACCAGCATGGGTATGTGGTGTACAGTACTGTAGACTGGGACCAGCAAGGGTATGTGGTGTACTGTAGACTGGGACCAGCATGGGTATGTGGTGTACTGTAGACTGGGACCAGCATGGGTGTGTGGTGTACTGTAGACTGGGACCAGCATGGGTGTGTGGTGTACTGTAGACTGGGACCAGCATGGGTATGTGGTGTACTGTAGACTGGGACCAGCATGGGTGTGTGGTGTACTGTAGACTGGGACCAGCATGGGTATGTGGTGTACTGTAGACTGGGACCAGCATGGGTGTGTGGTGTACTGTAGACTGGGACCAGCATGGGTATGTGGTGTACTGTAGACTGGGACCAGCAAGGGTATGTGGTGTACTGTAGACTGGGACCAGCATGGGTATGTGGTGTACTGTAGACTGGGACCAGCATGGGTGTGTGGTGTACTGTAGACTGGGACCAGCATGGGTGTGTGGTGTACTGTAGACTGGGACCAGCATGGGTATGTGGTGTACTGTAGACTGGGACCAGCATGGGTGTGTGGTGTACTGTAGACTGGGACCAGCATGGGTGTGTGGTGTACTGTAGACTGGGACCAGCATGGGTATGTGGTGTACTGTAGACTGGGACCAGCATGGGTATGTGGTGTACAGTACTGTAGACTGGGACCAGCAAGGGTATGTGGTGTACTGTAGACTGGGACCAGCATGGGTATGTGGTGTACTGTAGACTGGGACCAGCATGGGTGTGTGGTGTACTGTATACTGGGACCAGCATGGGTGTGTGGTGTACTGTAGACTGGGACCAGCATGGGTATGTGGTGTACTGTAGACTGGGACCAGCATGGGTGTGTGGTGTACTGTAGACTGGGACCAGCATGGGTATGTGGTGTACTGTAGACTGGGACCAGCATGGGTATGTGGTGTACTGTAGACTGGGACCAGCATGGGTATGTGGTGTACTGTAGACTGGGACCAGCATGGGTATGTGGTGTACTGTAGACTGGGACCAGCATGGGTGTGTGGTGTACTGTAGACTGGGACCAGCATGGGTGTGTGGTGTACTGTAGACTGGGACCAGCATGGGTGTGTGGTGTACTGTAGACTGGGACCAGCATGGGTGTGTGGTGTACTGTAGACTGGGACCAGCATGGGTGTGTGGTGTACTGTAGACTGTGACCAGCATGGGTATGTGGTGTACTGTAGACTGGGACCAGCATGGGTATGTGGTGTACAGTACTGTAGACTGGGACCAGCAAGGGTATGTGGTGTACTGTAGACTGGGACCAGCATGGGTGTGTGGTGTACTGTAGACTGGGACCAGCATGGGTGTGTGGTGTACTGTAGACTGGGACCAGCATGGGTATGTGGTGTACTGTAGACTGGGACCAGCATGGGTGTGTGGTGTACTGTAGACTGGGACCAGCATGGGTATGTGGTGTACTGTAGACTGGGACCAGCATGGGTATGTGGTGTACTGTAGACTGGGACCAGCATGGGTATGTGGTGTACTGTAGACTGGGACCAGCATGGGTATGTGGTGTACTGTAGACTGGGACCAGCATGGGTATGTGGTGTACTGTAGACTGGGACCAGCATGGGTGTGTGGTGTACAGTACTGTAGACTGGGACCAGCATGGGTATGTGGTGTACTGTAGACTGGGACCAGCATGGGTGTGTGGTGTACAGTACTGTAGACTGGGACCAGCATGGGTGTGTGGTGTACAGTACTGTAGACTGGGACCAGCATGGGTGTGTGGTGTACTGTAGACTGGGACCAGCATGGGTATGTGGTGTACTGTAGACTGGGACCAGCATGGGTGTGTGGTGTACAGTACTGTAGACTGGGACCAGCATGGGTGTGTGGTGTACAGTACTGTAGACTGGGACCAGCATGGGTATGTGGTGTACTGTAGACTGGGACCAGCATGGGTGTGTGGTGTACTGTAGACTGGGACCAGCATGGGTGTGTGGTGTACTGTAGACTGGGACCAGCATGGGTATGTGGTGTACTGTAGACTGGGACCAGCATGGGTGTGTGGTGTACTGTAGAACATGTGCTCCACCTACTGTTTTTAGTTTGTAATTGATCTGTTAAATATACTGTTTACAGTTACAGAATTAAGAATATTGACCATACATTTAATATTAAAATCACAAGGTTTTGGGATCAATTCCTGTAAGCATATGATTATCAGTTAAAGTGATGAACGTGAATCCAGTTTAAATATCCCCATTTTGCAACTCCAGCAGGGAGAAATATTGGATAGCTGACAATTAGCTCTGGAGTGCACCTCGCATATAGTCATCTCCAACTGTGTTCTCTATCAAACTGTGTTCTCTATCAAACTGTGTTCTCTATCAAACTGTGTTCTCTATCAAACTGTGTTCTCTATCAAACTGTGTTCTCTATCAAACTGTGTTCTCTATCAAACTGTGTTCTATCTCAAACTGTGTTCTCTATCAAACTGTGTTCTCTATTAAACTGTGTTCTCTATCAAACTGTGTTCTCTATCAAACTGTGTTCTCTATCAAACTGTGTTCTCTATTAAACTGTGTTCTCTATCAAACTGTGTTCTCTATCAAACTGTGTTCTCTATCAAACTGTGTTCTATCTCAAACTGTGTTCTATCAGACTGTTCTATCAGACTGTTTTATATCAAACAGTGTTTTTACTTTAATCTGTGTTCTATCTCAAACTGTGTTCTGTGAAACTGTGTTCTATCAGACTGTGTTCTATCAGACTGTGTTCTATCAGACTGTGTTCTATCAGACTGTGTTCTATCAGACTGTGTTCTATCAGACTGTGTTCATTCAAGAGGTGTGGATAGGAAACAGTGTTTCCTATCCAACTGTTCTATCTGTTCTGTTCCAACTGTTCTATCAAACTTTGTTCTTATCTCAAACTTTGTTCTTATCTCAAACTTTGTTCAATCTCAAACTGTTCTTTATCAAACTATGTTTCTATTTTAATCTGTGTTCTATCAAACTGTGTTCTATCAAACTGTGTTCTATCAAACTGTGTTCTATCAAACTGTGTTCTATCAAACTGTTTTATATGAAACTGTGATCTCTATCAAACTATGTTCTATCAAACTGTGTTCTATCAAGCCTTGTTGTCTATCAAACTGTGTTCTATCAGACTGTGTTCTATCAAACTGTATTCTCTCAAACTATGTTCTATCAAATGGTGTTCTTTCAAACGGTGATCTCTATCAAACTCTGTTTTCTCAAACTGTGCTCTAACAAACTGTGCTCTAACAGACTGTGTTCTCTATGAAACGGTGATCTCTATCAAACTGTGTTCTCTATCAGACTGTGCTCTAACAGACTGTGTTCTCTATCAAACTGTGTTCTCTATCAAACTGTGCTCTAACAGACTGTGTTCTCTATCAAACTGTGTTCTCTATCAAACTGTGTTCTCTATCAAACTGTGTTCTCTATCCATCTGCATTCTATCAAACTGTGTTGTTTCAAACTGTTTTCTCTCAAACTATGTTATATCAGACTGTTCTCTATCAAACTATATTGTCTACCAAACTGTGTTCTCTATCAAACGTTGTTCTCTATCCATCTGGGTTATATCAAACTTTTGTTCTATCAAACTGTGTTACATCAGACAATGTTCTATCAAACTGTGTTCTCTATCAAACGGGTTTCAATCTCAAGATGTGTTCTTTATCAAACTGTGTTTTTAAAAATCTGTGTTCTATCGCAAAGTGTGTTCCATCAAACTGTGTTCTATCAAACTGTGTTCTATCAGACCATGTTCTATTAAACTGTGTTCTATAAGACTGTGTTCTATCAAACTGTGTTCTATAAGACTGTGTTCTATCAAACTGTGTTCTATCAGACCATGTTCTATTAAACTGTGTTCTATCAGACCATGTTCTATCAAACTGTGTTCTATCAGACCATGTTCTATCAAACTGTGTTCTATCAGACCATGTTCTATCAAACTGTGTTCTATCAGACCATGTTCTATTAAACTGTGTTCTATAAGACTGTGTTCTATCAAACTGTGTTCTATCAGACTGTGTTCTATCATACTGTATTCTCTCCAACTGTGTTTTATCAAACTGTGTTCTGATAGAAAGTGTTCTCTATCCAACTTTGTTCAATCAAACTGTCGTTTCAAACTGTTCTCTGAAACTATGTAATATCAGACTGTGTTCGTTCAGACTGTTCTATATCAAACTGTGTTCTCTATCCATCTGGGTTCTATCAAACTTTTGTTCTATCAAACTGTGTTCTCTATCCAACTGTGTTCTATCCAACTGTGTTCTATCCAACTGTGTTCTATCCAGCTGTGTTCTATCCAGCTGTGTTCTATCCAGCTGTGTTCTATCCAACTGTGTTCTATCCAGCTGTGTTCTTTATTAAACTGTGTTTTTATTTTAATCTGTTTTCTATCTCAAACTGTTCTGTCAAACTGTGCTCTGTTAAATTGTGTTCTATCATATTGTGTTCTATCAAAATATGTTCTGTTAAAATGTGTTCTATCAAATGTGTTGTCTTGGACTGTGTTCTATCTCAAACTCTGTTCTATCTAAAACTGTGTTCTATCAAACTGTGTTCAACAGACAGACTAGTGTTCCATCAAACCGTGTTCCATCAAACTGTGTGTGTGTGTGTGTGTGTGTGTGTGTGTGTGTGTGTGGGGTGTGTAGCTATATACAAGTGGATCAGATGGATGCTGCTGTTGTATGTTGTTCTCAGGAGTAGAGAATCTAGTTCTCCTGAAGATCCTCCTGGCTGATCCTAGTTCAGAGACCTCTGTCTATAACACACACACACACACACACACACACACACACACACACACACACACACACACACACACACACACAAGGCCTAGAGACTTTTCACTGTGTAGGGCTAAGCGGTGTTGGGAATGAATAAAACATGGACATCAGCCAACTCCTGCTAGCAGTAGTGTACAACATCAGCACTTTCTAGTTCCACAACAGTTCAGTTCCTCAAAACTTTCTTTGCCACTTTCCCCCTCTCATCTGAGATGTGTACAGTAGAGTTTAGTTTTACTAACTATCTGGTAATGAGACTGGTAGTCTGCTCATCATTCGACCTGTATACACACACACACACACAAACACACACACAGACACACACACACACACACACACAGTAGACCCCTCTTGCTGTGTGCTGTGACGGTTGTTTTCTGTCAGTATAGTTTACAAGAGTTCCATGACTTCCAATGGATGCCTCACAGAATTTATAGAACACAATAATGCATGTATATGCAAAGCCTCTTCCTGCTGTCTCAACATTCTGTTTACAAAGATAGCATGCTATTTAAAACCTACTTAAAATCAAAAACAACAAGGCTCAAAGATAATCTTTAAAACGTATATTTGAGCCTTGTTGATGTTGAAGTTGGTGTGTTTAAATAAACTCCAATAAACATCCTGGTTGGTTAGAGTTAGAGTTATACAATTTCTTGGTACAGTAGCGCAGATGACTGGCATGACATTTGCATACTACCGTGCCGCAAATGAGAAGAGTCAAATGGCTGACTCGAGTCATTCCCCTGTGCCACAAGTGAATGATATGTAAATCATCTCCATCAATTTCAGCTTGGAAAGAAAACTAGATAATTATGTTAGGGAGGAGGACATATTATATATACAACACCACCTGCTAAGAGATTCTCGAAGATATGGAGAGAGAATAAATTATCATTGATGTATTTTATAGTCATCAAAATTCATGTCGATCATTAGAATCCAATATATTGCCACATTAGCAGATGGTACAAGACAAACAGAAATAATTAATTTTTGCAGCTATTATCTGACTCAATGCTGCTGACTCAATGCTGCTGACTCAATGCTGCTGACTCAATGCTGCTGACTCAATGCTGCTGACTCAATGCTGCTGACTCAATGCTGCTGACTCAATGCTGCTGACTCAATGCTGCTGACTCAATGCTGCTGATGTTATTCAATATAAATCAGTGAGTCAGAGGAAACTAATCAAGGTATCATTCTGTCTTGGATATACCATATATATTATTTATTTCAGCTTTTGTTTCTTTCATCATTTCCAGTGGGTCAGAAGTTTACATACACTCAATTAGTATTTGCTAGCATTGCCTTTAAATTGTTTAACTTGGGTCCTACTTTTCAGGTAGCCTTCCACAAGCTTCCCACAATAAGTTAGATGAATTTTGGCCCATTCCTCCTGACAGAGCTGGTGTAACTGAGTCAAGTTTCTGGGCCTCCTTGCTCGAACACGCTTTTTCAGTTCTATACAGTTGAAGTCGGAAGTTAACATACACTTAGGTTGGAGTCATTAAAACTCGTTTTTCAACCACTCCACAAATTTCCTGTTAACAAACTACAGTTTCGGAAAGTCGGTTAGGACATCTACTTTGTGCATGACACAAGTCATTTTTCTAACAATTGTTTACAGACAGATTCTTTCACTTATAATTCAATGTATCACAATTCCATTGGGTTAGAAGTTTACATACACTAAGTTGACTGTGCCTTTAAAGAGCTTGGAAAGTTCCAGAAAATTATGTCATGGATTTAGAAGGTTCTGATAGGCTACTGGACATCATTTGAGTCAATTGGAGGTGTACCTGAGGATGTATTTCAAGGCCTGCCTTCAAACTCAGTGCCTCTTTGCTTGTCATCATGGGAAAATCAGCCAAGACCTCAGAAAAATATTGTAGACGTCCACAAGTCTGGTTTATCCTTGGGAGCAATTTCCAAATGCCTGAAGGTGCAACGTTCATTTGTACAAACAATAGTACGCAAGTATAAACACCATGGGACCACGCAGCCGTCATACGGCTCAAGAGGGAGACGCGTTCTGTCGCCTAGAGATGAACGTACTTTGGTGCCCAGTAAAATGAGTCCTATACCGACATAACCTGAAAGGCCGCTAATCAAGGAAGAAGCCACTGCTCAAAACCCCCATAAAAAAGACAGTCTACGGTTTGCAACTGCACATGGGGACAAAGATCGTACTTTTTGGAGAAATGTCCTCTGGACCGATGAAACAAAAATAGAACTATTTGGCCATAAAGACCATCGTTATGTTTGGAGGAAAAAGGGCGAGGCTTGCAATCTGAAGAACACCTTCCCAACCGTGAAGCACGGGGGTGGCAGCATCATGTTGTGGGGGTGCTTTGCTGCAGGAGGGACTGGTGCACTTCACAAAATAGATGGCATCATGAGGTAGGACAATTATGTGGATATACTGAAGCAATATCGCAAGACATCAGCCAGGAAGGTAAAGCTTGGTCGCAAATGGGTCTTCCAAATGGACAATGACTCCAAGCATACTTCCAAAGTTGTGGCAAAATGGCTTAAGGACAACAAAGTCAAGGTATTGGAGTGGCCATCACAAAGCCCTGACCTCAATCCTATAGAAACTTTGTGAGCATAACTGTAAAAGTGTGTGCTTTTGACAGGTACACCAGCTCTGTCAGGAGGAATGGGCCAAAATTCACCCAATTTATTGTGGAAAGCTTGTGGAATGCTTCCCGAATCGCTTGACTCAAGTTAGACAATTTAAAGGCCATGCTACCAAATACTAATTGAGTGTATGTAAACTTCTGACCCACTGGGAATGAGATGAAAGAAGTAAAAGCTGAAATAAATCATTCACTCTACTATTATTCTGACATTTTGCATTCTTAAAAATAAAGTGGTGATCCTAACTGACCTAAGACAGGGACTTTTTACTAGGATTAAATGACAGGAATTGTGAAAAAAACTGAGTTTAAATGTATTTGGCTAAGGTGTCTGTAAACTTCAGACTTCATTTGTATACACACCAGCTTCACAAAACAGTTCAGTTGTATATGGATATATATTATATATATATATATGCCCCATAATAGTCAACACTCTAATAAAGGTCACATTTAAGATTTCTTGAATGGATTTGTTCTTTCTTCAGTGTTCAGATTGTTTGTTTTTGCAATGATTATTTCCCCCTTGTTTGTTTTTGCAATGATTATTTCCCCCTTGTTTGTAGATAGTCTAGGAAATATTATGACAATGAGGTCCCGCCATAAAAGCAAAAGTTGTTGAAAAGACCTGTCTTCAGCGTCCTGTGCTCACCGGGTGTGTAGTTTCTCACAGACGTGTCTTCAGCGTCCTGTGCTCACCGGGTGTGTAGTTTCTCACAGACGTGTCTTCAGTGTCCTGTGCTCACCGGGTGTGTAGTTTCTCACAGACGTGTCTTCAGCGTCCTGTGCTCACCGGGTGTGTAGTTTCTCACAGATGTGTCTGCAGCGTCCTGTGCTCACCGGGTGTGTAGTTTCTCACAGATGTGTCTTCAGCGTCCTGTGCTCACCGGGTGTGTAGTTTCTCACAGATGTGTCTGCAGCGTCCTGTGCTCACCGGGTGTGTAGTTTCTCACAGATGTGTCTGCAGCGTCCTGTGCTCACCGGGTGTGTAGTTTCTCACAGATGTGTCTGCAGCGTCCTGTGCTCACCGGGTGTGTAGTTTCTCACAGATGTGTCTTCAGCGTCCTGTGCTCACTGGGTGTGTAGTTTCTCAAAGACGTGTCTTCAGCGTCCTGTGCTCACCGGGTGTGTAGTTTCTCACAGACGTGTCTTCAGCGTCCTGTGCTCACCGGGTGTGTAGTTTCTCACAGATGTGTCTTCAGCGTCCTGTGCTCACTGGGTGTGTAGTTTCTCAAAGACGTGTCTTCAGCGTCCTGTGCTCACCGGGTGTGTAGTTTCTCACAGACGTGTCTTCAGCGTCCTGTGCTCACCGGGTGTGTAGTTTCTCACAGATGTGTCTGCAGCGTCCTGTGCTCACCGGGTGTGTAGTTTCTCACAGATGTGTCTGCAGCGTCCTGTGCTCACCGGGTGTGTAGTTTCTCACAGATGTGTCTTCAGCGTCCTGTGCTCACCGGGTGTGTAGTTTCTCACAGATGTGTCTTCAGCGTCCTGTGCTCACCGGGTGTGTAGTTTCTCACAGAGAAAGTCAAATACAAACTCTAGTCCAAAGTTGCTCTCTTTGTTCTTTGTTATCTATGAATTAATTTTATTATACAGTAAACAATGTGAGATTTCGTCACCTTTCATGAATCCACTCCGGTTCTGTCAAGCCTTAAATGATCTGCTTCTTTAAAACCTCTGTTGTTCTGCTCCTGAACAAGACAGTTGACCCACTGTTCCCCCGGTAGGCTGTCATTGTAAATAAGAATTTGTTCTTAAATGACTTGCCTACTTAAAAAAAAACTATTTTTTAAAACGTCTATCACTGAGCTTTCAACCATTTAAAAGCAAAGTTCAAATTGGAATATAATGTCAGGTATTTTGTTTATTTACACAACAGATGAATGTGTTATCGCTGTGCTTAATCTAATAGCAGAACCAAATGACCTGGGTTGTAGTTGAGATTACATTAAAGGTAAATGCTACAAGTGATCAATGCATTCCAGATTCTGCACAGATTATTATGGTAATGTTGGAGATCTCCTGTAATGTTTGGATGTTGTCTTGAACATGAACACTTTCAAAGATGACATAAGAATACAATTTATAGTTAAAGTAACCTCAAAATATGGCCATGGATGTGTTTAGGCTATTTATATTCTGCTTGGATAGTTCCATCTGTGCCACTGATTTAGTCTACAAATTGACATGTTGATGTGTTGTAATCACATCTCAACCAAAAATCTAAGTTAAAGAATAGGACTAAATCTAATCAAATCAAAATGTTAAATGCACTTCTATTGGAATATATTAGTGTTCAGTCCTATTCTACAATAGAAAGCCAGACTATTTAAAGCCAGACTATTTAAAGCCAGACTAATTAAAGCCAGACTAATTAAAGCCAGACTAATTAATTAAAGTCAGACTAATAAAAGCCAGACTAATTAAAGCCAGACTAATTAAAGCCAGACTATTTAATTAAAGTCTGACTAATTAAAGTCTGACTAATTAAAGCCAGACTATTTAATTAAAGCCAGACTATTTAATTAAAGCCAGACTATTTAATTAAAGTCAGACTAATTAAAGTCAGACTAATAAAAGCCAGACTATTTAATTAAAGCCAGACTATTTAATTAAAGCCAGACTATTTAATTAAAGTCAGACTAATTAAAGTCAGACTAATAAAAGCCAGACTAATTAAAGCCAGACTATTTAATTAAAGTCAGACTAATTAAAGTCAGACTATTAAAAGCCAGACTAAGTGAATTGCACATATGGAGCTATGCAAACAGAATATATTTGGTTGTGTTGTGAACCAAACCAAATATCAATAAATACGGTATCATTAATATTTAATCAACTGGAGCTTGAAACCCTAGGTCTATTGTATTGTCTATTGGTAGCTGAATCATTGCTAAGCAGGGCTTGGTTAACACCGTGAATATCAAAGCTAAGCAGGGATTAGTTAACACCGTGAATATCATAGCTAAGCAGGGCTTTAACACCGTGAATATCATAGCTAAGCAGGGCTTGGTTAACACCGTGAATATCAAAGCTAAGCAGGGCTTGGTTAACACCGTGAATTTCATAGCTAAGCAGGGCTTTAACACCGTGAATATCATAGCTAAGCAGGGCTTGGTTAACACTGTGAATATCATAGCTAAGCAGGGCTCTAACACTGTGAATATCATAGCTAAGCAGGGCTTGGTTAACACCGTGAATATCATAGCTAAGCAGGGCTTGGTTAACACCGTGAATTTCATAGCTAAGCAGGGCTTGTTTAACACCTTGAATATCATAGCTAAGCAGGGCTTAGTTAAAACCTGTTATGACAAGGCGATCCCTGAGGGGAACTCCACCCCCCCATTCAGCTGAAAAGGTGGTGCAAGGAATTCAAAACTATTCTTTAGAAATATTTAACTTTCACACATTAACAAGTCCAATACCTCAAATGAAAGATAAACATCTTGTTCATCTACCCATCATGTCCGATGTTTTTTAATGTTTTACAGCGAAAACACAACATATATTTATGTTAGACCCCCACCAAATCAAAGGAAAAACACAGCCATTTTTTCCAGCCAAAGATAAAATCACAAAAGCAGGATTAGAGATAAATGAATCACTAACCTTTTGATAATCTTCATCAGATGACACTCATATGACATGTTCCACAATACATTTATGTTTTGTTCCATAATATGCATATTTATATCCACAAATCTCGGTTTACATTGACGCCGTGTTCAGAAATGCCTCCAAAATATCCGGAGGAATTATAGAAAGCTACGCCAGATAACAGAAATACTCATAAACTTTGACTAAAGATACATGCTCTACATATAATTAAAGATACACTGGTTCTTAATGCAGCCGCTGTGTCAGATTTTTTTTTAAACGTTACAAAAAAAGCCTACCATTCAATAATCTGAGACAGCACTCAGACGTAAATATATTTCTCCGCCATGTTGGAGTCAACAGAAATACGAAATTACATCATAAATATTCCCTTACCTTTGATGATCTTTTATCAGAATGCAGTGCAAGGAGTCCTAGTTCCACAATAAATCGTTGTTTTGTTCCATAATGTCCAATACTAGTGTCCAATTAGCTGCATTTGCTAGCACTTTCCGCTCCGTGCCCAAAAGCTGACGCTGGTCCAGGCGACCTCGGACGAAAACTTCAAAAATATATATTCCAGGTTGAATAAACTGGTCAAACTAAGTAGAGAATCAATCTTCGGGATGTTATTTTCATATATATCCAATAACGTTCCAACCGGATCATACGTTTTCATCTGCAGCCAAATGGAACAATGGTAGCACCCACAGACAAATGCGCCACAGGAAAATGGCATTCTGTCGGGAAAGTGACTATTTCCCCTCACATTCAGTCAAAGTTCACACCAGAAGCTCCATTCCACGTTCTACTGAATGAGGACATCTAGTGGAAGGATTAGGAAGTGCTACCAGATCCATATCTTATTTGGGGGTGGATAGGCTATGACTGGAAATTAGACATGTATTCAGTATTTCACTTCCTGTTTGGAAGATTGCCTGCCCTATGAGTTCTGTTATACTCACAGACATGATTCAAACTGTTTTAGAAACATCAGAGTGTTTTCTATCCAATAGTAATAATAATATACATATATTAGCAATCTAGGACAGAGTAGGATGCAGTTCACTATGGGCACGCAATTCATCCAAAGTGAAAATACTGCCCCCTATCCCCAACAAGTTTTAACAACCTTAATATCCTAGCTAAGCAGGGCTTAGTTAACAACCTTAATATCATAGCTAAGCAGGGCTTAGTTAACAACCTTAATATCATAGCTAAGCAAGGCTTAGTTAACAACCTTAATATCATAGCTAAGCAGGGCTTAGTTAACAACCTTAATATCATAGCTAAGCAGGCCTGGGCTTGGTCAAGTCAAGTCATAGACTGTTCTCTCTGCTTCTGCACAGCAAGCAGTACCAATGGAACCAACATGACCTTGAACAGCTTCTACCCACAAGCCATAACACAACTAAACAAGGCTTGCCTAATAGCCAATCAAATGGCTCCCTGCATTGACACTTTTTTTTAACTAACTCTCTTGCACCGATTCCATACACACCCTGGACTCTATCCAACATAATCACACTGACTTACACTGGCACCCCAACAAACACACACACACACACACACACACACACACACACACACACACACACACACACACACACACACACACACACACACACACACACACACACACACACACACACTGCTGCTACTGTCTATTATCTATCATTTACCCCTACCTACAGTATACTGCTGTTACTGTCTATTATCTATCCTTTACCCTTACCTACAGTATACTGCTGCTACTGTCTATTATCTATCCTTTACCCCTACCTACAGTATACTGCTGTTACTGTCTATTATCTATCCTTTACCCCTACCTACAGTATACTGCTGTTACTGTCTATTATCTATCCTTTACCCCTACCTACAGTATACTGCTGTTACTGTCTATTATCTATCCTTTACCCCTACCTACAGCATACTGCTGGTACTGTCTATTATCTATCCTTTACCCCTACCTACAGCATACTGCTGGTACTGTCTATTATCTATCCTTTACCCCTACCTACAGTATACTGCTGCTACTGTCTATTATATATCCTGTTGTCTAGTCACTTTACCCCTACCTATATGTACCTACTGTAGCTCGACTCGCCATTGGTGCTCCCTATTCAGACCCCTTGACCTTTTCCACATTATTTTATGTTACAGCCTTATTCTAAAATTGATTACATTGTCCCCCCCCCCTATCAATCTACACACAATACCACATAATGGCAAAAACTGGTTTTTAGAATTTTGTACACATTTTTTTGTTTAAAAAAATAAAGTATTCAGACCCTTTGCTATGAGCCTTGAAGAAATTGAGCTCAGGTGCATCCTGTTTCCATTGATCATCCTTGAGATGTTTCTAGAACTAGATTTTTTCAGGATCAAGAACATGTTTCCTTTTTGGATGTATTGGTTAAATGGCTGCAGGGGCAGTATTGAGTAGCTTGGATGAAAAGGTGCCCATTGTAAACGGCCAGCTCCTCAGTCTCAGTTGCTAATATATGCATATTATTAGTAGTATTGGATAGAAAACACTGTAAAGTTTCCAAAACTGTCAAAATATTGTCTGTGAGTATAACAGAACTGATATTGCAGGCGTAACTCTGAGGAAAATCAAAACAGGAAGTGGCTTCTATTTTGAAAACTCCATGTTCCATAGCTTGCCTTTGCTGGATGAACCAGATTCCCTTTTCTATCGCTTCCTCAAGGTGTCAACAGTCTTCAGACATAGTTTCAGGCTTTTGTTTTGAAAAATGAGCCAGAACGATAACATCGCGTCAAGTGGTCACATGAGTTTTGCTTGCACAACAGAGTTTGGACAGCTATTGTTTTCCCCTCTCCTACTGTGAAAGACATTTGCGGTTGATATATTATCGATTATATATTTTAAAAACAACCTGAGGATTGATTATAAAAAAACGTTTGACATGTTTCTGTGGACATTATGGAAACTATTTGGAATTTTCGTCTGCGTTGTCGTGACCGCTCTTTCCTGTGGATTTCTGAACATAACGCGACAAATCAAAAAATTATCTTTATGGAACAAAAGGAACATTTGTTGTGTAACTGGGAGTCTCGTGAGTGAAAATATCCGAAGATCATCAAAGGTAAACGATTAATTTGATTGCTTTTCTGATTTTCGTGACCGAGCTACCTGATGCTATGTGTACTTAATGTTTTATCGTGCGATCGATAAACTTACACAAACGCTTGGATTGCTTTCACTGTAAAGCAGAATTTCTAAATCTGGCACGACAGGTGGATTAACAAAAGGCTAAGCTGTGTTTTCCTATATTGCACTTGTGATTTCATGAATATACATATTTATAGTAATATTTATTGTATGTAGCGCTTTGTTGATGACACATATCCCGATATCGGGATTGCAGCCATTACAAGTTTTAAGACGGCAATGGCTTGCACACTGAGGTGTGTCGAAAAGAAACGTATAGAAAAACCTTTCTTAATTTCAGTAGTTAAACACCTTCATAAAAAATGTGTTTACTGTATAGACAACTCCTTCGCATTGGCCATATTTGTGGCTCTGATGTATCATTTGATGTACGTACATCCCAAAGAATCATTTGGACAATTGAGAGTAAGACAAGCTGATTGAAATGCATTGTACTAACAAAGTCAAAAGGAATCCCTCTCCTCACTCTGCAACTTGTGTCCACCTACAGTCCCAATTGAAGGTTGATGAAGGAAGGAAGGAAGGAAGGAAGGAAGGAAGGAAGGAAGGAAGGAAGGAAGGAAGGAAGGAAGGAAGGAAGGAAGGAAGGACGGAAGGAAGGAACGAAGGAAGGAAGAGGTTCGTAAACTCTGGTACATATTACACAGTGACCGCAGCTTTTGTAAAGCGTTTGAATCGCCTGAGGTTTGGTCTAAAAGAGACCCTCAAATTTTACAGGATTGTTTAGTAAGGTCAGATTCACCTAAGAAAAAGGCATCGCAATTTTACGTCTTCATCAGTCCTGATGGAAATTTCCCTCGGGCGCAACTTGGTTCATTGTTTTGCCATGATCCCCGTTCCGGTGAGAGGATAAAGGTTTGAGGTTGTATATCTCCTTAAGTGTTCCTGTATCTTTGATTATGTAGGTAAGACCAAACGGAAACTTAAAGGAAAGGATATGTGAGCATAAGACCTGTTGCCAGGCATTTCAACAGCCATTATCTTGAACCTTACCTTATATGGACATTGGATTGGTGAAGGCGCCACCTAGGGGAGGAGATAGGGATAAATTACTTCTCCAAAGAGAGACCAATTGGACAGACCGCTTGGTCACTCTTGCCACAGCAGGCCTCAATGGCCTTTTTCAGGTTTCTCGTGTGCATGTTTTTTTGTAGGAGGTTCTAAATAGGCCAAACATTTAGGTAATGACATCATAATGACAGGTAATGTCATCAAATACAGGTAATGACATCATAATGTATTTGTATTGTGAGTCTGTTTGTATTTGATTGTCATGTTTTACCCCACAGCTCCCTCTGCTGGCATCTCAATGAGCCAATAGTGGCTGGTAATGTATCATGAGGTTTTGTTCCTGTGACATTGTGATTTCCGTTGCCTTGCACGCTGAAGACGGGCTCATACCCTAAAACGTCGGTACAATAAATACAAATATGCAAATGTATGTTTATTTACCGGAGTACTGTCTAATTTCTGTTCTTTGGATTACAGATTATAGGATCCTGCACCCGATTTCAGTTTATATAAAATGGAGTTGAGCACTGTTTATCTTTTGTTGGTTCAACCAGTTTATGCCCGGATGGTACCATTTGGATCGCACACAGGGAGAACTGCATGAAAACATACATTTATAGGAAGTGAGCGTAGGAACTTCCAAGGCCAATACCACTTCATTATCAACCTGTGTAAAACAAATTACAATGACATTATGCATTTGAACTTACATCATTATATACTATATTTGCCACGAGTTTTACAAAGGTTGCTCGGCTACCCATTGATTTATTTTTAGACAGGATTGAAATGAAGTTTCTTTCACTTTTATAATTTAAGTTAAATTGGCAATTCAGGTCTGAACCATAATATATATATCATATATAATATATCATATACTTCCTGCTCCAATGTTCCTCTTCAAGCCCAAACTCAGATTTTACCTGAGTTTAGAAACACGTTTTTCTCAGAACCAAATACTGAACAAAAAAAAAATATACCAATATATTTTGGGGTTTTGGAGAGCGTTAAAAACTCCATGTCCAATATCCTGTTTTCCATTCTATTTTCAAGAGGAAATAATACGTTACCTTCTTCCTCATAGTCTCTTCCTCAGAGTCTCTTCCACAGTCTCTTCCACGGAGTCTCTTCAACAGTCTTTTCCAGTCTTTTCCAAATAATCTCTTCCACAGAGTCTCTTCCAAATACTTTCTTCCACAGAGTCTCGTCCACAGAGTCTCGTCCACAGAGTCTCGTCCACAGAGTCTCGTCCACAGAGTCTCGTCCACAGAGTCTCGTCCACAGAGTCTCTTCCACAGATTCTCTTCTACTGTCTCTTCCACAGAGTCTCTTCCACAGAGTGGAATCTCTCCAAAACGTTCCCCCTACTTACATTTTGTCTACGGGCAGTTAGGGTTAAAGATGTAGCTACCTTCTGTACGTCTGGTCAATGTGACACTGACCAGAATTACAACACAAACTGATCTGGAATCAGGTTAAGTAAATGGTGTTATTAGAGAATCATATGATACTTCCTGTATGTTCAACAGGTCTGGGATCAAAACACCTGGATGGAGAATACTGGGGCTGTGACACACTGCTGTAGACCAGAACGCTATGGGGACCTATGAGGCGCTATGGGGCGCTATGGGGCCCTATGGGGCCCTAATCAAAAATAGTGCACTATATACAGTGGGGCAAAAAAAGTATTTAGTCAGCCACCAATTGTGCAAGTTCTCCCTTCAATGGAAAACATATAATTCACATCAACATTGTTACAGGTCTGTGAGAGACAGAAATCTTGCTTGTTTGTAGGTGACCAAATACTTATTTTTCACCATAATTTGCGTAATTTGCAAATAAATTCATTAAAAATCCTACAATGTGATTTTCTGGAATTTTTTTTCTCATTTTGTCTGTCATAGTTGATTACAGGCCTCTCTCATATTTTTAAGTGGGAGAATTTGCACAATTGGTGGCTGACTAAATACTTTTTTGCCCCACTGTAGGCCATTTGGGAAGCGGAATGGGTGATGCACTACTGTAATTGACTACAGTGTGAGGAGAGCAGCCTGGCTATCTTATCTCAGGCGAAAGACTCATGCATTCTAATGCTATCCAAGCTACCCAGGAACGACATCAAGGCCACTCCAATAACTTACAAAGGCTACGCATCCCAAATGGCAACCTACTCCCTATATAGTGCACTACCTTTGATCAGAGCCCTATAGGAGCCCTATGGGACTACTAGTCAAAAGCAGTGCACTATAAAGGGAATAGGATGCCATTCTGGACAGAGACCAGGTCTCTTCATCTGAATGAAGTGAGATTCCCCCTAACAAACACATGTCTATATTTTACATTTCAACAACAAGATTTTTTTTCTTCTGTAAGGACCATGACTGGGAAATGAATAATAAGGGTTGCTTTCACCAGTACAGGCCCAATTGGTTCGCTTTTCCATTTTTCACAGCAAGACGGGTGGATGGATGGTCTTGGCCGGTCTTGTCCAACTTTCTCAAAATGTATTTTCTAATTAAAATTAACTCTCACACGTTTCTCTGTGTTACTCAGATAATTGATGTCCCCTAATCTAGACAAAAAATAAAAAATACAGTAATTAACGCCATAACAAGAAAAAGAGTCAAGCAATTCTTAGGAGACAAGGAGATATTGACACTGAAATACCCTAGAGAGAAGTGTCTATGTACAGGCCAGAACTTAAGCACTCGAAGGGGATTTTTTATATTGCTAGACGGTTAGTCTGGATTCCTGTGCCTCCGTAACAGTCTGTTATTTCAGCCCTGCTATAGATTGAACCTTAAAAGAGGCAGGGAGAGGCGGAGAGATTTATATTTGATATATATTAGAGAGAAAAGTCAGCCAGTACATCAGTCTACCTCCGACTCAATCTCTCCTCACCTAACCCCCTGTGAAGGATTTCGATTGCAAGACAACAAGAGCCAATTCTTTAAACTTTTTTTTTTCAATTGACTTTTCATTTCATTAGTTCTGTAGAAGACCGAGCTAATGGCCTGCACCTAACGGACGGTTCATATATATATATACGTACATTATGATTGCTTGTAAGATACAGGAAGATAATTAAAATATAATAACATAGTCCATCTGTTGAACGAAATTACTTTACTATATGAGCCTTTAGAGATACACTCTAACACTCACAGATACACTCTAACACACACAGATACACTCTAACACACACAGATACACTCTAACACACACAGATACACTCTAACACACACAGATACACTCTAACACACAGAGATACACTCTAACACACACAGATACACTCTAACACACACAGATACACTCTAACACACACAGATACACTCTAACACACACAGATACACTCTAACACACACAGATACACTCTAACACACACAGATACACTCTAACACACACAGATACACTCTAACACACACAGATACACTCTAACACACACAGATACACTCTAACACACACAGATACACTCTAACACACACAGATACACTCTAACACACAGAGATACACTCTAACACACACAGATACACTCTAACACACACAGATACACTCTAACACACACAGATACACTCTAACACACAGAGATACACTCTAACACACACAGATACACTCTAACACACACAGATACACTCTAACACACACAGATACACTCTAACACACAGAGATACACTCTAACACACACAGATACACTCTAACACACACAGATACACTCTAACACACACAGATACACTCTAACACACACAGATACACTCTAACACACACATTATTTGTTGTTGCTGTATTGTTTGTTTACATTATATGGTTGCATTGTTTAAATGTGTGTGATTGTCCTTGTCTATCAGTGTATCAGTGTTGTGTTGCTTGTCATGTTGTTTGTTTCTCGTGAACCCCCCAGGAAGAGTAGCTGCTGCTTCTGGTAAATATAACAGGGGCTCTTAATAAACAAATTAAATTGCATATCAATTTATTCACCTCTTTTCTCCGTACAATGTTGATGTGAATGATATGTTTTCCATTGAAGGGAAATTATACATACACGTGAATCATGAATAACTTACGAGAAGAGAATTGGAGACTGCAAAACCCTGGCTTTATATATCCTTATCTCTATGTCAGATAACGACTCTTTGAAAACCACTACTGCCCTCATCTGGTTAAAGGTGACCATGCAGCCTTCTTCTGTGTCCCTTCGGTGCTTTACAGACAGTAGATGCAATGATGACAAAAAACAAATAAATAAATAAATGGTTTGCAAGTTTATATTGCATTATATTACATTTTCAAGGAATTAATGTTGGGGCTGGCGCAGCGGTCTAAGGCACTGTATCTCAGTGCTAGAGGTGTCCCTACAGACACCCTGGTTTGAATCCAGGCCATATCAAAACCGGCTGTGATTGGGAGTCCCATAGGGTGGTGCACAATTGGCCCAGCGTTGTCCTGGTTTAGCTGGTGTAGGCCATCATTGTAAATGAGAATTTGTTCTTAACTGACTTGCCTAGTTAAATAAAGAATAAATAAATACAAATAATGAATCAAATAGTTCACTTGGTAATGTTCATATTTGACCACCAACACCGTGGAAGGCTCTATGTAAAATTAACCTCTGGGCAATTCCTTTTCATGTGAAGGACGAGAGGTTGATATAGTAGCAGCCATGTGAAGTGTTGTGGTATATTGCTTAAAAAAAAAAAAATGTTTTAACCAAAATATCACAGACGAGACAAACGTTCAGCTTCTCTTTTAAGGGCAGGAGGTTACCGTGACAATGAGGGCACTCTATGCACTGGAGCAGTCATTTACCTCCATCTCTTCATTCAAAGACTCAATTATGGACACTCACTGACAGTTGTGGCTGCTTTGCGTGATGTACTGTTGTCTCTAGCTACGTGCTGTTGTCTGTGCCCAATAATGTTGGTACGCTGTTTTGTGCTGCTACCATGTTGTGTTGCTGCCATGTGGTTGTCAGGTCTCTCTTTATGTAGTGTTGTCTCTCTTGTCGTGATGTGTGTTTTATCCTATATTTTTATTTAATTTATTATTATTATATTTTTTTAATCCCAGCCACCAGCTTTTTGGCTTTTTGTAGGCCGTCACTGTAAATACAAATTTGTTCTTAATTGACTTGCCTAGTTTAAATAAAGTTTGCCTAATTAAATAAAGGTTAAATAAATAAGCGCGATCAACACTGCCTTGCTGGGGAGTTGTGCGCAATCTGATAGAAGTGAAGACGACTTTTTAGAAGGGCTGCGCACAGGCATACACGTTGGTCTATTTTACTGTGAAGTCTACTAAAGTGAGCCTTTTCCCTTCTGTTTCTTGGCTATTTACATTGTTTTGTACACAAGCCAGGTTGTTTTTCAAAAGTTTGAGTTTATACTTCAGTGAAGACACATTGGCTACTAGTCAAATTCTCATCTATTAGATTTTTTTTTTTTTTTTTTTTAATTTTAACTTTATTTAAACAGACAATCCTAGGTAGGATTTACTGTGTATATAATAGGATTTGTAAGTCTTTAGCTTCCAGCTATGAAACAAAAATACACTTAGAAAAGAAGCTACTGCAAAATGTATTTTACTATAAATGTGCTCATTCTATTCAATTTCTAGCTCTTTTAATTCTCGTGTGGAACACTCACCAATCAGTAACGTGGCTGGTGAATTAGACATTTTACCCACCAATACCTAATACCAGCATTTGGGGGGAGGCAGGAGTTAATTTTAGACCCTGGATGTGCGCATGACTTCAAATTAATCCATACATGAACTATAGAGTACCACAGTACAAGGATACAGCGGTCAAACAGGGAAATTGTTTCCAAATCGTTTTTCCACCATTCATTTTTTTTCCCCATAGGGGACTTTTTGTGTAGGTGGCGTGAAGTTTTGATAACAGATTAAATCTCTCTCTATGACAAGGTGACTTTTATCAATTTATTTGCCTGTATATACCATGCAAAGCTGATCAAGGTAAACGTAAGAATTTCTGGATGAATTATATAATGTCGGCTAAATGTAGTAATGAATAATGTGGCTACATACTCTTTAAATGTACTATTCTGTGAACTGTCCTGTGCAAGTTTGAAATTGACACGATACCTATTAGCATAGGTGTCAGCTAGAGATGACGTGCAAGAGCTTGTTGGGATTTGTAGTTTTGCATGACGTCTACTTCGATGCTAATTAGCATTTTCAGATGTGAGAGTAAATAAGAGCCCCGAATACATTGATAAAAGTCCCCTTGTCTAAGAGAGATTTACGTGGTTATCAAAATGTCACGCCAGGGTAAGCATCCACTAAACACAGCCCTTATTTTAAGTGTTTGTAAAATCACCTGTGGGAACATTAGATATGGTAGCTAGCAGCTTGTTGACCTATGTAGCTACGTTAGCTAGTTAGCTTAGCTCAGATTTCTTTACAGATGTATTTTTCCTGCAAAACATATCCCACCCACCCACACACTCATTATTTATTTTATTGAACTCCATTCAGTGATCATCTGGGTGTTATAAAACTGTCTACTATCTTTGCTACAGCCACACAGTTGGTTCACTTTCCATGATGCTCGAGTTGATCCTATTTGCACTGTAGCCATACACCAAGGTTAGTGTTGTATGTCTTTCATAAAGCCATAAAACATTAGTTTGGTGATATTTGGGAAATTGTATGCATAAATTAGCTTTTCATTTTTTTGTGGGATAGATACAGTCATACAGTATATTGATAAAAGTCACCTTGTTCAAGAGAGATTCACACTGTTATCAAAATGTCACGCCAAGGTAAAGCCTACAAGAAACACAGCCCTTATTTTAAGCGTTTTCTAAAATTCCACTGTGAGAAAAGTTAATGTTGGAAAAACTATTGGAACCATTTCCCTGATTGACCGCTAGGTTTTATGGGTATTCTGACAGCTCCACTGTGGGGCTCTATCAGAAGCTGTTTTATGTGGAAGAGTCCTATGGAAGCAGTGGTCTGGTAAGTCTATATCACCTCTTGTTAATGCCCACATCTGCTGAATACTGGAAGATACCATCTGAGTATCTGGAAGGTTCTAGAGAAACAGCAATATACAATATTTGACTGGATATTGTATTCCCTTTTACGTAACCATGTTTTATAAAGGTTATAGGGGTGTTTGACGGATGGCTGATAGTTTTCAGAGTCCTTCTGATGAATTGTAGAAAAGAGGACAGAGTGGTGTATTCTATGAGAGGTAAAAATGTAGAATAGGGAACTATTCTGAATTCCAAAATATAGAAAAGTAGCAGGCCTCCTGGTTGATTAGATCCTGTCCTGTAAATTAGGTGTTAGGTCTGACAACCAATCAGGAACATCCCTCTCTGAATCCCGGAGCAACATACATGTAAATGAATGAGAATGTCCTCAGCGGCAGAATCTAAGTGTTCTGTTTCATGACAGCTACAGTAATTGACTATATATTTTAACAATACAAATTGACTTACTTGGACAGATTAATGATCATGATTTGATCCCAGCTACAATCCTCTTTACATTAGACATTGCCTCACTTCATTCAAACAGGGAGATTAATGACTATTATTATTATTATTATTTTATAGGGGGTGGATCAGCTTTAATATTGAGGATAGATTGAAACTTCCATCGATGTATTTGTCTGCATCATTTCCAATCCTCCATATCTTTTTGGGGTAAATATATATGTCGATATATATATATATATATATATATACACTGCTCAAAAAATAAAGGGAACACTAAAATAACACATCCTAGATCTGAATGAATGAAATATTCTTATTAAATACTTTTTTCTTTACATAGTTGAATGTGCTGACAACAAAATCACAAAAAAATGATCAATGGAAATCAAATGTATCAACCCTTGGAGGTCTGGATTTCACACTCAAAATTAAAGTGGAAAACCACACTACAGGCTGATCCAACGTTGATGTAATGTCCTTAAAACAAGTCAAAATGGGGCATGTGTGGCCTCCACGTGCCTGTATGACCTCCCTACAATGCCTGGGCATGCTCCTGATGAGATGGTCTCCTGAGGGATCTCCTCCCAGACCTGGACTAAAGCATCCGCCAACTCCTGGACAGTCTGTGGTGCAATGTGGCGTTGGTGGATGGAGCGAGACATGATGTCCCAGATGTGCTCAATTGGATTCAGGTCTGGAGAACGGGCGGGCCAGTCCATAGCATCAATGCCTTCCTCTTGCAGGAACTGCGGACACACTCCAGCCACATGAAGTATAGTATTGTCTTGCATTAGGAGGAATCCAGGGCCAACCGCACCAGCATATGGTCTCACAAGGGGTCTGAGGATCTCATCTCGGTACCTAATGGCAGTCGGGCCCTCATTCCACCCTCATGGAGTCTGTTTCTGACCGTTTGAGCAGACACATGCACATTTGTGGCCTGCTGGAGGTCATTTTGCAGGGCTCTGGCAGTGCTCCTCCTGCTCCTCTTGCACAAAGGCGGAGGTAGCGTTCCTGCTGCTGGGTTGTTGCCCTCCTACGGCCTCCTCCACGTCTGCTGATGTACTGGCCTGTCTCCTGGTAGCGCCTCCATGCTCTGGACACTACACTGACAGACATAGCAAACCTTCTTGCCACAGCTCGCATTGATGTGCCATCCTGGATGAGCTGCACTACCTGAGCCACTTGTGTTGGTTGTAGACTCCGTCTCATGCTACCACTAGAGTGAAAGCACCGCCAGCATTCAAAAGTGACCAAAACATCTGCCAGGAAGCTTAGGAACTGAGAAGTGGTCTGTGGTCACCACCATGAGAACCACTCCTTTATTGTGGGTGCCTTGCTAATTGCCTATAATTTCCACCTGTTGTCTATTCCATTTGCACAACAGCATGTGGAATTTATTGTCAATCAATGTTGCTTCCTAAGTGGACAGTTTGATTTCACAGAAGTGTGATTGACTTGGAGTTACATTGTGTTGTTTAAGTGTTCCCTTTATGTTTTTGATCAGTGTATATATATATAAAGATGCATACATATACACACATAATAACATAATTATTTGATCCTATCTACAACCCTCTATCCATAACCTCACTTTGTACTGTGATCTCCTCCATACTGAAATTCAACCAAACAGGCTGATGAAGGCTGAAGAAATCTGTTGTTCTGCCCCTGAACAAGACAGTTAACCCACTGTTCCTAGACCAGTTAACCCACTGTTCCTAGACCAGTTAACCCACTGTTCCTAGACCAGTTAACCCACTGTTCCTAGACCAGTTAACCCACTGTTCCTAGACCAGTTAACCCACTGTTCCTAGACCAGTTAACCCACTGTTCCTAGACCAGTTAACCCACTGTTCCTAGACCGACATTGAAAATAAGAATTTGTTCAGAATTTGTTCATAACTTACTTAAATAAAAAATAGGAAGTATGGCTTCTACATCTAACACACACATTCTGTGTAGTTATGTGTTAATAACATTTAGACTACGTTACCCAGCAGGTTATGCAGGTGGTTGAAGAATGTATTTTTTATTTTACCTTTATTTAACCTGGCAAGTCAGTTAAGAACAAATTCTCATTTTCAATGACGGCCTAGGAACAGTGGGTTAACTGCCTGTTCTGGGGCAGAATGACAGATGTGTACCTTGTCAGCTTGGGGGTTTGAACCTGCAACTTGGTCACTAGTCAAACGCTCTAACCACTAGGCTACCCTGCCACCCCTGCATGGCTAAACAAGGAGTTTTCTAGCTGAAGTATATGTTCATTAACAGTAGTTAAACCTACGCCCCGGTTTGTCGTTATATAAGGAACAAACATAACATGGTGTCAGATTGGTAGTCGCTATGACGAAAAGAAAGGACTAACTCTGCAAAATTCCACGATGAAAATTGAACATCCACAACTCAAGTGACGTGAGTAGTCGAAGATGCTAGCTTGCAAGAACAAGGGCAACGAGCCGCAGCAGCGAGAGTGACAGCTGCGAGAGAATCTGTTGACAAGCAAGTTGATGAGCAACACACTGAAGTAACAGAAATTGACACTGTTCATCATGGATAGGCTTAGTCCTCCTACTCCTATGCAGTTAACAGACAATCTAGCTGACAATTGGAAACGTTTCAAGCAGAGATTCAATATCTACCTAGCAGCCAGTGGTGCAGGGGGAGATTATGACAAATTGAAAGCTTCTATTTTTATGCATGTTATTGGAGAGGATGGATTGGACATTTACAATATCTTTCAGCATTACGAGGCAAACATGACATTGACTTTGCTAATGGCTAAATGTGAGGAGTACTTTGTACCAAGCCAGAACATCATATTTGAGAGATACAAGTTCTTCTCTCATGATAAGAAACAGGGAGTCAGTTTTGACCAGTATTTGGCTGAGTTGAACACACTGAGCAAAACGTGGGAATTTGAAAATCTGAAAGACTCACTAGTGAAAGACAGGATAGTCTGTGGAATACTTGATAATGGACTCAAGGAGAGATTGCTGCGTGAGCAAGATTGAAATTTGGATAAAGCAGTGGATATGTGTCAAGCAGCTGAAACCACCAGAGCACAAGCTAAAGAGCTGTGCAGGGATGAGACGTCAGTGCATGCAATAACAAGAGAGGAGCAATACACACAATGCCTTACAAAACAAAACGAACAAAAGAGAGAAATCAAAACACTACATGTGGAAAATGTGGATTTATCCACAAGCCAAAAAAATGTCCTGCATATGGCAAATCATGTAACAACTGTGGGAAAAATAATCATTTCTCAAAATGCTGCAAAGCTGAGTGTCACGACTCCAACTGAAGGTGGCTCCCCTTCCCGTTCGGGTGGCGCTCGGGGGTCGTTGTCGCCGGCCTACTAGCTGCCACCGATTCTTTTCTCCCCCTCCTTATGTGTTTATTGAGTACACCTGTTTTGAGTTGGTTGTATTGGTTGGGCTTTATTAGTCAGCCGGCCCGTCCGTTTCTTGGTGCGGGATTGATCATTGTAACCCTGGTGTTTGCTACAGACAAACATGTTTGTGTATTTAGTGCTGGACTGTTTTCGTTCCCTGTGTCTGGGACAATTTGTTTGAGCACCCAAAAGTGGGGTGGCCGTAGTTCACCGTGTGCGCATTAAAGGAGCACTTTATTGAACTCTCTGCTTTCCTGCGCCTGATTTCACCCTCACGACACCCAGGACCTTAAACTGAGGCTACAAAGAAATAGGTTCACTCACTCGAGGAGGAGATTGAATAATTCTTTGTTGATTCTGTGGAAATATGCAATGAGGTAAATGGTGAATGGATTGTGCCATTGACTATGAATGAAACTATAATACCATTCAAGCTTGATACTGGAGCACAGGTAAACCTGTTGTCGCTGGATGACTACAAAACACTGAAGGTGAAGAGCAAAATACACCCGGTGAAAATTAAGGTTACTGGTTATACTGGGGAGAACGTACCTGTCAAAGGAAGCTGCATAGTAGCTTTACAGCACAAAGGAAAACAGCTCAGAGCACAGCTGCTGATTGTGGAAAAGAGTGTACAGCCTATTCTAGGAATCGATGCATGTGAAAAGCTCAATTTGTTGTAAAGAGTGTATGTATTGACATCACAGACTGAAAATGACCAAGAATCGCTACTGGCTGAGTATGAGGATGCGTTTGAGGGTCTTGGATGTTCACCAGGAGAACACAAAAATACGTACTGATGACAAAATTACTCCAGTTGTGCATGCATGCAGAAAAGTTATATTTGCACTGAGGAAAAAGCTCAAAGATGAACTCGGACGGATGGAAAAGATGGACTTCATCGAAAAAATGGGTGAACCTACAGACTGGGTAAGCTCACTGGTTATTGTGGTGAAGAAGAACGTCGATCTCAGGATATGTCTAGACCCGAGAGATCTCAACAAAGCAATCAAGAGGGAGCATTTCAAGTTGCCAACCAGAGAAGAGATAATGTTGTAGTTTGCTGGAGCAAAGTGGTTCAGTAAGCTTGATGCCTCATCTGGATTCTGGTAAATGAAGCTAGATGATGCAAGCTCAAGGCTATGCACATTCAACACACCTGAGGGCCGTTACAGATTTCTTCGTACACCATATGGGATTCTCTCAGTGCCAGAGGTCTACCACAAGACAATCCACATGATCTTCGAGCACATTCCAGGAGTGGAGACCATGATGGATGACATCATCATATGGGGGTCCACAAAAGAAGAACACGATGCGAGAGGGAGACAAGTGCTGGACCGGACACGGAAAGTCAACCTAAATCTAAACAAGGACAAATGCGAGTTTGGTGTGAAAACCCTTACCTTCGCAGGAGATGTACTTTCAGAGGACGGAGTCAAACCAGAACCGAGGAAAACATCCGCCATCAACAACATGGAGCGCCCCGAAGAACAAGGAAGATGTGAGACGCTTCATGGGCATGATCACCTACCTTGCAAAGTTCATACCTCACGTGTCAGCACTGTCCGCTCCACTCAGATGTCTTCTGGGACAGAAGAACGAATGGGAATGGTCCCATGAACAGGAAAACTGCTTCCAAAACCTAAAGAAGACAATCCCAGAAGAACCAGTGTTCTATGATCCAGAGAAAAGGATTTCTGTAGACGCGTCACAGTTTGGCCCGGGAGCAGTTCTTCTGCAACAGCATGACGACACATGGCAACCCATCGATTATTCGTCCAGAGCCTTGACAGGAGCAGAGACGATGTTTGCACAAATAGTGAAAGAACTACTGGCGAGCACATACGCTTGTGAAAGGTTTCACCTATATGTCTACGGATGGAACTTCGAAGTAGAAACTGACCACAAACCATTGGTGTCAATCATGCCTAAGCCACTAAATGATTATCCAATGAGAATCCAGAGAATGTTGATCAGACTGCAAAAGTATGATGTGAAGATGATCTATACCCCGGGTAAGTTCATGTTTGCCGCCGTCACTTTTTCTCGAGCAGTCGACAAGAAGGAGAGCTTCGGCACACAGAACACTGAGATTCAGGCCTACGTCGACATGATCGTAGCATCACTTCCTGTGTCTTCTGAGAGAATGGAGCAGATCAAAAGAGAGACCGCAGCTGACCAAACAATGACAGAGTTGAAAGAAACAACACTGATAGGATGGCCCGCACAGAAAAACAACTGTCCAAGGAGATTACAGGATTACTGGATGTGCAGAACAGATCTCACCGTTGTGGATGACATAGTGTTCAAAGGCAACAAGATTGTCATTCCCATGACACTACGCAAAGAAATGCTACAGAAAATACGCGAGGGCCACTTGGGTGAGGAAAAATGCAAACGAAGAGCACGAGAAGTAATGTACTGGCCAAGAATGAACCAGTAAATCAGCCAGACCACTGCTTCATGTGAACTGTGTTTGACCTACAGGTCAAAGCAACAAGCAGAGACGCTAATGCCTCATCCAGTACCCAACAGACCCTACTACAAAAATGGAGATGACCTTTTTGACTGCAATGGCGAAAGTCACATTGTTGTTACCGACATCTACTCAAACTACCCTGAGCACCCAACACTGACAACTACCTCCAGCAAAGCTGTAATCACCTACCTGAAATCAGTCTTTGCAAGACATGGGGTTGCGTCTGAACTGTACTCGGACAATGGCCCGCAGTTGCATCAGAACCAACCTAACCATCCATGTTGCTAACACCCAGAGGTGCTCACAAAGTCAAACTCGAAGGAAAAACAGAAAGACAAACAAAATTAGCGACACGACAAAAGCGCAAGACACTTACCTGAACTGAAACCTGGAGATCATGTACGACTCTGAGACATCACTACAGGAACCTGGATGCAGCAAGGGTGTGTGCAGAGAGAAGTTGCTCCGCGATCCTATGAGATCCAAATGGAGCGTGGATCACAACTGAGACGAAACAGAGTGGATCTAAGGCTTCAGCCATTCAACTCAAGGGACTGAGGATCATCAGGAGGATACTGCTGAAGCGTCAAATGCCTTTAGCAATGGACAATTCAGTCAGAACACCCTGACTGACGACGAACAACTGTTTCAGGAAGCACTTCAGCAGAACAACCAAAAAGGACTGTCAGAGCCCCTGAAAGGCTTGAGAATTGCTTATAAACAAAATACAAATATGGGGCACCTGAACTGAATGTTTTGTTTATGTGACAAGAAATAGAGCCACAATAGAGTATTGTTGGACAGACTATATTTAGTTGAAAATAATAATAATAATAATAATAATAATAATAATAATAATAAATAATAAAAAATTTATAATAAATAAATAAAAATAATAATAATAATAATATAAAAAATTATAATAATAAAAATAATAATACTTATAATTATAATAATAATAAATAATAATAAATAATAAAAAATTAATAATAAATAATAAAAAAAATAATAATAATAATTAAAAAATATATATTAAAATTTTTTTTTTTAATAATAATAATGATTAAAAATATATATATATAATAATAATAATAATAATACATATTTATTGCCTCAGAAGTGATGAGAGCAATGTTACAAATATAAAATAATAAAGATATAAAGATATATATAAAGAATAATAATAATAATAATAAAATATAAAAGAAAGGGGAAAGAAATGTTTGTTATTGAAAATTGCATGTTATGAAAGTTTAGTAAACAAATGTGATGTGACATGTGTAGTTACATAGAAAAGTAGTTTTCTTTTAAAAGGAAAGAAGTGTTGTTATGTGTTAATAACATTTAGACTACGTTACCCAGCAAGCTATGCGGGGGGGGGAGAGGTGGTTGAAGAATGTCTTGCATAGTTAAACAAGGAGTTATCTAGCTGAAGAATATGTTCATTAAAAGTAGTTATACCTATGCCCTGGTTTGTTATTACACAAGGAACAAACATAACAGCTTCCACAGGTAATTTACACAAGTCATTTAAACAAGTGGCAGCAAGTGGTGGCAGGGTGGCCTAGTGGTTAGAGTGTTGGACTAGGCAACCAGAAGGTTGCAAGTTCAAATCCCTGAGCTGACAATCTGTCATTCTGCCCCTGAACAGGCAGTTAACTCACTGTTCCTAGGCCATCATTGAAAGTAAGAATTTGTTCTTAACTGACTTGCCTAGTTAAATAAAGATTTATTTTTAAATCATATCACATTAAGGTTTTTTAAAACTACATATGAGTCACTAATGTTTCTGCCACCTGTATCAAATTAAATACAGGCATAATTTATACAATTGACTGGTGATCTGTGGACTGACTCAAATTGAACCAAAATACTGAGTGTTTCTGGATGAAATGTCAATATTGAGTGAGCAAACTGACCAGGGGGAAGCTATGATCCCTTATTGATCCCTTATTGATGTCACCTTTTAAATCCTCTTCAATCAGTGTTGATGAAGGGGAGGAGACAGGTTAAAGAATTATTTTTAAGCCTTGAGACAATTGAAACATGGATTGTGTATGTGTGTCATTCAGAGGGTGAATGGGCAAGACAAATGATTTAATTGCCTTTGACCGGGGTGTGGTAGTAGGTGCCAGGCACACCGGTTTGTGTAAAGAACTGCAACGCTTCTTTTTCACACTCAGGGGTTTCCGTGTGTATCAAGAATGGTCCAGCACCCAAAGGACATCCAGCCAACTAGACACAACTGTGGGACCTGCCACCTCTACACTCTAACCACTAGACTACCTTCCGCCTCAACACTCTAACCACTAGGTTACCTGGTCACCCAAAGGACATCCAGCCAACGGCAGGGTGGGAAACGGGTCATGGATGAAAGAGGACAAAGGAGGCTGACAACAGACGGGCTACAGTTAGTCAACTGACAGTCCAGTACAACATTGGTGCACAAAGACCCATAAAATAATGCACAACTCATTGTTAACCTTGACACGAATGGGGTATGGCAGCCGACGACCTTACAGAGTTCCAGTTCTTTCAGCAAAGTAAAACATAAACTGCGGTTATTAAGGAAAGAAAACAATGGACACTGGAGAATTGGAAAAACAATGTGTTGTCTGATAAATCCCGGTTCCTGCTGTTTCACACAGATGGGAGGACTAGGGTATGGAGAAAACCACATGAGTACATGCATTCATCATGCTGCTTGTCAACATTGCATGCTGGTGTTGGTGGTTTGATGATGTAGGGGTAAGTTTTCATTGCACACATTGGGCCCTTTGACAAAAGTGGAGGAACATTTGAATGCTACAGGGTATCTGAACGTCATTGCCAATCAAGTGCATCACTTCATGGCAGCAGTGTATCCATTTGCAAATACCTTTTTTTCAGTGGGATACTTGCCCCATGCCACAAGGCTACGATTGTCCAGGAATGGTTCCACGAACAGAGAATTCAGCTTACTGCAGTGGCCTGCCCAGTCACCAGATCTCAATCCAATTGAGAGTCGGTGGGATGAGATGGAAAGAGCTATTTGAAATAGTGATCCACTACCAGCCTACCTGGCGCAAATGTGGGAAGCTTTGGAGTCAACATGGGCCAGCATCCCTGTGGAATGCTTAAAACACCTTGTACAGTCCATGCCCGGACAAATTGAGGCTGTTCTGAGGGCAAAGGGGGGGGTGCAGCTTAATATGCATACCACCCTGCATACCACTGCTGGCTTGCTTCTGAAGCTAAGCAGGGTTGGTCCTGGTCAGTCCCTGGATGGGAGACCAGATACTGCTGGAAATGGTGTTGGATGGCCAGTAGGAGGCACTATTTCCTCTGGTCTAAAAAATATCCCAATGCACCAGGGCAGTGATTGGGGACACTGCCCTGTGTAGGGTGTCGTCTTTCAGATGGGACGTTAAATGGGTGTCCTGACTCTCTGAGGTCATTAAAGATCCCATGGCACTTATCATAAGAGTAGGGGTGTTAACCCTGGTGTCCTGGCTAAATTCCCATTCTGTCCCTCAAACCATCACGGTCACCTAATAATCTAATATTTGGCTTGTTCATCGTCCTGACCAAACAGCAATAGCTTTAGCATAGATGGTAAACCCAGGAAGTTCTTTCAGAACAGGGCAGAATGCTTCAGGAAACTGCTTTGACAGTGGAAAAGTCAGCTAGCTAGGCATTGTTGTCCTCATTTAATAACAGGTGATAAGCAGAAATAAGGGAGTTACTTTCATAGTAGTAGATGTGAGTTTCTTTTTCAAACCATTCCCTTGTGCACAGCTAATAGCTAGATAGCTAACATTAGCCAAAGTGATTCAGGAAACAGTGCTTCAGGAAACAGGGGTTCAGGAAACAGTGCTTCAGGAAACAGTGCTTCAGGAAACAGGCTTCAGGAAACAGATTTTCAGGAAACAGTATTTCAGGAAACAGGGCTTCAGGAAACACGGCTTCAGGAAACAGATTGTCAGGAAACAGGAATTCAGGAAACAGTGCTTCAGGAAACACCAAAGCCAGCTAGCTACTGATGCTAACCCTAAGTAACAGTACAGATGAAGAGGAAAGATTAGCGATGAGGATTCTGTGTTATGCACTATAGCCCGTTACCATATATGTGATTGAATAGTATCTGCTGTTGGCTTGTGTGGATGTTATGCACTATAGCCCGTTACCATATATGTGATTGAATAGTATCTGCTGTTGGCTTGTGTGGATGTATGTATGTGTTATACAACATAGCTGACTTGAAACATTGTTAACAGTTTCAGGGCCATGGGCCTTACTCATGATGGAAAAATACAGAATAACGTAGTGTAGCAAACCACAGACTGTTTTTTGTTAGAACTCAAACTTAACAATAACAGAAATCAGATATGTGATAACGGTATCTAGGGAATGAGCGCATAGATACTCAACACAGCAACAGTTACATCTATCAACTGGGCTGGTACCAGCTTGTACGACAACAATCAACGATAGGCTGGGTGAGTCTAAACCACGCCCAGTCTCTACTCTGACAGGCCGGCTCGGAAGCAGGAACTATTTCTGTCAGAGTATATTTAGAATATATTTGTCAAGTTAGGTCTCTGTTTGCCCTGCGAGTTGGGACAGAGAGCCCGTATATACGAAAATTGCATTTACCACTTATTGCTTAGCTAATAAAAAATACATAGTATACAATCGGTGACTCAATGTCATATTTATCCTGATACCAGATTCGAATTGACGCAACTCTAACAAGGCCTATTGTAGAAATGATTGGTGAAAACAAGTCTAGGTTGGAACTGTTGCTATTAAATTACAAGAAATATTTTTTTCTGAACTGGAATAAATTGAATGAAGCAAGATGCTTTCTGAGGTAAACACACTCACACAGTTCTGGGTTGTTCATCTACTGCAGGAAGTGGTCTCCTGCCTGACTGAGAAAGTGGCAGATGTTCTGATCCAGTTTGGCACCACATACCTATGTGAGTCAGGGTTCTCAACTCTGACATACTTTTAAAAATAAGTACAGAAACAGACTCAATGGTGAGCACGACCTCAGGGTTGCAGTGTCCAATACTAAGCCCAGAATAGACATGCTTGTTGAAAACTTCAACCAGCCACACACCTCTCATTAGGACTGTGTGTGTGTGTGTGTGTGTGTGTGTGTGTGTGTGTGTGTGTGTGTGTGTGTGTGTGTTTTCGGTGTGATGTGATCAGTCAGTTCATTCCAATTCAGAATACACATTTATTGTATTTTAACAGCAACAGTTCCAACCTAGATTTATTTTCAACAATAATTTCTACAGTGGGATGTACAGTAGGCCTGATTGTTTTAATTTCTACAGTAATATATTACAGTAGGCCTGATTGTTTTTCATCTGTACTGTTACTTAGGGTTGCACTGTCAAAAACAGAGCCTGTTTGTGTAATGTGATGCATCTGTGTGATGTGATCAATCAGTTTATTCCAGTTCAGAATGAAAATGATTTGTTGTATTTTAACAGCAAGAGTTCCAACCTAGACAGATATGTTTATGAGTGTTTAAATAAAAATAAAAAATAAACATGAATAACTATTTATATGTAATAGTTATTTGTCTATATTGCATTTGACTGGCATAAGGGCAATGAAATATACCAATATTTACATATAGTTGCATGTTTTCATAAGCGTTGGTCCCAGGAAAAAACACGATTTCTAATATGGGTCCCAGGCTGTTAAAGAGCCTCTGTCCTAGCTCATTGTGTGTTCACTGTTGTCCCCTTGGTTACATACAGAGTAATAGAGCCCAGCAGTGCAGGTGTCATAATACCCATAAAACCTAGCGGTCAAATAGGTAAATGGTTCCAAATTGTTTTTCCATCATTCATTTTGGCGTGACATTTTGATAACCATGTAAATCTCTCTTAGACAAGGTGACTTTTAGCAATATATTCAGCTCTATTTATTCTCACATCCGAAAATTAGCATCCTGGAAGTAATCTCTAGCTGACACCTTTGCTAACAGGTATTGTGTCAATTTAAAACATGCACAAGACAGTTCACAGAATTGTCCATAGTTAGGGATAGGCGGGACGCAAATGTCTCAACTGGCCAATTTCCAGGGAAAATGTATAGCGCCAGATTCAAATACAATACTATAAAATTCAATCTTTCATTAAATCACACATGTAAGATACTCAATTAAAGCTACACTCGTTGTGAATCCAGCCAACATGTCAGATTTTTTAAATGCTTTTCGGCGAAAGCATAAGAAGCTATTATCTGATAGCCTGCACCCATCTGCACCAGCAGTAAACAAAGGGGTTAGCATATTTCAACCCTGCTGGCGCTACACAAAACGCAGAAATAAAATATAAAACATGCATTACCTTTGACAAGCCTCTTTTGTTGGCACTCCTATATGTCCCATAAACATCACAATTGGTCCTTTTGTTCGATTAATTCTGTCCATGCATATCAAAAATGTCCATTTATAAAGCGTGTTTGATCCAGAAAAAAAACCGCTTACAAAAAACACAACGTCACT
>NC_034174.2:5413479-5468479 GCF_002021735.2 Oncorhynchus kisutch
TTAGCGGTTATTGGCCTAATTCGGCTAATTGTTTGGTGTTTTACGTTGTATACTGCATGCAGTCTCAATGTGGTGTTTGTCCCATTTTGTGAATTCTTGGTTGGTGAGCAGACCCCAGACCTAAAAACCATGAAGGGCAATGGATTCTATAACTGATTCAAGTATTTTTAGCCAGCTCCTAATTGCTATGTCAAATTGTATGTTACTTTTGATGGCGTAGAATGCCCTCCTTGCCTTGTCACTCAGATCGTTCACAATACGTTATCTGTGGCTCTGATGTGAGGCCGAAGAATGTATAGTTGTTTCTGTGCTCGAGGGCAACGGCTTTCTCTCTCTCTCTCTGTCTCTCTCTCTGTCTCTCTCTCTCTCTGTCTCTCTCTCTGTCTCTCTCTCTCTCTCTGTCTCTCTCTCTCTCTCTCTCTGTCTCTCTCTCTGTCTCTCTCTCTCTCTCTGTCTCTCTGTCTCTCTCTCTCTCTCTCTCTCTCTCTGTCTCTCTCTCTGTCTCTCTGTCTGTCTGTCTGTCTGTCTGTCTGTCTACAGTATCATACATTCTGGTTATAAATCTAGTTCATTGTTCAGAGGGGAGCATAACAAAAGCAGATCTCCCTGTAATACTCTGGTAGCTTGGAACATTAACTACATTACTATATCCTTAACTACTACCTTAACTACATTACTATATCCTTAACTACTACCTTAACTACATTACTATATCCTTAACTACTACCTTAACTACATTACTATATCCTTAACTACTACCTAAACTACATTACTCTATCCTTAACTACTACCTTAACTACATTACTCTATCCTTAACTACTACCTTAACTACATTACTCTATCCTTAACTACTACCTTAACTACATTACTATATCCTTAACTACTACCTTAACTACATTACTCTATCCTTAACTACTACCTAAACTACATTACTATATCCTTAACTACTACCTTAACTACATTACTCTATCCTTAACTACTACCTTAACTACATTACTATATCCTTAACTACTACCTTAACTACATTACTCTATCCTTAACTACTACCTTAACTACATTACTATATCCTTAACTACTACCTTAACTACATTACTATATCCTTAACTACTACCCTAACTACATTACTCTATCATTAACTACTACCTTAACTACATTACTATATCCTTAACTACTACCTAAACTACATTACTCTATCCTTAACTACTACCTTAACTACATTACTATATCCTTAACTACTACCTTAACTACATTACTATATCCTTAACTACTACCCTAACTACATTACTCTATCCTTAACTACTACCTTAACTACATTACTATATCCTTAACTACTACCTTAACTACATTACTCTATCCTTAACTACTACCTAAACTACATTACTATATCCTTAACTACTACCTTAACTACATTACTCTATCCTTAACTACTACCTTAACTACATTACTATATCCTTAACTACTACCTTAACTACATTACTCTATCCTTAACTACTACCTTAACTACATTACTATATCCTTAACTACTACCTTAACTACATTACTATATCCTTAACTACTACCCTAACTACATTACTCTATCATTAACTACTACCTTAACTACATTACTATATCCTTAACTACTACCTAAACTACATTACTCTATCCTTAACTACTACCTTAACTACATTACTATATCCGTAACTACTACCTTAACTACATTACTCTATCCTTAACTACTACCTTAACTACATTACTATATCCTTAACTACTACCTTAACTACATTACTATATCCTTAACTACTACCCTAACTACATTACTCTATCCTTAACTACTACCTTAACTACATTACTATATCCTTAACTACTACCTTAACTACATTACTCTATCCTTAACTACTACCTAAACTACATTACTATATCCTTAACTACTACCTTAACTACATTACTCTATCCTTAACTACTACCTTAACTACATTACTCTATCCTTAACTACTACCTTAACTACAGCAAAACAACAATTCTTCCCAGATGCTGGAGACTAAGGTAGCGATAGAGGGGGGAGGTAGCGACCTAGCTTCTGGACCTAGCTAGCCATTTATCTTAGAGACATACGTTCATGCCTTCGCAGCACTGACCGGACAGGCTCTCCTCTTTCCTATGGACAGGTTTGCTTACGGTTCAGGGTTGGGATAAATTCCAATTCAATTCAGGACACAAACTGAAATTCCAATTTGAAATCCAAATGTTTAGCATAGAAAAGCAGTGAGAAAAATGGAAATTGAAATGGGATCCTTTCACTGCCTGAATTTACCCAATTGTCATGGAATTAACACCAACCCTGGATACGGTGCATTATGCATTCCCTGTTTCATTACTTTCAGTTGACCTTTCCCACTGTGTCTTGTGTTAGAGGTCACACACTCTTCGTAAAGCAAACAGATGTTAGACATGGCTGGAGAATTGCAACACCCCCTTGGTAAATCTTGATGAAGCCTGATGAATGCTGATGATGTTGGTTTACAGATACATGCTGTTTTACGACTAGGGTGCAGATACAGGCCAAGGTGGTTGGAGACTCCAGTAAACATAAAGAGTGCAGATACAGGCCAATATGCTTGGAGATTTACAGTACAGTTTCAAACTGCTTGGAGACCATAGAAAGAAGGTGTTTGGATGCTTCTCCAGTACAGATACAAGATGTTTGGAGGCTTCTCCAGAACAGATACAAGATGTTTGGAGGCTTCTCCAGTACAGATACAAGATGTTTGGAGGCTTCTCCAGTACAGATACAAGGTGTTTGGAGGCTTCTCCAGTACAGATACAAGATGTTTGGAGGCTTCTCCAGTACAGATACAAGGTGTTTGCATGCTTCTCCAGAACAGATACAGCAGGCTGGTCCTTAGCTTTTGTTACAAAGCTAACTCACGATGATCTGAAAGCCTGTTAGTGCACCTAAACTAACCTGTTAATTCACCTAAACTAACCTGTTAGTGCACCTAAACTAACCTGTTAGTGCACCTAAACTAACCTGTTAGTGCACCTAAACTAACCTGTTAATTCACCTAAACTAACCTGTTAGTGCACCTAAACTAACCTGTTAATTCACCTAAACTAACCTGTTAGTGCACCTAAACTAACCTGTTAATTCACCTAAACTAACCTGTTAGTGCACCTAAACTAACCTGTTAGTGCACCTAAACTAACCTGTTAGTGCACCTAAACTAACCTGTTAGTGCACCTAAACTAACCTGTTAATTCACCTAAACTAACCTGTTAGTGCACCTAAACTAACCTGTTAATTCACCTAAACTAACCTGTTAGTGCACCTAAACTAACCTGTTAATTCACCTAAACTAACCTGTTAATTCACCTAAACTAACCTGTTAGTGCACCTAAACTAACCTGTTAGTGCACCTAAACTAACCTGTTAGTGCACCTAAACTAACCTGTTAGTGCACCTAAACTAACCTGTTAGTGCACCTAAACTAACCTGTTAGTGCACCTAAACTAACCTGTTAATTCACCTAAACTAACCTGTTAGTGCACCTAAACTAACCTGTTAATTCACCTAAACTAACCTGTTAGTGCACCTAAACTAACCTGTTAGTGCACCTAAACTAACCTGTTAGTGCACCTAAACTAACCTGTTAGTGCACCTAAACTAACCTGTTAGTGCACCTAAACTAACCTGTTAGTGCACCTAAACTAACCTGTTAATTCACCTAAACTAACCTGTTAGTGCACCTAAACTAACCTGTTAGTGCACCTAAACTAACCTGTTAGTGCACCTAAACTAACCTGTTAATTCACCTAAACTAACCTGTTAGTGCACCTAAACTAACCTGTTAGTGCACCTAAACTAACCTGTTAGTGCACCTAAACTAACCTGTTAGTGCACCTAAACTAACCTGTTAATTCACCTAAACTAACCTGTTAGTGCACCTAAACTAACCTGTTAGTGCACCTAAACTAACCTGTTAGTGCACCTAAACTAACCTGTTAATTCACCTAAACTAACCTGTTAGTGCACCTAAACTAACCTGTTAGTGCACCTAAACTAACCTGTTAGTGCACCTAAACTAACCTGTTAGTGCACCTAAACTAACCTGTTAATTCACCTAAACTAACCTGTTAGTGCACCTAAACTAACCTGTTAGTGCACCTAAACTAACCTGTTAGTGCACCTAAACTAACCTGTTAGTGCACCTAAACTAACCTGTTAGTGCACCTAAACTAACCTGTTAATTCACCTAAACTAACCTGTTAGTGCACCTAAACTAACCTGTTAGTGCACCTAAACTAACCTGTTAGTGCACCTAAACTAACTGTTAGTGCACCTAAACTAACCTGTTAGTGCACCTAAACTAACCTGTTAATTCACCTAAACTAACCTGTTAGTGCACCTAAACTAACCTGTTAGTGCACCTAAACTAACCTGTTAATTCACCTAAACTAACCTGTTAGTGCAAATAAACTAACCTGTTAGTGCACCTAAACTAACCTGTTAATTCACCTAAACTAACCTGTTAGTGCACCTAAACTAACCTGTTAGTGCACCTAAACTAACCTGTTAGTGCACCTAAACTAACCTGTTAGTGCACCTAAACTAACCTGTTAGTGCACCTAAACTAACCTGTTAGTGCACCTAAACTAACCTGTTAGTGCACCTAAACTAACCTGTTAATTCACCTAAACTAACCTGTTAATTCACCTAAACTAACCTGTTAATTCACCTAAACTAACCTGTTAGTGCACCTAAACTAACCTGTTAGTGCACCTAAACTAACCTGTTAGTGCACCTAAACTAACCTGTTAGTGCACCTAAACTAACCTGTTAGTGCACCTAAACTAACCTGTTAATTCACCTAAACTAACCTGTTAGTGCACCTAAACTAACCTGTTAGTGCACCTAAACTAACCTGTTAGTGCACCTAAACTAACCTGTTAGTGCACCTAAACTAACCTGTTAGTGCACCTAAACTAACCTGTTAGTGCACCTAAACTAACCTGTTAGTGCACCTAAACTAACCTGTTAATTCACCTAAACTAACCTGTTAGTGCACCTAAACTAACCTGTTAATTCACCTAAACTAACCTGTTAGTGCACCTAAACTAACCTGTTAGTGCACCTAAACTAACCTGTTAGTGCACCTAAACTAACCTGTTAGTGCACCTAAACTAACCTGTTAGTGCACCTAAACTAACCTGTTAGTGCACCTAAACTAACCTGTTAATTCACCTAAACTAACCTGTTAATTCACCTAAACTAACCTGTTAATTCACCTAAACTAACCTGTTAGTGCACCTAAACTAACCTGTTAGTGCACCTAAACTAACCTGTTAGTGCACCTAAACTAACCTGTTAATTCACCTAAACTAACCTGTTAGTGCACCTAAACTAACCTGTTAGTGCACCTAAACTAACCTGTTAATTCACCTAAACTAACCTGTTAGTGCACCTAAACTAACCTGTTAGTGCACCTAAACTAACCTGTTAATTCACCTAAACTAACCTGTTAGTGCACCTAAACTAACCTGTTAGTGCACCTAAACTAACCTGTTAGTGCACCTAAACTAACCTGTTAATTCACCTAAACTAACCTGTTAGTGCACCTAAACTAACCTGTTAGTGCACCTAAACTAACCTGTTAGTGCACCTAAACTAACCTGTTAATTCACCTAAACTAACCTGTTAGTGCACCTAAACTAACCTGTTAGTGCACCTAAACTAACCTGTTAGTGCACCTAAACTAACCTGTTAGTGCACCTAAACTAACCTGTTAGTGCACCTAAACTAACCTGTTAGTGCACCTAAACTAACCTGTTAGTGCACCTAAACTAACCTGTTAGTGCACCTAAACTAACCTGTTAGTGCACCTAAACTAACCTGTTAATTCACCTAAACTAACCTGTTAGTGCACCTAAACTAACCTGTTAGTGCACCTAAACTAACCTGTTAATTCACCTAAACTAACCTGTTAATTCACCTAAACTAACCTGTTAGTGCACCTAAACTAACCTGTTAGTGCACCTAAACGAACCTGTTAGTGCACCTAAACTAACCTGTTAATTCACCTAAACTAACCTGTTAATTCACCTAAACTAACCTGTTAGTGCACCTAAACTAACCTGTTAGTGCACCTAAACTAACCTGTTAGTGCACCTAAACTAACCTGTTAATTCACCTAAACTAACCTGTTAATTCACCTAAACTAACCTGTTAGTGCACCTAAACTAACCTGTTAGTGCACCTAAACTAACCTGTTAGTGCACCTAAACGAACCTGTTAGTGCACCTAAACTAACCTGTTAATTCACCTAAACTAACCTGTTAGTGCACCTAAACTAACCTGTTAATTCACCTAAACGAACCTGTTAGTGCACCTAAACTAACCTGTTAGTGCACCTAAACTAACCTGTTAGTGCACCTAAACTAACCTGTTAGTGCACCTAAACTAACCTGTTAATTCACCTAAACTAACCTGTTAGTGCACCTAAACTAACCTGTTAGTGCACCTAAACTAACCTGTTAGTGCACCTAAACTAACCTGTTAATTCACCTAACTAACCTGTTAGTGCACCTAAACTAACCTGTTAGTGCACCTAAACTAACCTGTTAATTCACCTAAACTAACCTGTTAATTCACCTAAACTAACCTGTTAATTCACCTAAACTAACCTGTTAGTGCACCTAAACTAACCTGTTAGTGCACCTAAACTAACCTGTTAGTGCACCTAAACTAACCTGTTAGTGCACCTAAACTAACCTGTTAATTCACCTAAACTAACCTGTTCGGGCACCTAAACTAACCTGTTAGTGCACCTAAACTAACCTGTTAGTGCACCTAAACTAACCTGTTAGTGCACCTAAACTAACCTGTTAGTGCACCTAAACTAACCTGTTAGTGCACCTAAACTAACCTGTTAGTGCACCTAAACTAACCTGTTAGTGCACCTAAACTAACCTGTTAGTGCACCTAAACTAACCTGTTAATTCACCTAAACTAACCTGTTCGGGCACCTAAACTAACCTGTTAGTGCACCTAAACTAACCTGTTAGTGCACCTAAACTAACCTGTTAGTGCACCTAAACTAACCTGTTAGTGCACCTAAACTAACCTGTTAGTGCACCTAAACTAACCTGTTAGTGCACCTAAACTAACCTGTTAGTGCACCTAAACTAACCTGTTAGTGCACCTAAACTAACCTGTTAATTCACCTAAACTAACCTGTTAGTGCACCTAAACTAACCTGTTAATTCACCTAAACTAACCTGTTGCTGCTGCCTCTTTAACCTGTTCTTGGCAGAGAACATTTTCTGCTGTAAATAATGATAGTGACTATAGTGAAGACCAGAGTGCAGACAGAACATGTTTCTTGGATGCTGTAACACAGATACATGCCAACTGATGAACTGATCTGAAATAATTTATAACTTACAAATATGAAATGTGCTGCTTTACAGAAATGGCAGTTAATCATGTTTTTGCTGACTGTGTGGCCTCAAATTATCCTAATTATTCCCGTTTCAAAAAAACACTTTTGCAATTTTTGTGTAGCCAAACCCACCACAGGATGTCATGTGGAACACCATGACATCACCGTGATTCAGTTGAGGAAGTACTAAGATGATCAGCCATTGGTCTTTTGAGCCATACAGTGAGTTACTGATGCATTCTCATTTAACATCATAATTAGCATCATAATGACTGGGTTATTTCACCAATCTCCAGCTTGCAGCTGCAGAAAGACATTTTCAGACAGAGAATGTGGAGGAGAGAGAGAAAGAGAGCACGTGAGCGAAAGAGAGAAACAGAGAGTAAAAGAGAGAGAGGATATCATATCACATCCCCACCAGGAATCAGGAGAACAGGTGAAAACAGGATAATAACCCAACCAGGAAGCAGGAGAGCAGGTGAAAACAGGATAATAACCCCAACATTAAGCAGGAGAACAGGTGAAAACAGGATAATAACCCCACCAGGAAGCAGGAGAACAGGTGAAAACAGGATAATAACCCCACCAGGAAGCAGGAGAGCAGGTGAAAACAGGATAATAACCCCACCAGGAAGCAAGAGAACACGTGAAAACAGGATAATAACCCCACCAGAAAGCAGGAGAACAGGTGAAAACAGGATAATAACCCCACCAGGAAGCAGGAGAACAGGTGAAAACAGGATAATAACCCCACCAGGAAGCAGGAGAACTGGTGAAAACAGGATAATAACCCCACCAGGAAGCAGGGGAACTGGTGAAAACAGGATAATAACCCCACCAGGAAGCAGGAGAACTGGTGAAAACAGGATAATAACCCCACCAGGAAGCAGGGGAACTGGTGAAAACAGGATAATAACCCCACCAGGAAGCAGGAGAACACTTGAAAACGGGGTAATAACCCCACCAGGAAGCAGGGGAACAGGTGAAAACAGGATAATAACCCTACTAGGAAGCCACACCTACTGTCTCAACCTCTGAATGCATGGCTATGAAAAGCCAACTGACATTTACTCCTGAGGTACTGACCTGTTGCACCCTCTACAACCACTGATTATTATTTGACCCTGCTGGTCATCTATGAACGTTTGAACATCTTGGAGAACAATTGGTCATTAAATGGCCATGTACTCTTATAATCTCCACCCGGCACAGCCAGAAGAAGACTGGCCCACTCCTCGGAGCCTGGTTCCTCTCTAGGTTTATTCTTAGGTTCCTGCCTTTCTAGGAAGTTTTTTCCTAGCAACCGTGCTTCTACATCTAGTTTGCTTGCTGTTTGGGGTTTTAGGCTGGGTTTCTGTACAGCACTTTGTGACAGCTGCTCATGTAAAAAAGGGTGTTAAAAAAGTAATTTGATTGATTGACTTGATTAATAATAGCCCCCCCCTCCCCTACTGTAGATGTATCACCTGCTGAGACTATGTTCATACGTCTCAATAACACACTTTTCCTTCTGGAAAGTTGCGATACAGACAGACAGACAGACAGACAGACAGACAGACAGACAGACAGACAGACAGACAGACAGACAGACAGACAGACAGACAGACAGACAGACAGACAGACAGACAGACAGATAGATAGATAGATAGATAGATAGATAGATAGATAGATAGATAGATAGATAGATAGATAGATAGATAGATAGATAGATAGATAGATAGATAGATAGATAGATAGATAGATAGATAGATAGATAGATAGATAGATAGATAGATAGATAGATAGATAGATAGATAGATAGATAGATAGATAGATAGATAGATAGATAGATAGATAGATAGATAGATAGATAGATAGATAGATAGATAGATAGGTAGGTAGGTAGGTAGGTAGGTAGGTAGGTAGGTAGGTAGGTAGGTAGGTAGGTAGGTAGGTAGGTAGGTAGGTAGGTAGGTAGGTAGGTAGGTGAGTGAGTTAGTGTTGGGAATCTGAGCATAAATGTTGAGTTCAAGGAACAAACCAAAACTTCAAAAACAAGTGCATTCACAAACATGAATCATTGGATCAAAGAGGATATCAAGTCCTTCAAAGATTGCCATCGTCCTCTCTTTTCTCTTTCAATGGCTTCATGCAAAGTGGTTAATTAAAGGAAAAAGAAGCGGTTCTATTCTGTTCCACAGCAGGTAGCCTGTCTAAGGAGTGTATCCTGCTCCTGTGGTTAATAATTATATACGGAGCAAAAATATAAACGCAACAAAGTGTTGGTTTCATGAGCTGAAATAAAAGATCCCCAGAAATGTCACATATTCAAATGTTGTGCACAAATGTGTTTACATTCCTGTTAGTGAGAATTTTTCCTTGGCCAAGATAATCCATACACCTGACAGGTGCGACATATTAAGAAGATGATTAAACGGCACCATCATTACACAGGTGCACCTTGTGCTGGGGACAATAAAAGGCCACTCCGCCTCCAACGTCATTGTAGAGAATTTGGCAGTAGGTCAAACTGGTCTCACAACCGCAGACCACGTGTAACCGCGGCAACCCAGGATCTCCACATCCAGCTTCTTCGCCTGATGGGATTGTCTGAGACCAGCCTCCAGTGGGTGGAACTGACTCCCAAGTGGGTGGGCTTATGCCCTCCCAGACCCAACCATGGCTGCACCCCTGCCTAGTCAAGTGAAAATCGATAGATTAGGGCCTAATGAATATATTTCAATTTTGACTGATTTCCTTATATGAACTGTTACTCAGTCAAATCATTGGAATTGTTGCATGTTGTGTTTGCACTGTTGTTCTATATACGTAGAACAAAGGTAAGGTCGAATGTGTCTACAGACAATCACGTATTATAAAGGGAAAACCACCAATGTCTTGCTCCCGGACAAGCTAAACACCTTCTTCGCCCACTTTGAGGATTACATGGTACCACCGAGGCGGCCTGCTCCCAAGGACTGTGGGCTCTCGTTCTCCGTGGTCGATGTGAGTAAGACATTTAAGCATGTTAACCCTCGCAACGCTGTTGGCCCAGACAGCATTTCCTAGCAGCGTCCTCAGAGCATGCGCAGACCAGCTGGCAAGAGTGTTTACAGACATATTCAATATATCCCTAACCCAGTCTGCTGTCCACACTTGCTTCAAGATGTCCACCATCGTTCCTCTACACAAGAAAGCAAAAGTAACTGAACTAAATGACTACCGCCCTGTAGCACTCACTTCTGTCATCTTGAAGTACTTTGAGAGTCTAGTTTTAAGGACCCTATCACATCTACCTTACCTAACACCCAGACCCACTTCAATTTGCTTTCTGCAATCGCCATCACACTGCCCTATCCCATCTGGACAAGAGGAAGACCTATGTAAGAATGATTTTCATTGACTATAGCTGAGCCTTCAACACCACAGTAACCTCGGGGCCCTGGGTCTGAACCCCGCCCTGTGCAACTGCGTCCTGGACTTCCTGACGGCCACCCACTAGGTGGGGAAGGTAGGAAAAACACCTCCACTTTGCTGATCCTCAACACAGGGGCTGCTGCTGCCCTATATACATTGCAGTGAATCACTTCCCATTTTAATAATGGAACACTAGTCACTTTAATAATGTTTACATACTGCTTTACTCATTTCATATGTACAGTTGAAGTCGGAAGTTTACATAAACTTAGGTTGGAGTCAATAAAACTTGTTTTTCAACCACTCCACAAATTTATTGTGAACAAACTATAGTTTTGTCAATTCAGTTAGGACATCTACTTAGTTTACTGTGCCTTTAAACAGCTTGGAAAATTGCAGAAATTATGTCATGGCTTTAGAAGCTTCTGATAGGCTAATTGACATCATTTGAGTCAATTGGAGGTGTACCTGAGGATGTATTTCAAGGCCTACCTTCAACGTCACTGCCTCTTTGCTTGACTTCATGGGAAAATGAAGGAGACACATTCTGTCTACTAGAGATGAACGTACTTTAGTGCGAAAAGTGCAAACCAATCCCAGAACAACTGCAAAAGTACCTTGTGAAGATGCTGGAGGAAACAGGTACAAAACTATCTATATCCACAGTAAAACGAGTCCTATATCAACCTAACCTGAAAGGCCGCTCAGCAAGGAAGAAGCCACTGCTCCAAAACCGCCATAAAAAAAGCCAGACTACGGTTTGCAACTGCACATGGAGACAAAACTCGTACTTTTGGAGAAATGTCCTCTGGTCTGATGAAACAAAAATAGAACTGTTTGGCCATAATGACCAGCATTACATTTGGAGGAAAAAGGGGGAGGCTTGCAAGCCAAAGAACACCATCCCAACCGTGAAGCAAGGGGGTGGCAGCATCATGTTGTGGGGGTGCTTTGCTGCAGGAGGGACTGGTGCACTTTACAAAATAGAAGACATCATGAAGAGGAAAATTATGTGGATATATTGAAACAACATCTCAAGACATCAGTCAGGATGGTTGCAAATGGGTATTCCAAATGGAGAATGACCCTGTCACGTCCTGACCTTAGTTCCCTTTTTAGGTCTCTGTTTTAGTTTGGTCAGGGCGTGAGTTGGGGTGGGCATTCTATGTTTTTGTTCTATGTGTTGTATTTCTGGTTTTGGCCTGGTATGGTTCCCAATCAGAGGCAGCTGTCGATAGTTGTCTCTGATTGAGTACCATACTTAGGTAGCCTGTTTTCCCATTATGATTTGTGGGTAGTTGTTTTCTGTTGATTGTGCTGATTCACCTGACAGGACTGGTTCATTTCTTTCATTCACTTTGTTATTTTGTTTTGAGTGTTCAGTTCTAATAAATTAACATGGACACTTAACACGCTGCTGTTAAATATGGACCAATAACATCTGTTAAATATGGACCAATAACATCTGTTAAATATGTGTATGTGACCAATAACATCTGTTAAAAATGGACCAATAACATCTGTTAAATATGTGTATGTGACCAATAACATCTGTTAAATTTGGACCAATAACATCTGTTAAATTTGGACCAATAACATCTGTTAAATATGTGTATGGACCAATAACATCTGTTAAATATGTGTATGGACCAATAACATCTGTTAAATGTGTATGTGACCAATAACATCTGTTAAATATGGACCAATAACATCTGTTAAATATGTGTATGGACCAATAACATTTGTTAAATATGTGTATGGACCAATAACATCTGTTAAATATGTGTATGGACCAATAACATCTGTTAAATATGTGTATGGACCAATAACATCTGTTAAATATGTGTATGGACCAATAACATCTGTTAAATTTGGACCAATAAAATCTGTTAAATATGGACCAATAACATCTGTTAAATATGTGTATGGACCAATAACATCTGTTAAATATGGACCAATAACATCTGTTAAATATGTGACCAATAACATCTGTTAAATATGTGACCAATAACATCTGTTAAATATGTGTATGGACCAATAACATCTGTTAAATATGTGTATGTGACCAATAACATCTGTTAAATATGTGTATGTGACCAATAACATCTGTTAAATATGTGACCAATAACATCTGTTAAATATGTGACCAATAACATCTGTTAAATATGTGACCAATAACATCTGTTAAATATGTGTATGTGACCAATAACATCTGTTAAATATGTGTATGTGACCAATAACATCTGTTAAATATGTGTATGTGACCAATAACATCTGTTAAATATGTGTATGGACCAATAACATCTGTTAAATATGTGACCAATAACATCTGTTAAATATGTGTATGTGACCAATAACATCTGTTAAATATGTGACCAATAACATCTGTTAAATATGTGACCAATAACATCTGTTAAATATGTGTATGTGACCAATAACATCTGTTAAATATGTGACCAATAACATCTGTTAAATATGTGTATGGACCAATAACATCTGTTAAATATGTGTATGTGACCAATAACATCTGTTAAATATGTGTATGGACCAATAACATCTGTTAAATATGTGACCAATAACATCTGTTAAATATGTGTATGGACCAATAACATCTGTTAAATATGTGTATGTGACCAATAACATCTGTTAAATATGGACCAATAACATCTGTTAAATTTGTGACCAATAACATCTGTTAAATATGGACCAATAACATCTGTTAAATGTGTATGTGACCAATAACATCTGTTAAATATGTGTTTGTGACCAATAACATCTGTTAAATTTGGACCAATAACATCTGTTAAATTTGGACCAATAAAATCTGTTAAATATGGACCAATAACATCTGTTAAATATGTGTATGTGACCAATAACATCTATTAAAAATGGACCAATAACATCTGTTAAATATGTGTATGTGACCAATAACATCTGTTAAATTTGGACCAATAACATCTGTTAAATTTGGACCAATAAAATCTGTTAAATATGGACCAATAACATCTGTTAAATATGTGTATGGACCAATAACATCTGTTAAATATGTGTATGGACCAATAACATCTGTTAAATGTGTATGTGACCAATAACATCTGTTAAATATGGACCAATAACATCTGTTAAATATGTGTATGGACCAATAACATCTGTTAAATATGTGTATGGACCAATAACATCTGTTAAATTTGGACCAATAAAATCTGTTAAATATGGACCAATAACATCTGTTAAATATGTGTATGGACCAATAACATCTGTTAAATATGGACCAATAACATCTGTTAAATATGTGACCAATAACATCTGTTAAATATGTGTATGGACCAATAACATCTGTTAAATATGTGTATGTGACCAATAACATCTGTTAAATATGGACCAATAACATCTGTTAAATTTGTGACCAATAACATCTGTTAAATATGGACCAATAACATCTGTTAAATGTGTATGTGACCAATAACATCTGTTAAATATGTGTTTGTGACCAATAACATCTGTTAAATATGGACCAATAACATCTGTTAAATGTGTATGTGACCAATAACATCTGTTAAATATGTGTTTGTGACCAATAACATCTGTTAAATTTGGACCAATAACATCTGTTACATGTGTTAGGAGGTGTCTCGTTAAATCTGACCACTTACCTCCACACCAGGAAGCTTTCCACTGTGCTCAGTCTAGTACTTTGACCAAATCTGACCACTTACCTCCACTCCAGGAAGTTTTCCACTGTGCTCAGTCTAGTACGTTGACAAAATCTGACCACTTACCTCCACTCCAGGAAGTTTTCCACTGTGCTCAGTCTAGTACTTTGACCAAATCTGACCACTTACCTCCACTCCAGGAAGCTTTCCACTGCGCTCAGTCTATTACTTTGACCAAATCTGACCACTGGTCCCACCTGCATACATTGGCAAAGGATTACATGTATCCCCCCCCCCCAATTGTCATCTATATGCTCACCTGTCCATGTTATGCTTACCTGTCCATGTTATGCTCACCTGTCCATGTTATGCTCACCTGTCCATGTTATGCTCACCTGTCCATGTTATGCTTACCTGTCCATGTTATGCTCACCTGTCCATGTTATGCTCACCTGTCCATGTTATGCTCACCTGTCCATGTGGTCTCAAATATGTGGGGAAAAACACTCTGTTCACCAGGTAGCTTTATTTACAGGGTGAGTGTTTAATCTATGACACTGATGAAGCCGTTTGTCCTTAATAAATAAACCTGATCATTTATTGTTGTGAGTGGACCTTTCTATGTGACGTTATCGTGTTGATGCACCACAAACTTCGCTCCAAGTAAGTCAGCGTTTTTCTCATATTTTAATAATAATATGTATAACCATTTTTTATTTTTGTTTCATCTTTAATATATATATTTTTTTTATCCCCCAATTTCGATATTGTTTCATCGCTGCAACTCCCCAAATGGGGTTGGCGTTGGGGCGAGTCCTGCGTCCTCCGTTCAACTGACAACCGAGATCAGCCTGTTGGCCCACAGCCCACCACAAGGAGTCGCTAGAGCGCGATGTAAAGATCCCCCCCCCCGACCAAACCCTCCCCTAACCCGGATCGGCTGGGCCGATTGTGCTCCCCCCTATGGGACTCAAAATCACAACCGGTTGTGATACAGCCTGGGATCGAACCAAGTTCCGTAGTGACGCACGCCTCTAGCACTGCGATGCAGTGCCTTAGACCACTGCGACACTCGGGAGGCCCAATACATTGTCACTTTTATAGTGAATTTGGCAGGAAGGTGCAGTAAAACAGACAGACATCTACCATAGAAAAAGATAATGAAATCCCTGTGGGCAACTATAGACTCTAAAGCCACATCTATTGGCCTGCTTTAAGTTTGGGATACTCACGAGGTACGGAAACGGAGCCAAGAAGTGTATTCATTGTTCAAAGCTTGAGCAGAACAGAGAGTTCAATTAGATAGTCAGTCGTTCATTTTAAAGCTAGGAAATGAAACTCGCTGCCACTGCCTTGGGAGGTAACACTGTCTCCTCTCTCTACTGTGTACCTGACACACTTGTGATAACTTCTTGGCATCATTAAATAAGCCACTGAAAAATAGACTTTGCAGCCATTAACTGCCTCCCAAATGGCACCGTGTTCCCTATATAGTGCACTACGTTTGACCTAAGTCCTATGGGGCCCTGGTCAAAAGTAGTGCACTATATAGGGAATAGGGTGCCATTTGGAACACAGATTTACAGAATATTCATCACGGCCACATTTTTCTCTTTGAAATAATGTGTGCTTGGAATTCCTAAAACCTTGTAAATTCCTCTGGCTATCTTGAGGGTGCTGAGACTATCATTCTGTTCCTGTTTTTAGAAACATCTTAACGCATTTATGGACTTAAAGGTCCAGTGCAAAGTCAAATCATTTTTCCTGTGTTTTTATTTATATTTCCACACTATGACGTTGTAATAAATACTGTGAAATTTGTGAAACTGTGAAAAATTATGATTCTGCCCTTGTAGTTAGTGTGAGAGCTGTTTGAAAAGGCAGACGAAAAATCTCCAGCCTGTTTTGGTGGGATGGAGTTATTGGAACCTGTTACGTTCCCACAAGACAAGCTCAAAAATGTCACTCACTCCAAAGGGAATTAACAAAAGAAAATCACTGACAATACCCCCTCCCCCCAAAAAAAGAAAGGGGTTTAAAATGAGGCTCTGAAAGGAACCCACCATGGGATGCCCACTAGGTTTGCCTCCGAAAAGACACATTAAAATAAAAACCCACAACAATTTTGGAGAGGGTGTAAAAAAGAATATGGAGCAAAACAAACAGGGGAAACACCAAAAATCTGTCTTCCTTCAAACTTACATAGGTTGTGCTCAAAATCACACCTCAGCTGATGTGAAGTATAGTTCTCTCATACGTCTCTCAAGCTCAACTGGAGCACTGGGCCAGCCACCTCTAAATATCACCTGGGCCAGCCACTCCTAAATATCACCTGGGCCAGCCACCTCTAAATATCACCTGGGCCAGCCACTCCTAAATATCACCTGGGCCAGCCACCCCTAAATATCACCTGGGCCAGCCACTCCTAAATATCACCTGGGCCAGCCACCCCTAAATACCACCTGGGCCAGCCACCCCTAAATATCACCTGGGCCAGCCACCCCTAAATATCACCTGGGCCAGCCACTCCTAAATATCACCTGGGCCAGCCACCCCTAAATATCACCTGGGCCAGCCACCCCTAAATATCACCTGGGCCAGCCACTCCTAAATATCACCTGGGCCAGCCACCCCTAAATATCACCTGGGCCAGCCACCCCTAAATATCACCTGGGCCAGCCACTCCTAAATATCACCTGGGACAGCAACTCCTAAATATCACCTGGGCCAGCCACTCCTAAATATCACCTGGGCCAGCCACCTCTAAATATCACCTGGGCCAGCCACTCCTAAATATCACCTGGACCAGCCACCTCTAAATATCACCTGGGCCAGGCACTCCTAAATATCACCTGGGACAGCAACTCTTAAATATCACCTGGGCCAGCCACTCCTAAATATCACCTGGGACAGCAACTCTTAAATATTACCTGGGCCAGCCACTCTTAAGTATCACCTAGGCCAACAGAGGTGAAACACCTCCCGACTAACGTACTGACTAACGAGGTAACACCCATTAGTGTGCCCTACGTGCTAAAATGCTACCTAGAAATAGAAATAGAAAAAGCAAAACCTGTATCAGCCTGCCTGGTGACATCACCAGTTAATAGGCCAATAACAGCTAGTTTTCAGTATTCCTCTCCCCACTCAGACCAATCCCAGACAATCAAATTGCTCTTTGCTAATCAGCTATTTGTGTTTCTTTTTGACCATTTTAATTGAACATAATCACAGTAAGTTACTTAATTGTTACCCAGAAATGATATTCATATTGATATTAAAATGGCTGCATTGGGCCTTAATCAACAAAATATCTCTCTCTCTCTCTAAATTAGATCATATTCTGTAATATGGACTTTCACTGTGTCTATTTGAAGTCTTTCGTTGCCTATAAAATAGATAACACCCACAATTCATTGCAGATAAAGCACAAGCAAAGTGGTCTTAAAAACGGCACCCTGTTCACTACATAGTACAGGTATTTTGACCAGAGCCGTAGGTGCCCTGGTCAAACGTATTGCATTTATGTGAGGAATAACAGTGCCATTTCTGACACAGCCGTTGACTTGCAACAGTCTCTCACAAGTGGAGACAGCTCAGACCGCACAGAGAAGGAAGAAACACGATGATTAACATGCAGATTTCCTTTTCAGTGTGAGACTGAAAGGGGTTTAAAGTCCAAGCAGATGTTCCTGTTAAAACTACCTCGACAACATCCTCTACATCCCTGCTGAGTCTCCTCATAGCAACATCCTCTACATCCCTGCTGAGTCTCCTCATAGCAACATCCTCTACATCCCTGCTGAGTCTCCTCATAGCAACATCCTCTACATCCCTGCTGAGTCTCCTCATAGCAACATCCTCTACATCCCTGCTGAGTCTCCTCATAGCAACATCCTCTACATCCCTGCTGAGTCTCCTCATAGCAACATCCTCTACATCCCTGCTGAGTCTCCTCATAGCAACATCCTCTACATCCCTGCTGAGTCTCCTCATAGCAACATCCTTACATCCCTGCTGATCTCCTCATAGCAACATCCTCTACATCCCTGCTGAGTCTCCTCATAGCAACATCCTCTACATCCCTGCTGAGTCTCCTCATAGCAACATCCTCTACATCCCTGCTGAGTCTCCTCATAGCAACATCCTCTACATCCCTGCTGAGTCTCCTCATAGCAACATCCTCTACATCCCTGCTGAGTCTCCTCATAGCAACATCCTCTACATCCCTGCTGAGTCTCCTCATAGCAACATCCTCTACATCCCTGCTGAGTCTCCTCATAGCAACATCCTCTACATCCCTGCTGAGTCTCCTCATAGCAACATCCTCTACATCCCTGCTGAGTCTCCTCATAGCAACATCCTCTACATCCCTGCTGAGTCTCCTCATAGCAACATCCTCTACATCCTGCTGAGTCTCCTCATAGCAACATCCTACATCCCTGCTGAGTCTCCTCATAGCAACATCCTCTACATCCCTGCTGAGTCTCCTCATAGCAACATCCTCTACATCCCTGCTGAGTCTCCTCATAGCAACATCCTCTACATCCCTGCTGAGTCTCCTCATAGCAACATCCTCTACATCCCTGCTGAGTCTCCTCATAGCAACATCCTCTACATCCCTGCTGAGTCTCCTCATAGCAACATCCTCTACATCCCTGCTGAGTCTCCTCATAGCAACATCCTCTACATCCCTGCTGAGTCTCCTCATAGCAACATCCTCTACATCCCTGCTGAGTCTCCTCATAGCAACATCCTCTACATCCCTGCTGAGTCTCCTCATAGCAACATCCTCTACATCCCTGCTGAGTCTCCTCATAGCAACATCCTCTACATCCCTGCTGAGTCTCCTCATAGCAACATCCTCTACATCCCTGCTGAGTCTCCTCATAGCAACATCCTCTACATCCCTGCTGAGTCTCCTCATAGCAACATCCTCTACATCCCTGCTGAGTCTCCTCATAGCAACATCCTCTACATCCCTGCTGAGTCTCCTCATAGCAACATCCTCTACATCCCTGCTGAGTCTCCTCATAGCAACATCCTCTACATCCCTGCTGAGTCTCCTCATAGCAACATCCTCTACATCCCTGCTGAGTCTCCTCATAGCAACATCCTCTACATCCCTGCTGAGTCTCCTCATAGCAACATCCTCTACATCCCTGCTGAGTCTCCTCATAGCAACATCCTCTACATCCCTGCTGAGTCTCCTCATAGCAACATCCTCTACCATCCATGCTGAGTCTCCCTCATAGCAACCATCCTCTACATCCTGCTGAGTCTCCCATAGCAACATCCTCTACATCCCTGCTGAGTCTCCTCATAGCAACATCCTCTACATCCCCTGCTGAGTCCTCCTCATAGCAACATCCTCTACATCCATGCTGAGTCTCCTCATAGCAACATCCTCTACATCCCTGCTGAGTCTCCTCATAGCAACATCCTCTACATCCCTGCTGAAGTCTCCTCATAGCAACATCACTCTACATCCCTGCTGAGTCTCCTCATAGCAACATCCTCTACATCCCTGCTGAGTCTCCTCATAGCAACATCCTCTACATCCCTGCTGAGTCTCCTCATAGCAACATCCTCTACATCCCTGCTGAGTCTCCTCATAGCAACATCCTCTACATCCCTGCTGAGTCTCCTCATAGCAACATCCTCTACATCCCTGCTGAGTCTCCTCATAGCAACATCCTCTACATCCCTGCTGAGTCTCCTCATAGCAACATCCTCTACATCCTCCCTGCTGAGTCTCCTCATAGCAACATCCTCTACATCCTGCTGAGTCTCCTCATAGCAACATCCTCTACATCCTCTGCTGAGATCTCCTCATAGCAAGCAACATTCCTCTACATCCTAGCTAGTCTCCTCATAGCAACATGCCCTCTACATCCCTGCTGAAGTCTCCTCATAGCAACATCCTCTACATCCCTGCTGAGTCTCCTCATAGCAACATCCTCTACATCCCTGCTGAGTCTCCTCATAGCAACATCCTCTACATCCCTTCTGCTGAGTCTCCTCATAGCAAACATCCTCTACATCCCTGCTGAGTCTCCTCATAGCAACATCCTCTACATCCCTGCTGAGTCTCCTCATAGCAACAAATTCCTCTACATCCCTGCTGAGTCTCCTCATAGCAACATCCTCTACATCCCTGCTGAGTCTCCTCATAGCAACATCCTCTACATCCCTGCGAGTCTCCTCATAGCAACATCCTCTACATGCCCTGCTGAGTTCTCCTCATAGCAACATCCTCGACATCCATGCTGAGTCTCCTCATAGCAACATCCTCTACACCCTGCTGAGTCTCCCCTCATAGCAACATCCCTCTACATCCCTGCTGAGTCTCCTCATAGCAACATCCTCTACATCCCTGCTGAGTCTCCTCATAGCACATCCTCTACATCCCTGCTGAGTCTCCTCATAGCAAACATCGCTCTACATTCCCTGCTGAAGTCTCCTCATAGCAACATCCTCTACATCCCTGCTGAGTCTCCTCATAGCAACATCCTCTACAATCCCTGCGGAGTCTCCTCATAGCAACATCCTCTACAATCCTGCTGAGTCTCCTCATAGCAACATCCTCTACATCCCTGCTGAGTCTCCTCATATAGCAACATCCTCTACATCCCTGCTGAGTCTCCTCATAGCAACCATCCTCTACATCCCTGCTGAGTCCTCCTCATACAACATCCTCTACATCCCTGCTGAGTCTCCTCATAGCAACATCCTCTACAATCCCTGCTGAGTCTCCTCATAGCAACATCCTCTACAATCCCTGCTGAGTCTCCTCATAGCAACATCCTCTACATCCCTGCTGAGTCTCCTCATAGCAACATCCTCTACATCCTGCTGAGCTCCTCATACAACATCCTCTACACCCTGCTGAGTCTCCTCATAGCAACATCCTCTACATCCCTGCTGAGGTCTCCTCATAGCAAATCCTCTACATCCCTGCTGAGTCTCCTCATAGCAACATCCTCTACATCCCTGCTGAGTCTCCTCATAGCAACATCCTCTACATCCCTGCTGAGTCTCCTCATAGCAACATCCTCTACATCCCTGCTGAGTCTCCTCATAGCAACATCCTCTACATCCCTGCTGAGTCTCCTCATAGCACATCCCTCTACATCCCTGCTGAGTCTCCTCATAGCAACATCCTCTACATCCCTGCTGAGTCTCCTCATAGCAACATCCTCTACATCCCTGCTGAGTCTCCTCATAGCACACATCTCTACATCCCTGCTGAGTCTCCTCATAGCAACATCCTCTACATCCCTGCTGGAGTCTCCTCATAGCAACATCCTCTACATCCCTGCTGAGTCTCCTCATAGCAACATCCTCTACATCCCTGCTGAGTCTCCCTCATAGCAACATCCTCTACATCCCTGCTGAGTCTCCTCATAGCAACATCCTCTACATCCCTGCTGAGTCTCCTCATAGCAACATCCCTCTACATCCCTGCTGAGTCTCCTCATAGCAACATCCTCTACATCCCTGCTGAGTCTCCTCATAGCAACATCCTCTACATCCCTGCTGAGTCTCCTCATAGCAACATCCTCTACATCCTGCTGAGTCTCCTCATAGCAACATCCTCTACATCCCTGCTGAGTCTCCTCATAGCAACATCCTCTACATCCCTGCTGAGTCTCCTCATAGCAACATCCTCTACATCCCTGCTGAGTCTCCTCATAGCAACATTCCTCTACATCCCTGCTGAGTCTCCTCATAGCAACATCCTCTACAATCCCTGCTGAGTCTCCTCATAGCAACATCCTCTACATCCCTGCTGAGTCTCCTCATAGCAACATTCCTCTACATCCCTGCTGAGTCTCCTCATAGCAACATCCTCTACATCCCTGCTGAGTCTCCTCATAGCAACATCCTCTACATCCCTGCTGAGTCTCTCATAGCAACATCTCTTAACATCCCTGCTGAGTCCTCCTCATAGCAACATCACTCTACATCCCTGCTGAGTCTCCTCATAGCAACATCCTCTACATCCTGCTGAGGTCTCCTCATAGCAACATCCTCTACATCCCTGCTGAGGTCTCCTCATAGCAACACATCCTCTAGCAATCCCTGCTGAGGTCTCCTCATAGCAACATCCTCTACAAAAATCCCCTGCGTGAGGTCTCCTCCTCCATAGCAACATCCTCTACATCCCTGCTGGAGTCTCCTCATAGCAACAATCCTCTACATCCCTGCTGAGTCTGCCTCATAGCAACAATCCTCTACATCCCTGCTGAGTCTCCTCATAGCAACATCCTCTACATCCCTGCTGAGGTCTCCCTCATAGCAACATCCTCTACATCCCTGCTGAGTCTCCTCATAGCAACATCCTCTACATCCCTGCTGAGTCTCCTCATAGCAACATCCTCTACATCCCTGCTGAGTCTCCTCATAGCAACATCCTCTACATCCCTGCTGAGTCTCCTCATAGCAACATCCTCTACATCCCTGCTGAGTCTCCTCATAGCAACATCCTCTACATCCCTGCTGAGTCTCCTCATAGCAACATCCTCTACATCCCTGCTGAGTCTCCTCATAGCAACATCCTCTACATCCCTGCTGAGTCTCCTCATAGCAACATCCTCTACATCCCTGCTGAGTCTCCTCATAGCAACATCCTCTACATCCCTGCTGAGTCTCCTCATAGCAACATCCTCTACATCCCTGCTGAGTCTCCTCATAGCAACATCCTCTACATCCCTGCTGAGTCTCCTCATAGCAACATCCTCTACATCCCTGCTGAGTCTCCTCATAGCAACATCCTCTACATCCCTGCTGAGTCTCCTCATAGCAACATCCTCTACATCCCTGCTGAGTCTCCTCATAGCAACATCCTCTACATCCCTGCTGAGTCTCCTCATAGCAACATCCTCTACATCCCTGCTGAGTCTCCTCATAGCAACATCCTCTACATCCCTGCTGAGTCTCCTCATAGCAACATCCTCTACATCCCTGCTGAGTCTCCTCATAGCAACATCCTCTACATCCCTGCTGAGTCTCCTCATAGCAACATCCTCTACATCCCTGCTGAGTCTCCTCATAGCAACATCCTCTACATCCCTGCTGAGTCTCCTCATAGCAACATCCTCTACATCCCTGCTGAGTCTCCTCATAGCAACATCCTCTACATCCCTGCTGAGTCTCCTCATAGCAACATCCTCTACATCCCTGCTGAGTCTCCTCATAGCAACATCCTCTACATCCCTGCTGAGTCTCCTCATAGCAACATCCTCTACATCCCTGCTGAGTCTCCTCATAGCAACATCCTCTACATCCCTGCTGAGTCTCCTCATAGCAACATCCTCTACATCCCTGCTGAGTCTCCTCATAGCAACATCCTCTACATCCCTGCTGAGTCTCCTCATAGCAACATCCTCTACATCCCTGCTGAGTCTCCTCATAGCAACATCCTCTACATCCCTGCTGAGTCTCCTCATAGCAACATCCTCTACATCCCTGCTGAGTCTCCTCATAGCAACATCCTCTACATCCCTGCTGAGTCTCCTCATAGCAACATCCTCTACATCCCTGCTGAGTCTCCTCATAGCAACATCCTCTACATCCCTGCTGAGTCTCCTCATAGCAACATCCTCTACATCCCTGCTGAGTCTCCTCATAGCAACATCCTCTACATCCCTGCTGAGTCTCCTCATAGCAACATCCTCTACATCCCTGCTGAGTCTCCTCATAGCAACATCCTCTACATCCCTGCTGAGTCTCCTCATAGCAACATCCTCTACATCCCTGCTGAGTCTCCTCATAGCAACATCCTCTACATCCCTGCTGAGTCTCCTCATAGCAACATCCTCTACATCCCTGCTGAGTCTCCTCATAGCAACATCCTCTACATCCCTGCTGAGTCTCCTCATAGCAACATCCTCTACATCCCTGCTGAGTCTCCTCATAGCAACATCCTCTACATCCCTGCTGAGTCTCCTCATAGCAACATCCTCTACATCCCTGCTGAGCAATCATCCATCCTCTACATCCCTGCTGAGTCTCCTCATAGCAACATCCTCTACATCCCTGCTGAGTCTCCTCATAGCAACATCCTCTACATCCCTGCTGAGTCTCCTCATAGCAACATCCTCTACATCCCTGCTGAGTCTCCTCATAGCAACATCCTCTACATCCCTGCTGAGTCTCCTCATAGCAACATCCTCTACATCCCTGCTGAGTCTCCTCATAGCAACATCCTCTACATCCCTGCTGAGTCTCCTCATAGCAACATCCTCTACATCCCTGCTGAGTCTCCTCATAGCAACATCCTCTACATCCCTGCTGAGTCTCCTCATAGCAACATCCTCTACATCCCTGCTGAGTCTCCTCATAGCAACATCCTCTACATCCCTGCTGAGTCTCCTCATAGCAACATCCTCTACATCCCTGCTGAGTCTCCTCATAGCAACATCCTCTACATCCCTGCTGAGTCTCCTCATAGCAACATCCTCTACATCCCTGCTGAGTCTCCTCATAGCAACATCCTCTACATCCCTGCTGAGTCTCCTCATAGCAACATCCTCTACATCCCTGCTGAGTCTCCTCATAGCAACATCCTCTACATCCCTGCTGAGTCTCCTCATAGCAACATCCTCTACATCCCTGCTGAGTCTCCTCATAGCAACATCCTCTACATCCCTGCTGAGTCTCCTCATCGCAACATCCTCTACATCCCTGCTGAGTCTCCTCATAGCAACATCCTCTACATCCCTGCTGAGTCTCCTCATAGCAACATCCTCTACATCCCTGCTGAGTCTCCTCATCGCAACATCCTCTACATCCCTGCTGAGTCTCCTCATAGCAACATCCTCTACATCCCTGCTGAGTCTCCTCATAGCAACATCCTCTACATCCCTGCTGAGTCTCCTCATAGCAACATCCTCTACATCCCTGCTGAGTCTCCTCATCACAACATCCTCTACATCCCTGCTGAGTCTCCTCATAGCAAAATCCTCTACATCCCTGCTGAGTCTCCTCATAGCAACATCCTCTACATCCCTGCTGAGTCTCCTCATAGCAACATCCTCTACTCCCTGCTGAGTCTCCTCTAGCAACATCCGCTACATCCCTGCTGAGTCTCATCATAGCAACATCCTCTACATCCCTGCTGAGTCTCCTCATAGCAACATCCTCTACATCCCTGCTGAGTCTCCTCATAGCAACATCCTCTACATCCCTGCTGAGTCTTCCTCTAGCAAACATCCTCTACATCCCTGCTGAGTCTCTCTAGCAACATCCTCTACATCCTGCTGAGTCTCCTCATAGCAAACATCCTCTACATCCCTGCGGAGTCTCCTCATAGCAACATCCTCTACATCCCTGCTGAGTCTCCTCATAGCAACATCCTCTACATCCCTGCTGAGTCTCCTCATCACAACATCCTCTACATCCCTGCTGAGTCTCCTCATAGCAAACATCCTCTACATCCCTGCTGAGTCTCCTCATAGCAACATCCTCTACATCCCTGCTGAGTCTCCTCATAGCAACATCCTCTACATCCCTGCTGAGTCTCCTCATAGCAACATCCTCTACATCCCTGCTGAGTCTCCTCATAGCAACATCCTCTACATCCCTGCTGAGTCTCCTCATAGCAACATCCTCTACATCCCTGCTGAGTCTCCTCATAGCAACATCCTCTACATCCCTGCTGAGTCTCCTCATAGCAACATCCTCTACATCCCTGCTGAGTCTCCTCATAGCAACATCCTCTACATCCCTGCTGAGTCTCCTCATAGCAACATCCTCTACATCCCTGCTGAGTCTCCTCATAGCAACACTCCTCTCTATTCAGCACTACTGTAGATCACTGCTGAGTCTCCTCATAGCAACATCCTCTACATCCCTGCTGAGTCTCCTCATAGCAACATCCTCTACATCCCTGCTGAGTCTCCTCATAGCACATCCTCTATTACAGCACATACTGTAGATCTGCTGAGTCTCCTCATAGCAACATCCTCTACATCCTGCTGAGTCTCCTCATAGCAACATCCTCTACATCAGCCCTACATCTCTACTGAGTCTCCTCATCATAACATTTCTCTCTATCCAGCCCTACAACTCTGCTGAGTCTCCTCATCACAACAGGCTCTCTATCCAGCCCTACATCCCTGCTGAGTCTCCTCATCACAACAACCTCTCTATCCAGCCCTACATCCATGCTGAGTCTCCTCATCACAACAAACTCTCTATCCAGCCCTACATCCATGCTGAGTCTCCTCATCACAACAGCCTCTCTATCCAGCCCTACGTTCCTGCTGAGTCTCCTCATCACAACATCCTCTACTATCCAGCCCTACATCCCTGCTGAGTCTCCTCATCACAAACAGCCTCTCTATCCAGCCCTACTGTAGATCACTGCTGAGTCTCCTCATCACAACGTCCTCTCTATCCAGCCCTACATCCCTGCTGATTCTCCTCATCACAACATCCTCTCTATCCAGCCCTACATCCCTGCTGAGTCTACTCATCACAACAGCCTCTCTATCCAGCCCTACATCCCTGCTGAGTCTCCTCATCACAACAGACTCTATATCCAGCCCTACGTCTCTGCTGAGTCTCCTCATCACAACAACCTCTCTATCCAGCCCTACTCTTCATCACTGCTGAGTCTCCTCATCACAACATCCTCTCTATCCAGCCCTACTCTTCATCCCTGCTGAGTCTCCTCATCACAACATCCTCTCCATCCAGTCCTACATCCCTGCTGAGTCTCCTCATCACAACATCCTCTCTATCCAGTCCTACATCTCTGCTGAGTCTCCTCATCACAACATCCTCGCTATCCAGCCCTACTGTTCATCACTTCTCTGTACTAGACTAACAGACTGTACATTAGAAATATGTACTTCAAAACTATTGATTGTCCTAATTGAGCTAATGAAAAACTAGAAATGTATTTATTCCATAATGTGTTGTGATGAACGCGAACCAAAAACGGGAAGGTGACACAAACCGACAGGACACAGCCCAACAGGACAGGACACAGCTCAACAGGACAGGACACAGCCCAACAGGACAGGAAAGGACACAGCCCAACAGGACAGGACAGGACACAGCCCAATAGGACAGGACCCAGCCCAACAGGACAGGACACAGCTCAACAGGACAGGACAGGGCACAGCCCAACAGGACAGGACAGGACACAGCCCAACAGGACAGGACAGGACACAGCCCAACAGGACAGGACACAGCCCAACAGGACAGGACACAGCTCAACAGGCAGGGCTGCTGTCGGAGAGGGCTAACCTACTACACAGTACTCTACCTTTCCTGTTTCCCTGGAGCACACACAAACACCAACACAAACACAACACACACACACCACACACACACACACACACACACACACCACACACACACACACACACAGCCACAGTAACAGACACGTGAACACGTGGAGCTGGTCTAATTAGCCACTGACAGTGCTCACTATAACAAACTGGCTTAACAGTATTTTTAGCAACATTATGACATGTGGTCGCCATGGCAGGAAGAATCAGCAACACGTTTTCTCAGGTCAAGTCAAAATAAAATAGGGTTTGTTTCCCAGACACATAGGGCCAGTTTCCCAGAAGCAGAGGGTTTGTTTCCTGGAGACATAGGGTTTGTTTCCCAGACACATAGGGCCAGTTTCCCCAGACACATAGGGCCAGTTTCCCAGACACATAGGGTTTGTTTCCCAGACACATAGAGCCAGTTTCCCAGACACATAGGGCCAGTTTCCCAGACACATAGGGCCAGTTTCCCAGACACATAGGGTTTATTTCCCAGACACATAGGGCCAGTTTCCCAGACAGAGAGGTTTTGTTTCCCGGAGACATAGGGTTTGTTTCCCGGAGACATAGGGTTTGTTTCGCAGACACACAGGGCCAGTTTCCCAGACACATAGGGCCAGTTTCCCAGACACATAGGGTTTGTTTCCCAGACACATAGGGCCAGTTTCCCAGACACATAGGGCCAGTTTCCCAGACTCATAGGGCCAGTTTCCCAGACACGTAGGGTTTGTTTCCCAGACAAATAGAGCCAGTTTCCCAGACAGAGAGGTTTTGTTTCCCGGAGACATAGGGTTTGTTTCCCGGAGACATAGGGCCAGTTTCCCAGACACATAGGGCCAGTTTCCCAGACTCATAGGGCCAGTTTCCCCAGACACATAGGGCCAGTTTCCCAGACACATAGGGTTTATTTCCCAGACACATAGGGCCAGTTTCCCAGACAGAGAGGTTTTGTTTCCCGGAGACATAGGGTTTGTTTCCCGGAGACATAGGGTTTGTTTCGCAGACACACAGGGCCAGTTTCCCAGACACATAGGGCCAGTTTCCCAGACACATAGGGTTTGTTTCCCAGACACATAGGGCCAGTTTCCCAGACACATAGGGCCAGTTTCCCAGACTCATAGGGCCAGTTTCCCAGACACGTAGGGTTTGTTTCCTGGAGACATAGGGTTTGTTTCCCAGACACATAGGGCCAATTTCCCAGACACATAGGGTTTGTTTCCCAGACAAATAGAGCCAGTTTCCCAGGCACATAGGGCCAGTTTCCCAGACACAGAGGGTTTGTTTCCTGGAGACATAGGGTTTGTTTCCCGGACACATAGGGTTTGTTTCCCAGACACATAGGGTTTGTTTCCCAGACAAATAGAGCCAGTTTCCCAGGCACATAGGGCCAGTTTCCCAGACACAGAGGGTTTGTTTCCTGGAGACATAGGGTTTGTTTCCCAGACACATAGGGTTTGTTTCCCAGACAAATAGAGCCAGTTTCCCAGGCACATAGGGCCAGTTTCCCAGACACAGAGGGTTTGTTTCCTGGAGACATAGGGTTTGTTTCCCGGAGACATAGGGCCAGTTTCCCAGACACAGAGGGTTTGTTTCCCGGAGACATAGGGTTTGTTTCCCAGACACATAGGGTTTGTTTCCCAGACCCATAGGGTTTGTTTCCCAGACAAATAGAGCCAGTTTCCCAGGCACATAGGGCCAGTTTCCCAGACACAGAGGGTTTGTTTCCTGGAGACATAGGGTTTGTTTCCCGGAGACATAGGGCCAGTTTCCCAGACACAGAGGGTTTGTTTCCCGGAGACATAGAGCCAGTTTCCCAGACACATAGGGCCAGTTTCCCAGACACATAGGGTTTGTTTCCCAGACAAATAGAGCCAGTTTCCCAGACAGAGAGGTTTTGTTTCCCGGAGACATAGGGTTTGTTTCCCGGAGACATAGGGCCAGTTTCCCAGACACATAGGGCCAGTTTCCCAGACTCATAGGGCCAGTTTCCCAGACACATAGGGCCAGTTTCCCAGACACATAGGGTTTATTTCCCAGACACATAGGGCCAGTTTCCCAGACAGAGAGGTTTTGTTTCCCGGAGACATAGGGTTTGTTTCCCGGAGACATAGGGTTTGTTTCGCAGACACACAGGGCCAGTTTCCCAGACACATAGGGCCAGTTTCCCAGACACATAGGGTTTGTTTCCCAGACACATAGGGCCAGTTTCCCAGACACATAGGGCCAGTTTCCCAGACTCATAGGGCCAGTTTCCCAGACACGTAGGGTTTGTTTCCTGGAGACATAGGGTTTGTTTCCCAGACACATAGGGCCAATTTCCCAGACACATAGGGTTTGTTTCCCAGACAAATAGAGCCCGTTTCCCAGGCACATAGGGCCAGTTTCCCAGACACAGAGGGTTTGTTTCCTGGAGACATAGGGTTTGTTTCCCGGACACATAGGGTTTGTTTCCCAGACACATAGGGTTTGTTTCCCAGACAAATAGAGCCAGTTTCCCAGGCACATAGGGCCAGTTTCCCAGACACAGAGGGTTTGTTTCCTGGAGACATAGGGTTTGTTTCCCAGACACATAGGGTTTGTTTCCCAGACAAATAGAGCCAGTTTCCCAGGCACATAGGGCCAGTTTCCCAGACACAGAGGGTTTGTTTCCTGGAGACATAGGGTTTGTTTCCCGGAGACATAGGGCCAGTTTCCCAGACACAGAGGGTTTGTTTCCCGGAGACATAGGGTTTGTTTCCCAGACACATAGGGTTTGTTTCCCAGACCCATAGGGTTTGTTTCCCAGACAAATAGAGCCAGTTTCCCAGGCACATAGGGCCAGTTTCCCAGACACAGAGGGTTTGTTTCCTGGAGACATAGGGTTTGTTTCCCGGAGACATAGGGCCAGTTTCCCAGACACAGAGGGTTTGTTTCCCGGAGACATAGAGCCAGTTTCCCAGACACATAGGGCCAGTTTCCCAGACACATAGGGTTTGTTTCCCAGACACATAGGGCCAGTTTCCCAGACGGAGAGGTTTTGTTTCCCAGAGACATAGGGTTTGTTTCCCGGAGACATAGGATTTGTTTCCCAGACACACAGCGCCAGTTTCCCAGACACAGAGGGTTTGTTTCCCAGACACATAGGTTTTTTTTCCCCAGACACAGAGGGTTTGTTTCCCGGAGACATAGGGTTTGTTTCCCAGACACAGAGTTTGTTTCCAGACACATAGGGTTTGTTTCCCAGACACATAGGGCCAACAGGACAGGACACAGCTCAACAGGCAGGGCTGCTGTCGGAGAGGGCTAACCTACTACACAGTACTCTACCTTTCCTGTTTCCTGGAGCACACACAAACACCAACACAAACACAAACACACACACACACACACACACACACACACACACACACACACACACACACACACACACACACACACACACACACACACACACACACACACACACACACACACACACACACACACACACACACACACAGCCACAGTAACAGACACGTGAACACGTGGAGCTGGTCTAATTAGCCACTGACAGTGCTCACTATAACAAACTGGCTTAACAGTATTTTTAGCAACATTATGACATGTGGTCGCCATGGCAGGAAGAATCAGCAACACGTTTTCTCAGGTCAAGTCAAAATAAAATAGGGTTTGTTTCCCAGACACATAGGGCCAGTTTCCCAGACGCAGAGGGTTTGTTTCCTGGAGACATAGGGTTTGTTTACCAGACACATAGGGTTTGTTTCCCAGACACATAGGGTTTGTTTCCCAGACACATAGAGCCAGTTTCCCAGACACATAGGGACAGTTTCCCAGACACATAGGGTTTGTTTCCCAGACACATAGAGCCAGTTTCCCAGACCCATAGGGCCAGTTTCCCAGACACATAGGGCCAGTTTCCCAGACACATAGGGTTTGTTTCCCAGACACATAGGGCCAGTTTCCCAGACAGAGAGGTTTTGTTTCCCGGAGACATAGGGTTTGTTTCCCAGACACATAGGCCCAGTTTCCCAGGCAGAGAGGGGTTGTTTCCCGGAGACATAGGGTTTGTTTCCCAGACACATAGGGCCAGTTTCCCAGACACATAGGGTTTGTTTCCCAGACACATAGAGCCAGTTTCCCAGACCCATAGGGCCAGTTCCCCAGACACATAGGGCCAGTTTCCCAGACACATAGGGTTTGTTTCCCAGACACATAGGGCCAGTTTCCCAGACAGAGAGGTTTTGTTTCCCGGAGACATAGGGTTTGTTTCCCAGACACATAGGCCCAGTTTCCCAGGCAGAGAGGGGTTGTTTCCCGGAGACATAGGGTTTGTTTCCCAGACACACAGGGCCAGTTTCCCAGACACATAGGGCCAGTTTCCCAGACAGAGAGGTTTTATTTCCCGGAGACATAGGGTTTGTTTCCCAGACACATAGGTCCAGTTTCCCAGACAGAGAGGGTTTGTTTCCCGGAGACATAGGGTTTGTTTCCCAGACACATAGGTCCAGTTTCCCAGACAGAGAGGGTTTGTTTCCCGGAGACATAGGTTTTTTTTCCCCCAGACACACAGGGCCAGTTTCCCAGACACAGAGGGTTTGTTTCCCAGACACATAGGGTTTGTTTCCCGGAGACATAGGGTTTGTTTCGCAGACACACAGGGCCAGTTTCCCAGACACATAGGGCCAGTTTCCCAGACACATAGGGTTTGTTTCCCAGACACATAGGGCCAGTTTCCCAGACACATAGGGTGTGTTTCCCAGACACATAGGGCCAGTATCCCAGACACATAGGGCCAGTTTCCCAGACTCATAGGGCCAGTTTCCCAGACACGTAGGGTTTGTTTCCTGGAGACATAGGATTTGTTTCCCAGACACATAGGGTTTGTTTCGCAGACACATAGGGTTTGTTTCCCAGACAAATAGAGCCAGTTTCCCCGGCACATAGGGCCAATTTCCCAGACACAGAGGGTTTGTTTCCTGGAGACATAGGGTTTGTTTCCCGGAGACATAGGGCCAGTTTTCCAGACCCAGAGGGTTTGTTTCCCGGAGACATAGGGTTTGTTTCCCAGACACATAGGGTTTGTTTCCCAGACCCATAGGGTTTGTTTCCCAGACAAATAGAGCCAGTTTCCCAGGCACATAGGGCCAGTTTCCCAGACACAGAGGGTTTGTTTCCTGGAGACATAGGGTTTGTTTCCGGGAGTCATAGGGCCAGTTTCCCAGACACAGAGGGTTTGTTTCCCGGAGACATAGGGTTTGTTTCCCAGACCCATAGGGTTTGTTTCCCAGACACATAGAGCCAGTTTCCAAGACACATAGGGTTTGTTTCCCAGACACATAGGGCCAGTTTCCCAGACGGAGAGGTTTTGTTTCCCAGAGACATAGGGTTTGTTTCCCAGAGACATAGGGTTTGTTTCCCAGAGACATAGGATTTGTTTCCCAGACACACAGGGCCAGTTTCCCAGACACAGAGGGTTTGTTTCCCAGACACATAGGTTTTTTTTCCCAGACACAGAGGGTTTGTTTCCCGGAGACATAGGGTTTGTTTCCCAGACACAGAGTTTGTTTCCAGACACATAGGGCCAGTTTCCCAGACGCAGAGGGTTTGTTTCCTGGAGACATAGGGTTTGTTTACCAGACACATAGGGTTTGTTTCCCAGACACATAGGGTTTGTTTCCCAGACACATAGAGCCAGTTTCCCAGACACATAGGGACAGTTTCCCAGACACATAGGGTTTGTTTCCCAGACACATAGAGCCAGTTTCCCAGACCCATAGGGCCAGTTTCCCAGACACATAGGGCCAGTTTCCCAGACACATAGGGTTTGTTTCCCAGACACATAGGGCCAGTTTCCCAGACAGAGAGGTTTTGTTTCCCGGAGACATAGGGTTTGTTTCCCAGACACATAGGCCCAGTTTCCCAGGCAGAGAGGGGTTGTTTCCCGGAGACATAGGGTTTGTTTCCCAGACACATAGGGCCAGTTTCCCAGACACATAGGGTTTGTTTCCCAGACACATAGAGCCAGTTTCCCAGACCCATAGGGCCAGTTTCCCAGACACATAGGGCCAGTTTCCCAGACACATAGGGTTTGTTTCCCAGACACATAGGGCCAGTTTCCCAGACAGAGAGGTTTTGTTTCCCGGAGACATAGGGTTTGTTTCCCAGACACATAGGCCCAGTTTCCCAGGCAGAGAGGGGTTGTTTCCCGGAGACATAGGGTTTGTTTCCCAGACACACAGGGCCAGTTTCCCAGACACATAGGGCCAGTTTCCCAGACAGAGAGGTTTTATTTCCCGGAGACATAGGGTTTGTTTCCCAGACACATAGGTCCAGTTTCCCAGACAGAGAGGGTTTGTTTCCCGGAGACATAGGGTTTGTTTCCCAGACACATAGGTCCAGTTTCCCAGACAGAGAGGGTTTGTTTCCCGGAGACATAGGTTTTTTTTCCCCCAGACACACAGGGCCAGTTTCCCAGACACAGAGGGTTTGTTTCCCAGACACATAGGGTTTGTTTCCCGGAGACATAGGGTTTGTTTCGCAGACACACAGGGCCAGTTTCCCAGACACATAGGGCCAGTTTCCCAGACACATAGGGTTTGTTTCCCAGACACATAGGGCCAGTTTCCCAGACACATAGGGTGTGTTTCCCAGACACATAGGGCCAGTATCCCAGACACATAGGGCCAGTTTCCCAGACTCATAGGGCCAGTTTCCCAGACACGTAGGGTTTGTTTCCTGGAGACATAGGATTTGTTTCCCAGACACATAGGGTTTGTTTCGCAGACACATAGGGTTTGTTTCCCAGACAAATAGAGCCAGTTTCCCCGGCACATAGGGCCAATTTCCCAGACACAGAGGGTTTGTTTCCTGGAGACATAGGGTTTGTTTCCCGGAGACATAGGGCCAGTTTTCCAGACCCAGAGGGTTTGTTTCCCGGAGACATAGGGTTTGTTTCCCAGACACATAGGGTTTGTTTCCCAGACCCATAGGGTTTGTTTCCCAGACAAATAGAGCCAGTTTCCCAGGCACATAGGGCCAGTTTCCCAGACACAGAGGGTTTGTTTCCTGGAGACATAGGGTTTGTTTCCGGGAGTCATAGGGCCAGTTTCCCAGACACAGAGGGTTTGTTTCCCGGAGACATAGGGTTTGTTTCCCAGACCCATAGGGTTTGTTTCCCAGACACATAGAGCCAGTTTCCAAGACACATAGGGTTTGTTTCCCAGACACATAGGGCCAGTTTCCCAGACGGAGAGGTTTTGTTTCCCAGAGACATAGGGTTTGTTTCCCAGAGACATAGGGTTTGTTTCCCAGAGACATAGGATTTGTTTCCCAGACACACAGGGCCAGTTTCCCAGACACAGAGGGTTTGTTTCCCAGACACATAGGTTTTTTTTCCCAGACACAGAGGGTTTGTTTCCCGGAGACATAGGGTTTGTTTCCCAGACACAGAGTTTGTTTCCAGACACATAGGGTTTGTTTCCCAGACACATAGGGCCAGTATCCCAGACATATATGGCCAGTTTCCCAGACACATAGGGCCAGTTTCCCAGAGACATAGGGTTTGTTTCACAGACACATAGGGCTAGTTTCCCAGGGTTTGTTTCCCAGACACAAAGGGCCAGTTCACGAGACACATAAGGTTTGTTTCCCAGACACATAGGGTTTGTTTCCCAGACCCATAGGGTTTGTTTCCCAGACACATAGAGTCAGTTTCCCAGACACATAGGGCCAGTTTCAGAGACATAGGGTTTGTTTTACAGACACATAGGGCCAGTTTCCCAGACACATAGGGCCAGTTTCCCAGACACAGATTAAGTCTAGTCCTGAACTAAAAATCCCTTTCAATGGAGAATCTCCTGACGACGGGCTTTTTAGTTCAGGAATGGCCTTAGTCTCTGTCCAGGAAACCGGCTCATAATAACGAGTTGAGGCGAAACCGACACCTTTACAAACAATTTACTGACAAAGTTATTATTATTTTTTAAATGAAAAGAATTGTAGAGGGTTGCACGACAACACAAAGGAGGACTTTGAGAAGACAAAGGAAACATGTTTTTTTTTGTATGAGGCTTTTGTTGACTGATTAAGACACACCGGAGTGAGCATCAGTGGGCTATTGTTTAATAAACCATGTGACCTGACGGAAGAAAGAAGGTAGTGACCCTGAAGAAGTGTCGGAAATTAAGTCTGACTGCTGAGAGAGAGAGAGAGAGAGAGAGAGAGAGAGAGACAGAGAGAGAGAGAGAGAGAGACAGAGAGAGAGAGAGAGAGAGCGAGAGACAGAGAGAGAGAGAGAGAGAGAGAGAGCGAGAGAGAGAGAGAGAGAGACAGAGAGAGAGAGACAGAGAGAGAGAGAGAGAGAGAGAGAGAGAGAGAGAGAGAGAGAGAGACAGAGAGAGAGAGACAGAGAGAGAGAGAGAGAGAGACAGACAGACAGACAGACAGACAGACAGACAGACAGACAGACAGACAGACAGACAGACAGACAGACAGACAGACAGACAGACAGACAGACAGACAGACAGACAGACAGACAGACAGACAGACAGAACAGACAGACAGACAGACAGACAGACAGACAGACAGACAGAGGTGGTCTTAGTCTCTGTCCTGGAAACAGAGAGAAAGAGAGAGAGACAAACAGAGATGGAAAAAAAGAGAGCGAGAGAGAGATAATTAATTAACACCAGACAAAGGAATGGAATGACAGTTGGTCAACCATATGTTTTCAAAAGAAGACAAATAAATTGACTTACCCTTGAAAATATTTAGAGAAAGGTTTGTTTGTATATAACAGTAAATAACATGTCTCCTAATGATTTCTCTGAAAATAGTAGAAATATCTACTAGAAAAAGCTATACAGTACAACTTACTTTTCCCCCAATTAGTTCTCTGAAAACAGTGGACCAAAGAAAACAATAAACCCCAAAAGACTGTACACAGCAATGTCCTTTCTTTTAAATGTACATGTCCAAGCAGTACCTAATAATTACATTTGTTTACAAAGAGCAGATTCCTTTCAGATGCCTCTCTGTGTCAGTGATTCAGATCTCTCTCTGTGTTTCTGTGATTCAGATGTCTCTCTCTGTTTCAGTGATTCAGATCTGTGTTTCAGTGATTCAGATCTCTCTGTGCTTCAGTGATTCAGATCTCTCTCTCTGTTTCAGATGTCTCTCTGTGTTTCAGTGATTCAGATCTCTCTCTCTCTGTTTCAGATGTCTCTGTGTTTCAGTGATTCAGATCTCTCTCTCTCTCTCTCTGTTTCAGTGATTCAGATATCTCTCTCTCTGTTTCAGATGTCTCTCTGTGTTTCAGTGATTCAGATCTCTCTCTGTTTCCGTGATTCAGATCTCTCTCTCTGTTTCAGATGTCTCTCTGTGTTTCAGTGATTCAGATCTCTCTCTGTTTCCGTGATTCAGATCTCTCTCTCTGTTTCAGATCTCTCTCTCTGTTTCAGTGATTCAGATCTCTCTCTCTGTTTCAGTGATTCAGTAGACTGAGTGATATAGTCTTGTGACATTGTCAAGTGCTGCCTTCATGTGAAATGCTTGAATGAGATGTATGTGATGTTATTAGTGAAAAGAAAAACAGAACTGATTATTAGTTTTTTTACAGAGACTATAGGTTTGACTGAAGTACAAGAGGATCCTCTACATTAAAGCTAGAAGTACTCAGTTGCTACATTCATTAAATTAATAAATGATACCCATTGATTCTTAAAGAATATTACTTATAAATGCCTCATGAGCATAGCTCAACTGTCGTACCCCATCAGAACCCAAAATATACACTGAGTGTACAAAACATAACTAAATATATGTTTTTGCAGACACTCTGATCCAGAGCGACATCCTTTACCAACTGAGTTTCTACATTTTTATACTTGTTTCCATACTGGGTCCCATGTGGGAATCAAACCCACAACCCTGGAATTGCAAGCGCCATCCTTTACCAACTGAGCCACATGGGACTTCAAAACATTAGGAACACCTGCTTTTTCCATGAACAGGTGAATCCAGCCCATCAGCTATGATCCCATATTGATGTCACTTGTTAAATCCACTTCAATCAGTGTAGATGAAGGGGAGGAGACAGGTTCAAGAATGATTTTTAAAGCCTTCAGACAATTGAGACATGGATTGTGTTTGTGTGCCATTCAGAGGGTGAAGGGGCAAGACAAAATATTTAAGTGCCTTCGAACGGGGTATGGAAGTAGGTGCACTGTCTTGAGTGTGTCAAGAACTGCACCACTGCTGGGGTTTTCACGCTCAACAGTTTCCCGTGTGTATCAAGAATGGTCCACCACCCAAAGGACATCAACCAACTTGACACAACTGTGGGAACCATTGGAGTCAACATGGGCCAGCATCCCCGTGGAATGCTTTCAACACCTTTCCCATGCCCTGATGAATTGAGGCTGTTCTGAGGGCAAAGGGCAGGGGGCGTGAGCTTTGCCTTTAAATTCCAATCGTGCATTAATTAAAGCTGAACTTCAGTGATTACGGATGGAATACCGCCCGTCAGAGCTAATGTTTTGTAAACAACGTAAATGCAAACAAACTCTAGTTTCAAAAAATGTGTTAGAACTATACAGTCGATGTCATAGACAGTCAGTCCTTGCGTCCATCAGTCCTTGCGACTTTGAGAACGATTACATACGTCCATCCTTAACTCTTAGATTTTTAATTTAAGGATTCTATGCAGCTTCAACGTTTACATTTCAGTCTATTTAACAGACCTTCTTCTACAGAGCTTTCAGTGCGTTCAACTAACCTAGGTAGGTACAAAACACAACCGGAACACTGTTCACAACAGCAACTACAATAAGTGAGACCTTCTTCTACAGAGCTTTCAGTGCGTTCAACTAACCTAGGTAGGTACAAAACACAACCGGAACACTGTTCACAACAGCAACTACAATAAGTGAGACCTTCTTCCAAAATAACAGTCTATGTTGCTTGAACCCGTGATCAAGTAAAGGTCTACAACTGTAAAAGCTGCAATCTGGGGATGAACCAAGCGAAAGTATTGGGTGTACTGTACTGTGTACAACGTTGTGTTTCCGTTCCTCTCTGGTCTTTGGGACACAGTGTAGAAGAGACATTAGCATGAGAATAGCTTCCACATGGAGGGACCGACCATCTGTCTGTCATCATCAAATATTTAAGATGTTTCAGATCAGTACCTCACATTTAGACCATCAAAACAGGAGAGAACTTCTTCTGTTCCTCTCAAGAGCTCCTTTCCATTTCTAAAAAACAGATAATGCAACACCTCATGGTACAAAAACTTTGACCTTGACCTCTATTTGACCTTGATATTGTGTGTACGGTTGAAGTCGGAAGTTTACACTTAGGTTGGAGTCATTAAAACTCGTTTTTTTCAACCACTCCACAAACTACAAGTTTTGGCAAGTCGGTTAGGACATCTACTTTGTGCATGACACAAGTTATTTTTCCAACAATTGTTTACAGACAGATTATTTCACATATAATTCACTGTATCACAATTCCAGTGGGTCAGAAGTTTACATACACTAAGTTGACTCTGCCTTTAAACAGCTTGGAAAATTCCAGAAAATTATGTCATGGCTTTAGAAGCTTCTGATAGGCTAATTGACATCATCAGAGTCAATTGGAGGTGTACCTGTGGATGTTTTTAATGGCCAACCTTAAAACTCAGTGCCTCCTTGCTTGACATCATGGGAAATCAAAAGAAATCAGCCAAGATCTGAAATCAGAAAAATCAGAAAAACAAACAATAGTACGCAAGTATAAACACCATGGGACCACGCAGCCGTCATACCGCTCAGGAAGGAGACGTGTTTTTTCTCCTAGAGATGAACGTACTTTGGTGCGAAAAGTGCAAAACAATCCCAGAACAACAGTAGAGGTCTACAAACCTGACTCAGTTACACCAGCTCTGTCAGGAGGAATGGGCCAAAATTCACCCAACTTATTGTGGGAAGCTTGTGGACGGCTACCCGAAACGTTTGACCCAAGTTAAATTATTTAAAGGCAATGCTACCAAATACTAATTGACTGTATGTAAACTTCTGACCCACTGGGAATGTGATGAAATAAATAAAAGCTGAAATAAATCATTCTCTCTACTATTATTCTGACATTTCACATTCTTAAAATAAAGTGGTGATACTAACTGACCTAAAACAGGGAATTTTTACTAGGATTTAATGTCAGGAATTGTGAAAAACAATGTACATTAACTTCCGTCTTCAACTGTATGTATTGATAAAAAAATAAAAATAAAAATATGTAGGCTATGTTTGGCGTTTTTAAATGTCCTTGAGCTGTTCTTGCCTATAAATGTTCTGTATTATATCATGTTTCATGTGGTCTCCAGGAAGAGTAGATGCTGCTTTTGCAACAGCTATTGGAGAGTCTAATAAAATACTCCCCCCAAAAAATATCAGACTTCCCATAATTTCTCTGAGTGTCGTTGAAAAGTGTGTCTACATACTGTAATGGCAGAGACATTGATAATAAGCACTATTGGTTCATTTGTTTATTCAGATCCACATTAAATGCTGCTTCAGTAGTTTCTGCCAAAGCAGCAGCTGTTGTTCCACACAAAACATAAAGCATGAAAAGTAACAAAACACTGAAGTGGCTAGAGATAGAGATTTGAGTCAGTATGTTGGCAGCCGCCACTCAATGTTAGTGATGGCTGTTTAACAGTCTGATGGCCTTGAGATAAAAGCTGTTTTTCAGTCTCTCGGTCCCAGCTTTGATGCACCTGTACTGACCTCGCTTCTGGATGATAGCGGGGTGAACAGGCATTGGCTCAGGTGGTTGTTGTCCTTGATGATCTTTTTGGCCTTCCTGTGACATGGGGTGGTGTAGGTGTCCTGGAGGGCAGGTAGTTTGTCCCCCGTATGTGTCGTGCAGACCTCACTACCCTCTGGAGAGCATTACGGGTTGTGGGTGGAGCAGTTGCCGTACCAGGTGGTGATACAGCCCGACAGGATGCTCTCGATTGTGCATCTGTAAATGTTTGTGAGTGCTTTTGGTGACAATTCAAATTACATCAGCCTCTTGAGGTTGAAGAGGCACTGTTGCGTGTGAGTGGACTATTTCAGTTGGTCTGTGATGTGTACGCCGAGGAACTTACAACTTTCCACCTTCTCCACTACTGTCCCGTCGATGTGGATAGGGGGGTGCTCCCTCTGCTGTTTCCTGAAGTCCATGATCATCTCCTTTGTTTTGTTGACGTTGAGTGTGAGGTTATCTTCCTGACACCACACTCCGAGGGCCCTCACCTCCTCCCTGTAGGCCGTCTCGTTGTTGTTGGTAATCAAGCCTACCACTGTAGTGTCGTCTGCAAAGGTGATGATTGAGTTGGAGGAGTGCATGGCCACGCAGTCATGGATGAACAGGGAGTATAGGAGAGGGCTTAGAATGCAACCTTGTGGGGTGCACCTGGTGACCCTCACCACCTTGGGGGCAGCCCGTCAGAATGTCCTGGACCCAGTTGCACAGGGCGGGGTCGAGACACAGGGTCTCGAGCTTAATGACGAGTTTGGAGGGTACTATGGTGTTAAATGCTGAGCTCTAATTGATGAACAGCATTCTTACACAAACTCTTGTCCAGGTTAGGGCAGTGTGCAGTGTGATTGTGATTGTGATTGCGTCGTCTGTGGACCTATTGGGGCGGTACGCAAATTGGAGTGGGTCTAGGGGGTCAGGTAGGGTGGAGGTGATATGATCCTTGATTAGGCTCTCAAAGCACTTCATGATGACAGAAGTGAGTGCTATGGGACGATAGTCGTTTTTCTCAGTTACCTTAGCTTTCTTGGCAACAGGAACAATGGTGGCCCTCTTGAAGCATGTGGGTACAGCAGACTGGGATAAGGATTGATTGAATATGTCCGTAAACACACCAGCCAGCTGGTCTGCGCATGCTCTGAGGATGCAGCAAGGGATGCCGTCTGGGCCTGCTGTCTGGGCCTGCCGTCTGGGCCGGCAGCATTGTGAGGGTTGACACATTTAAATGTTTTGCTCACGTCGGCTGCAGTGAAGGAGAGCCAGCAGGTTTTGGTAGCGGGCCGTGTCAGCGGTACTGTATCGTCCTCAAAGCGAGCAAAGAAGTAGTTTAGTTTGTCTGGGAGCAAGACATCGTGGTCCACAACGGGGCTAGTTTTCAACGGCTCAGACATATGTCTCGTGTCTGAGCCGTTGAATTGCGACTCTACTTTGTCTCTATACTGAAGCCTAGCTTGTTTGATTGCCTTGCGGGGGGAAAAGCTACACTGTTTATTTTCGGTCATGTTTCCGGTTGCCTTGCCATGATTAAAAGCAACGGTTCACACTTTCAGTTTTGGGTGAATTTTGACATCAATCCATGGTTTCTGGTTGGGGAAGGTTTTAATAGTCACCGTGGGTACAACATCACCGATACACTTACATCAAATTAGCGTATACATCAATGTTGTTGTCTGAGGCTATCCGGAACATATCCCAGTCCACGTGATCAAAGTAATCTTATTGGTCGGACCAGCGTTGAACAGACCCGTTTCCTGTTTCATTTTCTGTCTGTCTGTCAATACACTTTCTAATGAATTCGCTCACCAAATCAGCGTATTCGTCAATGTTGTTGTTGGACGCAATACGGAACATATCCCAATCCAACGTGATCGAAGCAGTCTTGAAGCGTGGAATCAGATTGGTCGGACCAGCGTTGAACAGACCTGAGTGCGGGAGCTTCTTCTTGTTTCTCTCTGTAGACTGGGAGTCGTGGTCAGATTTGCTGAAAGGAGGGCGAGGGAGGGCTTTGTATGCGTCGTGAATGTTAGAGTAGCAATGATCCAGAATTTTGCTAGCCCGGGTCGCACCCGTAGCTTCAGAGGTTACCCAACGTGGACCTTGCCGTCATATCTCTTGAGTTAGTAGTTACCAAACAATACACCCTACTATTTAAAGAGAATTTCCCCTCTCTGATGCAAAAACTCAAGGCAAACATACTATTTTGGAGAACTCTCCCAATTTCTCTGCTCGGAAGAATTAATGCCATTAAAATGGTCTTCCTCCCACAACTGCTCTACCTATATCAGAACATCCCAGTATTCATACCTAAATCCTTTCATAAACAACTGGACTCAATTATCAATCCTTTCATCTGGGATTATAAAACACACAGGATAGGTAAAAATCACCTCAGTAAATCCAAGATGGAAGGAGGATTGTCTCTCCCAAATTGTATATTTTATTACTGGGCCTCTAACCTCCGCGTTGTTACGTTTCTGTTCGATGACACACTTCCGTCATCCAGCTGGCTTAGTATGGAGCCACTTTCACAGAAAGCCTCTGCACACTATCCTGCAATGACGTGCATAGCTTCTCTAACTCGTCGATCCTACCAGCGTTGAATTCAGAAGCTTTCTCAAGGTCCACAATACTCTGGCCATGCGAAGCGACCGTTCGAATGATGCTCTCGATTTTGGTGTCCAGTTCAGCAATAGTGGCCTTAAGATCCTCAGCTATAGCAACACGTAGCTCCCCCAAAGCCCGGGTAAGATCTGTAAGTGTCACGTTGTTGCATGTGCCTTCCGCCATTTCTGTCTGGTTGTTTAGTGGGGAGTAGGCCTCCGCTGTGGATTTATTGTCCTTTGGTCGCTTATTACTCTTCATTTGCATACGAAAAGGTACAATCTTGTATTAGAAAGAAACGTTTGTTGTAAAAAGTGTCATAAAGTAGGTTAAATTAGATTATTTCGCAAAAAAGTCGCAGGAGCCTCTCACGCCGTTCACTCCAACATGCTAGCTCCGCCCCCATTCTAGACAATTCTGTGCTTCCAACTTTGTGCCAACAGTTTGAGGAAGGCCCTTTCCTGTTTCAGCATGACAATGACCCCATGCATAAAGCAAGGTCCATACAGAAATGGTTTGTCGAGATCGGTGTGGAAGAACAGATTCCTGACCTCAACCCCATTGAACACCTTTGGGATGAATTGGAACACAGACTGTGAGCCTAATCGCTCAACATCAGTGCCCGACCTCTCTAATGCTCTTGTGACTGAATGGAAGAAAGTCCCCTCAGCAATGTTCCATCATCTAGTGGAAAGCCTTCCCAGAAGAGTGGAGGCTGTTACAGCATCAAAGGGGGGACCAACTCCATATTTATGCCCATGATTTTGGAATGAGATGTTCGACAAGGTTCGATGTTCAATGTTCGACTTTTGATCAGGTAGTTTATTTTATTTTATTTTATAACAGACATACCCATCCCCATCTTCACAACAACTTTGTCAATATGCCTTGATAATTGACCATCCAGTGTTATATCTAGGAGTTCAGCTTCCTCAACTAGCTCATTGGTCACACCATTTAGACACAACTCCAGTTGAGGTTTAGGTCTTAATATAATGTTTTTAACCGAATACAATGCTTTTAGTTTTAGATGTATTTGTTTTACTGATAGGGACTGTAACTCTTTATCTAGACTTTTTATGGGCTCACTGGCTTTTGCTGCTAACATGTAGAGTGGGGAATCATCATAGTCATTCTAGCATATCATTTGTAAAAATAGAGAAGAGTAATGGCCCAAGGCAACTGCCCTGAGGGACACCACAATGTACATATCTGATGATAGAGAAGCTTCCATTGAAGAACACTCTCTGGGTCGGAGAAATATCCCTCCATAACTCTGTGATGGCAGGTGATGTAAAGCGATAGCAAGTGAGTTTTTTTCAATAACAATTTATGATCAATAACATCAAAGGCTGCACTCAATAACAGCTCCAACTATCATATTATAATCCATTTCTTTTAACCAATCATCAGTCATCTGAATCAGTGCAGTACAAGTGGAGTGCACTTCTCAATATGCCTGCTAAAAGCAGTAGGTAACAAGTTCTCTGAAAAATAGCATCTTCATCGTTTTACTAAGAACAGGCAGCATACTGATTGGTCGGCTGTTAGAGCCAGCAAATGGTGCTTTACTATTTTTAGGCAGTGGAATGACTTTAGCTTCCTTCCACGCCTGTGGACACACACACTGCTTTAAGGCTTTGGTTAAAGCTATTGCAAATAGAGGTGGCAATATAGTCTGCTATCTCAATAGTTTCCCACCAAGGTCTTCTTTTCCTCGTGGCTTATCATTATTGATGGATAACAATAGTTCATCCAGGGCCTTCCGAGTGGTGCAGCGGTCTAAGGCACCTGCATCGCAGTGCTGAGGCGACACTACAGCCTCGGGTTTGAACCAAGGCCAGCCTTGACCCGGAGCCCCAAAGGGTGACTCACAATTGGCCCAGCGTCGTCTGGGTTAGGGGAGGGTTTGGCCGGGAGGATTTCCTTGGCTCATTGTGCTCTAGTGACTCCTTGTGGCAGGCCGGGCGCCTGCAAGTTTCATCTGACACATTGGTGTGGCTGGCTTCCGGGTTAAGCGAGCAGTGTGTTAAGAAACAGACCGGCTTTGCGGGTCATTTTTTTAAGGAAGCATGACTCGACCTTCGCCTCTCCTGAGCCAGTTGAGGAATTGCAGCGATGAGACGAGATCCTAAAAAACAATTGGATATGACAAAAGTGGGGGGAATAAGGGGGTAAAAAATCTGTGTCATTTTTCCACCTTTTCCTCCTGACCATTTTCAAAACAGCAACCACTCTCTTTAATTATTAGATTTAAAAATAAAAATAAATCACTGTTCAATGTTGCAATTCAATTGTGAGTTTTTCCACTTTAATAATATATTTAATTTTACCTTTATTTAACTAGGCAAGTCAGTTAAGAACAAATTCTTATTTTCAATGATGGCCTAGGAACAGTGGGTTAACAGTGGGTTAACTGCCTGTTCAGGGGCAGAACGACAGATTTGTTCCTTCCGGTTACTAGTCCAACACTCTAACCACTAGGCTACCCTGCTGCCCCATATATACATTTTTAAACATGTATTTATCACATGTGCCAAATACAAAAATAATATACTTTACTGTGAAATGCAATTGAACTTACAAGCCCTTTCCCAGCAATGGAGTTAAAAAGTAAGAACATTTACAAATAGATACAAATTAAATAACAATAACAAGGCTATATACAGATGATATACAAGGAGTATTGAGTCAGTGTACTGAGGTATGAGGTAGTTGAGGTGATTCATTGAGTCAGTGTACTGAGGTATGAGGTAGTTGAGGTGATTCATTGAGTCCGTGTACTGAGGTATGAGGTAGTTGAGGTGATTCATTGAGTCAGTGTACTGAGGTATGAGGTAGTTGAGGTGATTCATTGAGTCAGTGTACTGAGGTATGAGGTAGTTGAGGTGATTCATTGAGTCAGTGTACTGAGGTATGAGGTAGTTGAGGTGATTCATTGAGTCAGTGTACTGAGGTATGAGGTAGTTGAGGTGATTCATTGAGTCAGTGTACTGAGGTATGAGGTAGTTGAGGTGATTCATTGAGTCAGTGTACTGAGGTATGAGGTAGTTGAGGTGATTCATTGAGTCAGTGTACTGAGGTATGAGGTAGTTGAGGTGATTCATTGAGTCAGTGTACTGAGGTATGAGGTAGTTGAGGTGATTCATTGAGTCAGTGTACTGAGGTATGAGGTAGTTGAGGTGATTCATTGAGTCAGTGTACTGAGGTATGAGGTAGTTGAGGTGATTCATTGAGTCAGTGTACTGAGGTATGAGGTAGTTGAGGTGATTCATTGAGTCAGTGTACTGAGGTATGAGGTAGTTGAGGTGATTCATTGAGTCAGTGTACTGAGGTATGAGGTAGTTGAGGTGATTCATTGAGTCAGTGTACTGAGGTATGAGGTAGTTGAGGTGATTCATTGAGTCAGTGTACTGAGGTATGAGGTAGTTGAGGTGATTCATTGAGTCAGTGTACTGAGGTATGAGGTAGTTGAGGTGATTCATTGAGTCAGTGTACTGAGGTATGAGGTAGTTGAGGTGATTCATTGAGTCAGTGTACTGAGGTATGAGGTAGTTGAGGTGATTCATTGAGTCAGTGTACTGAGGTATGAGGTAGTTGAGGTGATTCATTGAGTCCGTGTACTGAGGTATGAGGTAGTTGAGGTGATTCATTGAGTCAGTGTACTGAGGTATGAGGTAGTTGAGGTGATTCATTGAGTCAGTGTACTGAGGTATGAGGTAGTTGAGGTGATTCATTGAGTCAGTGTACTGAGGTATGAGGTAGTTGAGGTGATTCATTGAGTCAGTGTACTGAGGTATGAGGTAGTTGAGGTTATTCATTGAGTCAGTGTACTGAGGTATGAGGTAGTTGAGGTGATTCATTGAGTCAGTGTACTGAGGTATGAGATAGTTGAGGTGATTCATTGAGTCAGTGTACTGAGGTATGAGGTAGTTGAGGTGATTCATTGAGTCAGTGTACTGAGGTATGAGGTAGTTGAGGTGATTCATTGAGTCAGTGTACTGAGGTATGAGGTAGTTGAGGTGATTCATTGAGTCAGTGTACTGAGGTATGAGGTAGTTGAGGTGATTCATTGAGTCAGTGTACTGAGGTATGAGATAGTTGAGGTGATTCATTGAGTCAGTGTACTGAGGTATGAGGTAGTTGAGGTGATTCATTGAGTCAGTGTACTGAGGTATGAGGTAGTTGAGGTGATTCATTGAGTCAGTGTACTGAGGTATGAGGTAGTTGAGGTGATTCATTGAGTCAGTGTACTGAGGTATGAGGTAGTTGAGGTGATTCATTGAGTCAGTGTACTGAGGTATGAGGTAGTTGAGGTGATTCATTGAGTCAGTGTACTGAGGTATGAGATAGTTGAGGTGATTCATTGAGTCAGTGTACTGAGGTATGAGGTAGTTGAGGTGATTCATTGAGTCAGTGTACTGAGGTATGAGGTAGTTGAGGTGATTCATTGAGTCAGTGTACTGAGGTATGAGGTAGTTGAGGTGATTCATTGAGTCAGTGTACTGAGGTATGAGGTAGTTGAGGTGATTCATTGAGTCAGTGTACTGAGGTATGAGATAGTTGAGGTGATTCATTGAGTCAGTGTACTGAGGTATGAGGTAGTTGAGGTGATTCATTGATGAACAAGCATTCTCACGTAGGCGTTCCTTTTTTCCAAGTGGGAAAGGGCAGTGTGGAGTGCAATATAGATTGTGTGGATCTATTGGGGTGGTATGTGAATTGGATTGGGTCCAGGGTTTCTGGGATGATGGTGTTGATGTGGGCGCATATCCAGCTTTTCAAGGCATTTCATGGCTACAGATGCAAGTGCTACTGGGCGATAATCATTTAGACAGGTTACCTTGGCGTTATTGGGCATGGGGACTATGGGGGTCTGCTTGAAACATATGGGTATTACAGACTGGGTCAGGGAGAGGTTGAAAATGTCAGTGAAGACACTTGCCAGCTGGTCAGCGCATGCTCTGAGTACACATCGTGGTTATCTGTCTGACCCCTGCGGCCTTGTGAATATTATCCTTTTTAAAGGTCTTACTCACATTCGCTACAGAGAGCGTGATCACAGACGTCAGGAACAGCTGGTGCTCTCATGCATGGTTCAGTGTTGCTTGCTTCAAAGAGAGCACAGAAGGCAATTAGCTTGTCTGTTAGGCTTGTGTCACTGGGCAGCTTGTAGCTGGGTTTCCCTTTGTAATTCATGATAGTTTGCAAGCCCTGCCACGTCTGACGAGCATCAGAGCCGGTGTAGTAGGATTCGATCTTAGTCCTGTACTGACACATTGTCTGTTTGATTGTTCGTCGGAGGGTATAGCGGGAATTCTTATAAGTATCCGGATTTGAAAGCGGCAGCTCTATCTTTTAGCTCAGAGCGGATGTTGCCTGCAATCCATGGCTTTTGGTTAGGATATATACACCTACGGTCACTGTGGGCACTATGTGGTCGATGCACTCATTATTGAAGCCGGTGGCTGATGTTTTAAACTCTTCAATGCCATCGGATGAGTCCCGGAACATATTCCAATCTGTGCCAGTGAAACAGTCCTGCAGCTTTAGCATCCCACTTCCGTTTTGAACGTATCACTAGTACTTCCTGTTTGAGTTTTTGCCGCATCTGGGTGTCTTGTTTGCTTATGGCCCTTTATAGGGCGTTGAGTACAATCTTAGTGCCAGCATCGGCTTGTGGTGGTAAATAGACACAGCTATCATTAACATTAGCATACTGTAAATCATGGAACATTTTTTACAATTACAGGTAATCACCTTTAAAACTGCAGCATTTTCTCTACGACCCATGACGAAATGTCAAGGGGGAGACTAAAGTGTTTTGCCAGCGAGGTGGGGGGGGGGGGAGGGGCATCCACATCTCACTTATCTGATGATTAGCAGAGCTCCTGTGGTTGGCAGTTTCAGTAAAAGGAAAAATACAAACATACAGTTCCCTTTTTCTCTGTCTGTCTAAAATAAAAAAATAAAAATGGCTAATAGAGTCAATCAGCCACTTGTGAGTGTCAGGTGACGTATAGTATGTGTGTGTGTGAAACAACAACAGCAGTCAAGCACCCAAGCTAACTGGCTAACGTTGGCTAGCTACTTCCAGACACAGACGAGAGAAAAGCTTTCTCTGACCATTTTACTCGCCCTAGCAGAGCTGGTTAGGCTGTTTTCATGTTATCCAGAGTGTTGGTGACTGTAACTGTGCTGCTGGCAACAATTTAATAACGCATTTTTGCCAACGGCAATGGGTGTTGAGCATTCATAAATACGTCAGTTATTCTGCGCTCTGGCACACTCAGATTAGAGTGCTCTGATATCGGAGTAGATAGCCAGAGCAAATTAACCAGCTACATCTATCAACAGTTGTCACATTGACATCATGAACATTCTATTGAAATGCTTACTTGCATAGTAGAGTCTTTTGTTAAGACATGTAGCTAGCTAGCTAAACAATGATGAACCATAATCCCAACTAATAACGTTACTACCCTGCATGAATCTGCAGGAAGCTAACCAACCAGGTTCAATGTTAGCTAGATAACATTAGGCTACAACTTGCAAAGGAAATGGCTCTGAGATATGAATAATATTACGACGCAGATCATACACGTAACATTAGCGAGCTGGCTAACTTCAGCTAGCTAGCTAACAGTACACTTTCACTTGAAATTAAAACAACCATTAAAACAATGTGGAATAACTGAAAATGTAGCTACCTAGACTATCTTGCACGTATACATGAATGAATGCTTCTCCCTCTCTGTCACAAATGCCATGGTTGCCCTTAGTTTGAAGATGTAATCCGGAGATAAGTGTTTTCTTCATCTCCTTAGCTATTATATTATATGATGACTCCTTGCTGTCCCCAGTCCACCTGGCCATGCTGCTGCTCCAGTTTCAACTTCCACCTGACTGTGCTGCTGCTCCAGTTTCAACTGTTCTGCCTTATTATTATTCGACCATGCTGGTCATTTATGAACATTTGAACATCTTGACCATGTTCTGTTATAATCTCCACCCGGCACAGCCAGAAGAGGACTGGCCACCCCACATAGCCTGGTTCCTCTCTAGGTTTCTTCCTAGGTATTGGCCTTTCTAGGGAGTTTTTCCTAGCCACCGTGCTTCTACACCTGCATTGCTTGCTGTTTGGGGTTTTAGGCTGGGTTTCTGTACAGCACTTTGAGATATCAGCTGATGTACGAAGGGCTATATAAATAAATTTGATTTGATTTGATTTGATTATAATTCCACTGAATTTAAAACCTCATCTCTCTGCATGTCCAGCCCACTCATTATCTCAGCCAATCATGGCTAGCGGGAAGGTTGCTGACTTTTTCATTGGCTAAACCAACTAGGCTCGTAATTTAACAATTTTATTCATATTTACAGATGGCATACAAGTTCATTATTAAGGCACATGAAAGTTCACAAACTCCAGAAGGCATTTCTGCAACAAAAAAAAACACATTAGATTTTTTTTTTAAAGTTTACTTTCAAATATCCCTCCTGTGAAGTAGTGACCCGTGACGCCTTGCTTGATAGTTACCGCCTAGGCTGGCAGCTACGCCAAGCAACTAAGGCTAACAGCGTTGCGGGATCCAAATTAAACAGGTAGGCTAGTAAACAGGAAAAACTTTTTCAGAAACACGCAAAACAACAAACCGAGCTCTCTCGCTCGCTCCTTGTTCAGCGTCGTATTCTGATGACGTGCGAGTTGGTGTGTGTCTCAGCAGAACATTAATGGAAAATGTATTCACAGTCTGCATATAGTCATCAGTGATCATTTAATGACTTGTAAGGTAAGTGTTTAGTCAAATAGCAAATACAGTGTTGGTCCACAATTAAATACGTTACCAAAGGAAAGCTGTGAAAAAGTGATAATTCTTTAATGTGTGTGTTCCTTTCGGGAAATGTGTCTTAAATCTCAAAGAAAAAGCGTCACAAAAAAGAAATACATAACATGTTTTAATTTTTTTTATTTTTATGTTTGTTTTAGTCTGCCTGGAGTGCCAGATGGGTGGGGTTTGCACTTTTGCGACTATTCTATTGCTTGCATCCCACCATGTATGCTCAATCAAGTCCAGATAACGTATTTTCTGTTATTTCAAATAGTATTTTAACACAGAGCTGGTCCATACGTGGCGGTAGGTAGCCTAGTGGTTTCAGCATTGGGCCAGTGACCGAAAGGTTGCAAGATTGAATCCCCAATCTGACAAGATAAAATGCTCTCGAACAAGGCAGTTAACCCACTGTTCCTAGGCCATTATTGTAAATGAAAATGTGTTTTTAACTGACTTGCCTAGTTAAATAAAGGATTAAAATACTTTCCTCCTGCATGTGACAAACCATTTTTTGCTGGACAAAAGGAACAGCAATGCTGTTCATTGACTACAGCGCAGTATTCAACACCATAGTACCCTCAAAGCTCATCACTAAGCTAAGGATCCTGGGACTTAAACACCTCCCTCTGCAACTGGATCCTGGACTTCCTGACAGGTCGCCCTCAGGTGGTGAGGGTAGTTTGCAACACATCTGCCACGCTGATCCTCAACACTGGAGCTCCCCAGGGGTGCGTGCTCAGTCCCCTCCTATACTCCCTGTTCACCCTCGACTGCATGGCCAGCCACGACTCCAACACCATCATTAAGTTTGCTGATGACACAACGGTGGTAGGCCTGATGGGAACCCTGACCAGTTCATCCTACATGCTACCTTGTCCCGGACCTGCTGTTTCTAACTCTTTCTCTCTCCACCGCCCCTGCTGTCTCGAACTCTGACATTTACTCCTGAGGTGCTGACCTGTTGCACCCTCTGTGGCACCCTACAACTACTGTAAGTATTACTATTTGACCCTGCTGGTCATCTATGAACGTTTGAACATATTGGACTGGCCACTCCTCAGAGCCTGGTTTCTCTTCAGGTTTCTTCCTAGGTTCCTGCCTTTCAAGGCAGTTTTTCCTAGCCACCGTGCTTCTACATCTGCATTGCTTGCTGTTTGGGTTCTTTGGTTGGGTTTCTGTATAGCACTTTGTGACGTCAGGTGATGTGAAAAGGGCTTTAAAAAAACACATTGATTGATGTGCCGTTTACTGAATAGTGGCTTCCGTGTGGCCACTCTACCCTAAAGGCCTGATTGGTGGATTTCTGCAGAGGTGGTTGTCCTTCTGGAAGGTTCTCCCATCTCCACAGAGGAATTCTAGAGCTCTGTTAGAGTGACAATTGGCTTCTTGGTCACCTCCCTGACCAAGGCCCTTCTCCCCTGATTGCTCAATTTGGCTTGAAGGCCAGCTCCAGGAAGAGTCTTGGTGGTTCCAAACTTCTTCCATTTATGAATGTTGGAGGCCACTGTGTTCTTGGGGACCTTCAGTGCTGCAGACTTTTTTCCATACCCTTTCCCAGATCTGTGCCTCGACACAATCCTGTATCGGAGCTTTACGGACAATTCCATGGCTTGGTTTTTACTCTGACATGCACTGTCAACTGTGAGACCTTCTATAGACAGGTGTGTGTCTTTCCAAGTCATGTCCAATCAGTTGAATTTACCACAGGTGGACTCCAATCAAGGTGTAGAAACATCTCAAGGATGATCAATGGAAACAGGATGAACCTCAGAATACTTATGTAAGTATTTCTGTTTTATATATTTAATACATTTGCTAAATTTGATTAAAACCTGTTTTTACATTGTCCTTATGGGGGTATTGTGTGTCCTTATGGGGGTATTGTGTGTCCTTATGGGGGTATTGTGTGTCCTTATGGGGGTATTGTGTGTCCTTATGGGGGTATTGTGTGTCCTTATGGGGGTATTGTGTGTCCTTATGGGGGTATTGTGTGTCCTTATGGGGGTATTGTGTGTCCTTATGGGGGTATTGTGTGTCCTTATGGGGGTATTGTGTGTCCTTATGGGGGTATTGTGTGTCCTTATGGGGGTATTGTGTGTCCTTATGGGGGTATTGTGTGTATAATTGTATTTAATTTATTTAATCCATTTTAGAATAAGGCTGTAACGTAACAAAATGTGGAAAAAGTAAAGGGGTCTGAATAGTTTCCTGAAGGCACTGTGTATTATCGGATATTGACCTTCTGACCTAGGTAAATCTATAAAAAACATCAGTAATTTCTCTGTTCTGTTTGGCTAATCTCCTGTGGTTCTGGTTGCTATGGCTGTTGCTAGCGGGTGACCATTCCCTTTAAATAGGATGTCTAGTAAAAACGAGGATGTTCAGACTAAACAGAGACAGATGAGAAACCTATAATGAGCCTTTTTCAAACAGAATAATGCCAAATTCTTCATATTCAAATATCATTGTCAAAACATACATCTGTAGGTATTTTTTACAGTTTTCTTTTGTTTTCATTATGTCTCCAATCAACTAAGTGACCTCCTACATGCTTGCTTTCCCTCTACACTTCTATATTAGGTTTCCTTAAATCAGAACCACAACAATGTTCTTTGGCAAACATTTTACCTAGACATTAAACCATACAGTACCCAGACAGTAAATCATACAGTACCCAGACAGTAAATCATACAGTCCCCAGACAGTACCCAGACAGTAAATCATACAGTCCCAGACAGTACCCAGACAGTAAACCATACAGTACCCAGACAGTAAATCATACAGTCCCCAGACATTAAATCATACAATACCCAGACATTAAACCATACAATACCCAGACAGTAAACCATACAGTAAACGATACAATACCCAGACATTAAACCATACAATACCCAGACAGTAAACCATACAGTAAACCATACAGTAAATCATACAGTCCCCAGACATTAAATCATGCATTAAACCATACAGTACCCAGACAGTAAATCATACAGTCCCCAGACATTAAATCATGCATTAAACCATACAGTACCCAGACATTAAATCATGCATTAAATCATACAGTCCCCAGACATTAAACCATACAGTAAATCATACAGTAAATCATACAGTCCCCAGACATTAAATCATACAGTAAATCATACAGTAAATCATACAGTCCCCAGACATTAAACCATACAGTCCCCAGACAGTAAACCATACAGTCCCAGACATTAAACCATACAGTCCCCAGACATGAAACCATACAGTCCCCAGACATTAAACCATACAGTCCCCAGACATTAAACCATACAGTCCACAGACATTAAACCATACAGTCCCCAGACATTAAATCATACAGTCCCCAGACAGTAAATCATACAGTCCCCAGACATTAAACCATACAGTCCCCAGACAGTAAATCATACAGTAAATCATACAGTCCCAGACAGTAAATCATACAGTCCCAGACAGTAAACCATACAGTCCCAGACAGTAAACCATACAGTCCCAGACAGTAAATCATACAGTCCCAGACAGTAAATCATACAGTACCCAGACAGTAAACCATACAGTCCCCAGACAGTAAATCATACGGTACCCAGACATTAAATCATACAGTCCCAAAACATTAAAGCATACACTAACTAAACATTGCAACCAGCCGAACCCCTATTTCACAGGTCATCATTTCGACCTGGTAAGAATAAGGGAGAGAAAGAAGGAGAGGAATGGAGGGGAGAACCGCTCTAACAGAGAAACACCACGGAAACCTCATTGTTAATGACAAGTTTGTTCAGTGAGGCAAACTTCAGGGACAACCTTCAGCGGCAACCTTCAGGGGTAACCTTCAGGGACACCATTCAGGGACAACATTCAGGGGCAACCTTCAGGGGCAACCTTCAGGGACAACATTCAGGGGCAACCTTCAGGGGCAACCTTCAGGGGCAACCTTCAGGGACAACCTTCAGGGGCAACCTTCAGGGGCAGCCTTCAGGGGCAACCTTCAGGGACAACCTTCAGGGACAACCTTCAGGGGCAACCTTCAGGGACAACCTTCAGGGGCA
>NC_034174.2:5473479-5545979 GCF_002021735.2 Oncorhynchus kisutch
TTTTCCCAAATCCAGATAGCTGACGTTCTGAAAGAGCTGCAAAATATGGACCCCTACAAATCAGCCGGGCTAGACAATCTGGACCTTTTCATTCTAAAATTATCTGCCAAAATTGTTGCAACCCCTATTACTAGCCTGTTCAACCTCTCTTTCGTGTCGTCTGAGATTCACAAAGATTGGAAAGCTGCCGCGGTCAGCCCCCTCTTCAAAGGGGGAGACACTCTAGACAAACTGCTACAGACCTATATCTATCCTACCCTGCCTTTCTAAGGTCTTCGAAAGCCAAGTAAACAAACAGATCACCAACCATTTCGAATCCCACCGTACCTTCTCCGCTATGCAATCTGGTTTCCGAACTGGTCATGGGTGCACATCAGCCATGCTCAAGGTCCCTAATGATATCATAACCGCCATCGATAAGAGACATTACTGTGCAGCTGTATTCATCGACCTGGCCAAGGCTTTCGGCTCTGTCAATCACCACGTTCATATCGGCAGACTCAACAGCCTTGGTTTCTCAAATGACTGCCTCGCCTAGTTCACCAACTACTTCTTAGACAGAGTTCAGTGTGTCAAATCGGAGGGCCTGTTGTCCGGACCTCTGGCAGTCTCTATGGGGGTGCAAACAGGGTTCAATTATTGGGACGACTCTTTTCTCTGACATCAATGATGTCGCTCTTGCTGCTGGTGATTCTCTGATCAACCTCTACGCAGACGAAACCATGCTGTAAACTTCTGGCCCTTTTTTGGACACTGTGTTAACTAACCTCCAAACGAGCTTCAATGCCATACAACTCTCCTTCCGTGGCCTCCAACTGCTCTTAAAGGCAAGTAAAACTAAATGCATGCTCTTCAACCGATCGCTGCCCGCACCTGCACGCCCGTCCATCATCACTACTCTGGACGGTTCTGACTTAGACTTAGAATACTACAAATACCTAGGTGTCTGGTAAACTCTCTTTCCAGACTCTCCTTCCAGACTCATATTAAACATCTCCAATCCAAAATTAAATCTAGAATTGGCTTACTATTTCGCAACAAAGCATCCTTCACTCATGCTGCCAAACATACCCTCATAAAACTGATCATCCTACCAATCTTCGACTTCGTCGATGTCATTTACCAAATAGCCTCCAACACTCTACTCAGCAAATTTGATGTAGTCTATCACACTGCAATCCATTTTTATACCAAAGCCCCATATACTACCCACCACTGCGACCTGTATGCTCTCGGTGCCTGGCCCTCGCTTCATATTCATCGCCAAACCCACTGGCTCCAGGTCATCTATAAGTCTTTGCTAGGTAAAGCCCCACCTTATCTCAGCTCACTGGTCACCATAACAGCACGCGCTCCAGTAGGTATATTTCACTGGTTACCCCCAAAGCCAACACCTACTTTGGCAGCCTTTCCTTCCAGTTCTCTGCTGCCAATGACTGGATTTGAATTGCAAAAATCACTGAAGCTGGAGACCCATATCTCCCTCACTAACTTTAAGCAGCTCACTGATCACTGCACCTGTACACAGCCCATCTGTAATTGGCCAATCCAACTACCTCATCCCCATACTGTTATTTATTTTTTTGCTTCTTTGCACCCCAGTATCTCTACTTGCACATTAATCTTCTGTACATCCTACCATTCCAGTGTTAAATTGCTATATTGTAATTTTTTCACCACTATGGCCTATTTATTGCCTTACTTTCCTTATCCTACCTCATTTACAAACACTGTATATAGACTTGTTCTATTGTGTGATTGACCGTATGTTTGTTTATTCCATGTGTAACTCTGTGTTGTTGTTTGTGTATAAGGCATATACGGAAAGTATTCAGACCCCTTTACTTTTTTCATGTTTTGTTATGTTGCAGCCTTATTCTAAAATTGATCCTCAGCAATCTACACACAATACCCAATAATGACAATGCAAAAACAGGTTTGTAGACATTTTCACAAATGTATAAAAAATCTATTTTAAAATACCTTATTTACAGACCCATTCCTTTGAGACTAGAAATTGAGCTCAGGTGCATCCTTTTTCCATTGATCATTCTTGAGATGTTTCTACAACTTGATTGGAGTCCACCTGTGGTAAATTCAGTTGATCGGACATGATTTGTAAAGGCACACAGCTGTCGATATAAGGTCACCCAGTTGACAGCCCATGTCTGAGCAAAAATCAAGCCATGAGGTCGAAGGAATTGTCCAATGAGTTCCGAGATAGGATTGTGTCGAGGCACAGATCTGGGGAAGGGTATGAAAAAATTTCTGTAGCATTGAAGGTCCCCATGAACACAGTGGCCTCCATCATTCTGAAATGGAACAAGTTTGGAACCAACAAGACTCTTCCTAGAGTTGACCGCCCGGCAAAATCAATCGGGGGAGAAGGGCCTTGGTTACGGAGGTGACCAACAACCTGATGGTCACTTTGACAGAGCTTTACAGTTTCTGTGTTCAGGCACAGAAAACCAGAATGGGAAAATGGAGGAAGAATACTTTTAGTCTCCCAGTTGGCCAGAAATTAGAAAAGTAGGGGAGAAGTCTCTGTTTAAGATGTAAAGTTAATTCGATGTTCTCCTGATGAACAGACGGATGGATCCCAAACGCGGAGGAGAAGACGAGAGGGCAGGAGGCCCAAAAAGATCACGAGTAGAAGTGCATGAACAAGTAAAGTAGAGGAGCTGTAAGACGAGAGAGACGGAAAAGAGAGTGAAGGTTAGAAAGGAAGAGAGGAAAACCGTGACGAAGTAAAAGTGACTAGTTGTTCGATAAAATCCGTTTTGAAACCCTTTGTTGTGTAACAGAGAAAACGATCTACCCTCACATCCCAACCCAGCCTCTCTATTCTGCATTACAGACGCTGTTCATTTCAAACAGAATACTAAAGATGAGGAGGAATGTGACCAAGAGAAAGAGGTGATGACGTATCAGGATGTGGGAGGACCAGGCTCTCCTTATCTACATTACAATCAGAGACCGAGGTGACGACATATCAGGATGTGGGAGGACCAGGCTCTCCTTATCTACATTACAATCAGAGACCGAGGTGATGACGTATCAGGATGTGGGAGGACCAGGCTCTCCTTATCTACATTACAATCAGAGACCGAGGTGACGACATATCAGGATGTGGGAGGACCAGGCTCTCCTTATCTACATTACAATCAGAGACCGAGGTGACGACATATCAGGATGTGGGAGGACCAGGCTTTCCTTATCTACATTACAATCAGAGACCGAGGTGACGACGTATCAGGATGTGGGAGGACCAGGTTCTCCTTATCTACATTACAATCAGAGACCGAGGTGACGACGTATCAGGATGTGGGAGGACCAGGCTCTCCTTATCTACATTACAATCAGAGACCGAGGTGACGACGTATCAGGATGTGGGAGGACCAGGCTCTCCTTATCTACATTACAATCAGAGACCGAGGTGATGACGTATCAGGATGTGGGAGGACCAGGCTCTCCTTATCTACATTACAATCAGAGACCGAGGTGATGACGTATCAGGATGTGGGAGGACCAGGCTCTCCTTATCTACATTACAATCAGAGACCGAGGTGATGACGTATCAGGATGTGGGAGGACCAGGCTCTCCTTATCTACATTACAATCAGAGACCGAGGTGACGACGTATCAGGATGTGGGAGGACCAGGCTCTCCTTATCTACATTACAATCAGAGACCGAGGTGATGACGTATCAGGATGTGGGAGGACCAGGCTCTCCTTATCTACATTACAATCAGAGACAGAGGTGACAACATATCAGGACGTGGGAGGCCCAGGCTCTCCTTATCTACATTACAATCAGAGACCGAGGTGACGACATATCAGGATGTGGGAGGACCAGGCTCTCCTTATCTACATTACAATCAGAGACCGAGGTGACGACATATCAGGACGTGGGAGGACCAGGCTCTCCTTATCTACATTACAATCAGAGACCGAGGTGACAACATATCAGGATGTGGGAGGCCCCGGCTCTCCTTATCTACATTACAATCAGAGACAGAGGTGACAACATATCAGGACGTGGGAGGCCCAGGCTCTCCTTATCTACATTACAATCAGAGACCGAGGTGACGACATATCAGGACGTGGGAGGACCAGGCTCTCCTTATCTACATTACAATCAGAGACCGAGGTGACGACATATCAGGACGTGGGAGGACCCGGCTCTCCTTATCTACATTACAATCAGAGACCGAGGTGACAACATATCAGGACGTGGGAGGCCCAGGCTCTCCTTATCTACATTACAAACAACATACATTACTGGAATTATACATTACAAGTAGATTAGTACATTAGTACATTACAGAAAGTAAAATAAACATTAATATGTGAGTGTTGAGGCGCATCAGGAAAATGGGAGGGCCAACCTCTCCGTATTTACATTACCAATAGAATACATTACTGTTAGCATACATTATCAATATAATGCATTACTGTTAGCACACATTACCAATATAATGCATTACTGTTAGCACACATTACCAATATAATGCATTACTGTTAGCATACATTACCAATATAATGCATTACTGTTAGCAAACATTAGCAATAGAATACATTACTGTTAGCATACATTACCAATAGAATACATTACTGTTAGCACACATTACCAATATACTGCATTACTGTTAGCACACATTACCAATATAATACATTACTGTTAGCACACATTACCAATAGTATACATTACTGTTAGCATACATTACCAATAGAATGCATTACTGTTAGCACACATTACCAATAGTATACATTACTGTTAGCATACATTACCAATAGAATACATTACTGTTAGCACACATTACCAATACCAATACAATGCATTACTGGTAGCACACATTACCAATATAATGCATTACTGGTAGCACACATTACCAATATAATGCATTACTGGTAGCACACATTACCAATACAATGCATTACTGGTAGCACACATTACCTATAAAATACATCTAGTGAGGAGTAAGATGTGTTTGTCGTAGTGGCACATCATGATAAAGTGTAAGCTCCAACGTCTCCTTATCTGCAATACAAGGAACAAGCATTACAAACAGCAAGCAATGCCAATCACAATGAGGGACTGTTGACTTGAGGGGACTCATCATCAACCAGAATGGGGAACGTTGAGAGGGTTGATCATCAACCAGAATGGGGAAAGAGAAACAGCCTTAATCTCACAGCAAGAAGTCAATCAATTTTTTACACTCTCCAACCCTCCATCTACAAACACATAAATATACAGATATAACCTCCCATCGTATCAGTGAGGAAATCAACTCATTGAGCTCATGAATACCTTCTCAAGTATTCACACAGATCATCCTTCTCTACTCTCATTATGCTGTGGTAAGGAGCTGAGAGAGGGAGGGAGAGAGACAGACAGACAGGGGGAAGAGAGAGAGAGAAAGGGAGAGAGACATAGAGGGAGGGGGGTATCATCGGATGGGGCCACAGTGTCTCCTGACCCCTCCTGTCTCAGCCTCCAGTATTTATGCTGCAGTAGTTTATGTGTCGGGGGGCTGGGTCAGTTTGTTATATCTGGAGAACTTATCCTGTCTTCTCCGGTGTCCTGTGTGAATTTAAGTATGCTCTCTCTAATTCTCTCTTTCTCTCTCTCGGAGGACCTGAGCCATAGGACCATGCCTCAGGACTACGTGGCATGATGACTCCTTGCTGTCCCCAGTCCACCTGGTCATGCTGCTGCCCCAGTTTCAACTGTTCTGCCTGCGGCTATGGAATCCTGACCTGTTCACCGGACGTGCTACCTGTCCCAGACCTGCTGTTTTCAACTCTCTAGAGACAGCAGGAGCGGTAGAGATACACTTAAGGAGCGGCTATGAAAAGCCAACTGACATTTACTCCTGAGGTGCTGCCTTGCTGCACCCTCGACAACTACTGTGATTATTATTATTTGACCATGCTGGTCATTTATGAACATTTGAACATCTTGGCCATGTTCTGTTAAATTCTCCACCCGACACAGCCAGAAGAGGACTGGGCACCCCTGATAGCCTGGTTCCTCTCTAGGTTTCTTCCTAGGTTTTGGCTTTTCTAGGGAGTTGTTCCTAGCCACCGTGCTTCTACACCTGCATTGCTTGCTGTTTGGGGTTTTAGGCTGGGTTTCTGTACAGCACTTTGAGATATCAGCTGATGTATGAAGGGCTATATAAATACATTTGATTTGATTTGATTTGAGAGAGAGAGACAGAGAGAGAGAGAGAGAGAGGGAGAGAGAGAGAGAGAGAGAGAGACAGATTGAGAGAAAGAGAGAGAGACAGAGAGAGAGGGAGAGAGAGAGTGAGAGGGAGAGACAGAGGGAGAGACAGAGGGAGAGACAGAGGGAGAGACAGAGGGAGAGACAGAGCGAGAGACAGAGGGAGAGACAGAGGGAGAGACAGAGGGAGAGAGAGAGATAGACAGGGAGAGGGAGAGACAGAGGGAGAAAGAGAGAGACAGAGGGAGAGGGAGAGGGAGAGGGAGAGACAGAGGGAGAGAGAGGGAGAGGGAGAGAAAGAGAGGGAGAGAAAGAGGGAGAGAAAGAGAGGGAGAGGGAAAGAGAGAGAGACAGACAGACACACAGACAGAGCGAGATACATGGTGGAGCTCAGAGAGCTAGTCCACACAATAGAAACAGAACAAACCCACAAAACAGACCAGCACAACAACCCCCCCCCCCCCCCCCAACAAGACCCAGAGGGCCGAAGGTCGAGATGGACGGCTGTGTGAGAGAGCTTGCTGCTCTACCGACTGAGGTGAGAGGTGAACTTAAAGAGGCACACATGGCACTGAAGGAGGAGATGAGAACGCTGTGTGACAGAGAGCAGGACTCTCTCCTGGAGATGCCAGCAGAACAGCCCGCCCCAGACCCGAACCCCAACCCCAACACAACACTGAGGAAACACAAAAGCCAGAGATTGTCATTGACTCAAATGGAAAACACATTCAAGAGGAAAAACTTCTTCCCCAAAACACAAAGTGGCTCTGGTGCCTAAAAACTAGCCCTGGTTGCCCTCTAGGCTACAGAGAGCTGGTAGTCTCATCCACCAAACTACCAGGTGGGAAACAGGGAAGAGATTCAGAGGGGTATGCTAATTTGATGTAGACCAGTCTGTTAAATTTGTCAAAACAGGAGCAATTTACATCTGGCTTGATAATAATAAAGAAACAATAGAATCCCTTTAAAGATGACAGCTTCTCCATCTTAGAGGGGGAGATCAACCATTTCCAGGCCCAGGGTCATGTGTGCTACCTATATCCCCCCAATAGAATCCCTTTAAAGATGACAGCTTCTCCATCTTAGAGGGGGAGATCAACCATTTCCAGGCCCAGGGTCATGTGTGCTACCTATATCCCCCCAATAGAATCCCTTTAAAGATGACAGCTTCTCCATCTTAGAGGGGGAGATCAACCATTTCCAGGCCCAGGGTCATGTGTGCTACCTATATCCCCCCAATAGAATCCCTTTAAAGATGACAGCTTCTCCATCTTAGAGGGGGAGATCAACCATTTCCAGGCCCAGGGTCATGTGTGCTACCTATATCCCCCCAATAGAATCCCTTTAAAGATGACAGCTTCTCCATCTTAGAGGGGGAGATCAACCATTTCCAGGCCCAGGGTCATGTGTGCTACCTATATCCCCCCAATAGAATCCCTTTAAAGATGACAGCTTCTCCATCTTAGAGGGGGAGATCAACCATTTCCAGGCCCAGGGTCATGTGTGCTACCTATATCCCCCCAATAGAATCCCTTTAAAGATGACAGCTTCTCCATCTTAGAGGGGGAGATCAACCATTTCCAGGCCCAGGGTCATGTGTGCTACCTATATCCCCCCAATAGAATCCCTTTAAAGATGACAGCTTCTCCATCTTAGAGGGGGAGATCAACCATTTCCAGGCCCAGGGTCATGTGTGCTACCTATATCCCCCCAATAGAATCCCTTTAAAGATGACAGCTTCTCCATCTTAGAGGGGGAGATCAACCATTTCCAGGCCCAGGGTCATGTGTGCTACCTATATCCCCCCAATAGAATCCCTTTAAAGATGACAGCTTCTCCATCTTAGAGGGGGAGATCAACCATTTCCAGGCCCAGGGTCATGTGTGCTACCTATATCCCCCCAATAGAATCCCTTTAAAGATGACAGCTTCTCCATCTTAGAGGGGGAGATCAACCATTTCCAGGCCCAGGGTCATGTGTGCTACCTATATCCCCCCAATAGAATCCCTTTAAAGATGACAGCTTCTCCATCTTAGAGGGGGAGATCAACCATTTCCAGGCCCAGGGTCATGTGTGCTACCTATATCCCCCAATAGAATCCCTTAAAGATGACAGCTTCTCCATCTTAGAGGGGGAGATCAACCATTTCCAGGCCCAGGGTCATGTGTGCTACCTATATCCCCCAATAGAATCCCTTTAAAGATGACAGCTTCTCCATCTTAGAGGGGGAGATCAACCATTTCCAGGCCCAGGGTCATGTGTGCCACCTATATCCCCCCAATAGAATCCCTTTAAAGATGACAGCTTCTCCATCTTAGAGGGGGAGATCAACCATTTCCAGGCCCAGGGTCATGTGTGCCACCTATATCCCCCCAATAGAATCCCTTTAAAGATGACAGCTTCTCCATCTTAGAGGGGGAGATCAACCATTTCCAGGCCCAGGGTCATGTGTGCCACCTATATCCCCCCAATAGAATCCCTTTAAAGATGACAGCTTCTCCATCTTAGAGGGGGAGATCAACCATTTCCAGGCCCAGGGTCATGTGTGCCACCTATATCCCCCCAATAGAATCCCTTTAAAGATGACAGCTTCTCCATCTTAGAGGGGGAGATCAACCATTTCCAGGCCCAGGGTCATGTGTGCTACCTATATCCCCCCAATAGAATCCCTTTAAAGATGACAGCTTCTCCATCTTAGAGGGGGAGATCAACCATTTCCAGGCCCAGGGTCATGTGTGCTACCTATATCCCCCCAATAGAATCCCTTTAAAGATGACAGCTTCTCCATCTTAGAGGGGGAGATCAACCATTTCCAGGCCCAGGGTCATGTGTGCTACCTATATCCCCCCAATAGAATCCCTTTAAAGATGACAGCTTCTCCATCTTAGAGGGGGAGATCAACCATTTCCAGGCCCAGGGTCATGTGTGCTACCTATATCCCCCCAATAGAATCCCTTTAAAGATGACAGCTTCTCCATCTTAGAGGGGGAGATCAACCATTTCCAGGCCCAGGGTCATGTGTGCTACCTATATCCCCCCAATAGAATCCCTTTAAAGATGACAGCTTCTCCATCTTAGAGGGGGAGATCAACCATTTCCAGGCCCAGGGTCATGTGTGCTACCTATATCCCCCCAATAGAATCCCTTTAAAGATGACAGCTTCTCCATCTTAGAGGGGGAGATCAACCATTTCCAGGCCCAGGGTCATGTGTGCTACCTATATCCCCCCAATAGAATCCCTTTAAAGATGACAGCTTCTCCATCTTAGAGGGGGAGATCAACCATTTCCAGGCCCAGGGTCATGTGTGCTACCTATATCCCCCCAATAGAATCCCTTTAAAGATGACAGCTTCTCCATCTTAGAGGGGGAGATCAACCATTTCCAGGCCCAGGGTCATGTGTGCTACCTATATCCCCCCAATAGAATCCCTTTAAAGATGACAGCTTCTCCATCTTAGAGGGGGAGATCAACCATTTCCAGGCCCAGGGTCATGTGTGCTACCTATATCCCCCCAATAGAATCCCTTTAAAGATGACAGCTTCTCCATCTTAGAGGGGGAGATCAACCATTTCCAGGCCCAGGGTCATGTGTGCTACCTATATCCCCCCAATAGAATCCCTTTAAGATGACAGCTTCTCCATCTTAGAGGGGGAGATCAACCATTTCCAGGCCCAGGGTCATGTGTGCTACCTATATCCCCCCAATAGAATCCCTTTAAAGATGACAGCTTCTCCATCTTAGAGGGGGAGATCAACCATTTCCAGGCCCAGGGTCATGTGTGCTACCTATATCCCCCCAATAGAATCCCTTTAAAGATGACAGCTTCTCCATCTTAGAGGGGGAGATCAACCATTTCCAGGCCCAGGGTCATGTGTGCTACCTATATCCCCCCAATAGAATCCCTTTAAAGATGACAGCTTCTCCATCTTAGAGGGGGAGATCAACCATTTCCAGGCCCAGGGTCATGTGTGCTACCTATATCCCCCCAATAGAATCCCTTTAAAGATGACAGCTTCTCCATCTTAGAGGGGGAGATCAACCATTTCCAGGCCCAGGGTCATGTGTGCTACCTATATCCCCCCAATAGAATCCCTTTAAAGATGACAGCTTCTCCATCTTAGAGGGGGAGATCAACCATTTCCAGGCCCAGGGTCATGTGTGCTACCTATATCCCCCCAATAGAATCCCTTTAAAGATGACAGCTTCTCCATCTTAGAGGGGGAGATCAACCATTTCCAGGCCCAGGGTCATGTGTGCTACCTATATCCCCCCAATAGAATCCCTTTAAAGATGACAGCTTCTCCATCTTAGAGGGGGAGATCAACCATTTCCAGGCCCAGGGTCATGTGTGCTACCTATATCCCCCCAATAGAATCCCTTTAAAGATGACAGCTTCTCCATCTTAGAGGGGGAGATCAACCATTTCCAGGCCCAGGGTCATGTGTGCTACCTATATCCCCCCAATAGAATCCCTTTAAAGATGACAGCTTCTCCATCTTAGAGGGGGAGATCAACCATTTCCAGGCCCAGGGTCATGTGTGCTACCTATATCCCCCCAATAGAATCCCTTTAAAGATGACAGCTTCTCCATCTTAGAGGGGGAGATCAACCATTTCCAGGCCCAGGGTCATGTGTGCTACCTATATCCCCCCAATAGAATCCCTTTAAAGATGACAGCTTCTCCATCTTAGAGGGGGAGATCAACCATTTCCAGGCCCAGGGTCATGTGTGCTACCTATATCCCCCCAATAGAATCCCTTTAAAGATGACAGCTTCTCCATCTTAGAGGGGGAGATCAACCATTTCCAGGCCCAGGGTCATGTGTGCTACCTATATCCCCCCAATAGAATCCCTTTAAAGATGACAGCTTCTCCATCTTAGAGGGGGAGATCAACCATTTCCAGGCCCAGGGTCATGTGTGCTACCTATATCCCCCCAATAGAATCCCTTTAAAGATGACAGCTTCTCCATCTTAGAGGGGGAGATCAACCATTTCCAGGCCCAGGGTCATGTGTGCTACCTATATCCCCCCAATAGAATCCCTTTAAAGATGACAGCTTCTCCATCTTAGAGGGGGAGATCAACCATTTCCAGGCCCAGGGTCATGTGTGCTACCTATATCCCCCCAATAGAATCCCTTTAAAGATGACAGCTTCTCCATCTTAGAGGGGGAGATCAACCATTTCCAGGCCCAGGGTCATGTGTGCTACCTATATCCCCCCAATAGAATCCCTTTAAAGATGACAGCTTCTCCATCTTAGAGGGGGAGATCAACCATTTCCAGGCCCAGGGTCATGTGTGCTACCTATATCCCCCCAATAGAATCCCTTTAAAGATGACAGCTTCTCCATCTTAGAGGGGGAGATCAACCATTTCCAGGCCCAGGGTCATGTGTGCTACCTATATCCCCCCAATAGAATCCCTTTAAAGATGACAGCTTCTCCATCTTAGAGGGGGAGATCAACCATTTCCAGGCCCAGGGTCATGTGTGCTACCTATATCCCCCCAATAGAATCCCTTTAAAGATGACAGCTTCTCCATCTTAGAGGGGGAGATCAACCATTTCCAGGCCCAGGGTCATGTGTGCTACCTATATCCCCCCAATAGAATCCCTTTAAAGATGACAGCTTCTCCATCTTAGAGGGGGAGATCAACCATTTCCAGGCCCAGGGTCATGTGTGCTACCTATATCCCCCCAATAGAATCCCTTTAAAGATGACAGCTTCTCCATCTTAGAGGGGGAGATCAACCATTTCCAGGCCCAGGGTCATGTGTGCTACCTATATCCCCCCAATAGAATCCCTTTAAAGATGACAGCTTCTCCATCTTAGAGGGGGAGATCAACCATTTCCAGGCCCAGGGTCATGTGTGCTACCTATATCCCCCCAATAGAATCCCTTTAAAGATGACAGCTTCTCCATCTTAGAGGGGGAGATCAACCATTTCCAGGCCCAGGGTCATGTGTGCTACCTATATCCCCCCAATAGAATCCCTTTAAAGATGACAGCTTCTCCATCTTAGAGGGGGAGATCAACCATTTCCAGGCCCAGGGTCATGTGTGCTACCTATATCCCCCCAATAGAATCCCTTTAAAGATGACAGCTTCTCCATCTTAGAGGGGGAGATCAACCATTTCCAGGCCCAGGGTCATGTGTGCTACCTATATCCCCCCAATAGAATCCCTTTAAAGATGACAGCTTCTCCATCTTAGAGGGGGAGATCAACCATTTCCAGGCCCAGGGTCATGTGTGCTACCTATATCCCCCCAATAGAATCCCTTTAAAGATGACAGCTTCTCCATCTTAGAGGGGGAGATCAACCATTTCCAGGCCCAGGGTCATGTGTGCTACCTATATCCCCCCAATAGAATCCCTTTAAAGATGACAGCTTCTCCATCTTAGAGGGGGAGATCAACCATTTCCAGGCCCAGGGTCATGTGTGCTACCTATATCCCCCCAATAGAATCCCTTTAAAGATGACAGCTTCTCCATCTTAGAGGGGGAGATCAACCATTTCCAGGCCCAGGGTCATGTGTGCTACCTATATCCCCCCAATAGAATCCCTTTAAAGATGACAGCTTCTCCATCTTAGAGGGGGAGATCAACCATTTCCAGGCCCAGGGTCATGTGTGCTACCTATATCCCCCCAATAGAATCCCTTTAAAGATGACAGCTTCTCCATCTTAGAGGGGGAGATCAACCATTTCCAGGCCCAGGGTCATGTGTGCTACCTATATCCCCCCAATAGAATCCCTTTAAAGATGACAGCTTCTCCATCTTAGAGGGGGAGATCAACCATTTCCAGGCCCAGGGTCATGTGTGCTACCTATATCCCCCCAATAGAATCCCTTTAAAGATGACAGCTTCTCCATCTTAGAGGGGGAGATCAACCATTTCCAGGCCCAGGGTCATGTGTGCTACCTATATCCCCCCAATAGAATCCCTTTAAAGATGACAGCTTCTCCATCTTAGAGGGGGAGATCAACCATTTCCAGGCCCAGGGTCATGTGTGCTACCTATATCCCCCCAATAGAATCCCTTTAAAGATGACAGCTTCTCCATCTTAGAGGGGGAGATCAACCATTTCCAGGCCCAGGGTCATGTGTGCTACCTATATCCCCCCAATAGAATCCCTTTAAAGATGACAGCTTCTCCATCTTAGAGGGGGAGATCAACCATTTCCAGGCCCAGGGTCATGTGTGCTACCTATATCCCCCCAATAGAATCCCTTTAAAGATGACAGCTTCTCCATCTTAGAGGGGGAGATCAACCATTTCCAGGCCCAGGGTCATGTGTGCTACCTATATCCCCCCAATAGAATCCCTTTAAAGATGACAGCTTCTCCATCTTAGAGGGGGAGATCAACCATTTCCAGGCCCAGGGTCATGTGTGCTACCTATATCCCCCCAATAGAATCCCTTTAAAGATGACAGCTTCTCCATCTTAGAGGGGGAGATCAACCATTTCCAGGCCCAGGGTCATGTGTGCTACCTATATCCCCCCAATAGAATCCCTTTAAAGATGACAGCTTCTCCATCTTAGAGGGGGAGATCAACCATTTCCAGGCCCAGGGTCATGTGTGCTACCTATATCCCCCCAATAGAATCCCTTTAAAGATGACAGCTTCTCCATCTTAGAGGGGGAGATCAACCATTTCCAGGCCCAGGGTCATGTGTGCTACCTATATCCCCCCAATAGAATCCCTTTAAAGATGACAGCTTCTCCATCTTAGAGGGGGAGATCAACCATTTCCAGGCCCAGGGTCATGTGTGCTACCTATATCCCCCCAATAGAATCCCTTTAAAGATGACAGCTTCTCCATCTTAGAGGGGGAGATCAACCATTTCCAGGCCCAGGGTCATGTGTGCTACCTATATCCCCCCAATAGAATCCCTTTAAAGATGACAGCTTCTCCATCTTAGAGGGGGAGATCAACCATTTCCAGGCCCAGGGTCATGTGTGCTACCTATATCCCCCCAATAGAATCCCTTTAAAGATGACAGCTTCTCCATCTTAGAGGGGGAGATCAACCATTTCCAGGCCCAGGGTCATGTGTGCTACCTATATCCCCCCAATAGAATCCCTTTAAAGATGACAGCTTCTCCATCTTAGAGGGGGAGATCAACCATTTCCAGGCCCAGGGTCATGTGTGCTACCTATATCCCCCAATAGAATCCCTTTAAAGATGACAGCTTCTCCATCTTAGAGGGGGAGATCAACCATTTCCAGGCCCAGGGTCATGTGTGCTACCTATATCCCCCCAATAGAATCCCTTTAAAGATGACAGCTTCTCCATCTTAGAGGGGGAGATCAACCATTTCCAGGCCCAGGGTCATGTGTGCTACCTATATCCCCCCAATAGAATCCCTTTAAAGATGACAGCTTCTCCATCTTAGAGGGGGAGATCAACCATTTCCAGGCCCAGGGTCATGTGTGCTACCTATATCCCCCCAATAGAATCCCTTTAAAGATGACAGCTTCTCCATCTTAGAGGGGGAGATCAACCATTTCCAGGCCCAGGGTCATGTGTGCTACCTATATCCCCCCAATAGAATCCCTTTAAAGATGACAGCTTCTCCATCTTAGAGGGGGAGATCAACCATTTCCAGGCCCAGGGTCATGTGTGCTACCTATATCCCCCCAATAGAATCCCTTTAAAGATGACAGCTTCTCCATCTTAGAGGGGGAGATCAACCATTTCCAGGCCCAGGGTCATGTGTGCTACCTATATCCCCCCAATAGAATCCCTTTAAAGATGACAGCTTCTCCATCTTAGAGGGGGAGATCAACCATTTCCAGGCCCAGGGTCATGTGTGCTACCTATATCCCCCCAATAGAATCCCTTTAAAGATGACAGCTTCTCCATCTTAGAGGGGGAGATCAACCATTTCCAGGCCCAGGGTCATGTGTGCTACCTATATCCCCCCAATAGAATCCCTTTAAAGATGACAGCTTCTCCATCTTAGAGGGGGAGATCAACCATTTCCAGGCCCAGGGTCATGTGTGCTACCTATATCCCCCCAATAGAATCCCTTTAAAGATGACAGCTTCTCCATCTTAGAGGGGGAGATCAACCATTTCCAGGCCCAGGGTCATGTGTGCTACCTATATCCCCCCAATAGAATCCCTTTAAAGATGACAGCTTCTCCATCTTAGAGGGGGAGATCAACCATTTCCAGGCCCAGGGTCATGTGTGCTACCTATATCCCCCCAATAGAATCCCTTTAAAGATGACAGCTTCTCCATCTTAGAGGGGGAGATCAACCATTTCCAGGCCCAGGGTCATGTGTGCTACCTATATCCCCCCAATAGAATCCCTTTAAAGATGACAGCTTCTCCATCTTAGAGGGGGAGATCAACCATTTCCAGGCCCAGGGTCATGTGTGCTACCTATATCCCCCCAATAGAATCCCTTTAAAGATGACAGCTTCTCCATCTTAGAGGGGGAGATCAACCATTTCCAGGCCCAGGGTCATGTGTGCTACCTATATCCCCCCAATAGAATCCCTTTAAAGATGACAGCTTCTCCATCTTAGAGGGGGAGATCAACCATTTCCAGGCCCAGGGTCATGTGTGCTACCTATATCCCCCCAATAGAATCCCTTTAAAGATGACAGCTTCTCCATCTTAGAGGGGGAGATCAACCATTTCCAGGCCCAGGGTCATGTGTGCTACCTATATCCCCCCAATAGAATCCCTTTAAAGATGACAGCTTCTCCATCTTAGAGGGGGAGATCAACCATTTCCAGGCCCAGGGTCATGTGTGCTACCTATATCCCCCCAATAGAATCCCTTTAAAGATGACAGCTTCTCCATCTTAGAGGGGGAGATCAACCATTTCCAGGCCCAGGGTCATGTGTGCTACCTATATCCCCCCAATAGAATCCCTTTAAAGATGACAGCTTCTCCATCTTAGAGGGGGAGATCAACCATTTCCAGGCCCAGGGTCATGTGTGCTACCTATATCCCCCCAATAGAATCCCTTTAAAGATGACAGCTTCTCCATCTTAGAGGGGGAGATCAACCATTTCCAGGCCCAGGGTCATGTGTGCTACCTATATCCCCCCAATAGAATCCCTTTAAAGATGACAGCTTCTCCATCTTAGAGGGGGAGATCAACCATTTCCAGGCCCAGGGTCATGTGTGCTACCTATATCCCCCCAATAGAATCCCTTTAAAGATGACAGCTTCTCCATCTTAGAGGGGGAGATCAACCATTTCCAGGCCCAGGGTCATGTGTGCTACCTATATCCCCCCAATAGAATCCCTTTAAAGATGACAGCTTCTCCATCTTAGAGGGGGAGATCAACCATTTCCAGGCCCAGGGTCATGTGTGCTACCTATATCCCCCCAATAGAATCCCTTTAAAGATGACAGCTTCTCCATCTTAGAGGGGGAGATCAACCATTTCCAGGCCCAGGGTCATGTGTGCTACCTATATCCCCCCAATAGAATCCCTTTAAAGATGACAGCTTCTCCATCTTAGAGGGGGAGATCAACCATTTCCAGGCCCAGGGTCATGTGTGCTACCTATATCCCCCCAATAGAATCCCTTTAAAGATGACAGCTTCTCCATCTTAGAGGGGGAGATCAACCATTTCCAGGCCCAGGGTCATGTGTGCTACCTATATCCCCCCAATAGAATCCCTTTAAAGATGACAGCTTCTCCATCTTAGAGGGGGAGATCAACCATTTCCAGGCCCAGGGTCATGTGTGCTACCTATATCCCCCCAATAGAATCCCTTTAAAGATGACAGCTTCTCCATCTTAGAGGGGGAGATCAACCATTTCCAGGCCCAGGGTCATGTGTGCTACCTATATCCCCCCAATAGAATCCCTTTAAAGATGACAGCTTCTCCATCTTAGAGGGGGAGATCAACCATTTCCAGGCCCAGGGTCATGTGTGCTACCTATATCCCCCCAATAGAATCCCTTTAAAGATGACAGCTTCTCCATCTTAGAGGGGGAGATCAACCATTTCCAGGCCCAGGGTCATGTGTGCTACCTATATCCCCCCAATAGAATCCCTTTAAAGATGACAGCTTCTCCATCTTAGAGGGGGAGATCAACCATTTCCAGGCCCAGGGTCATGTGTGCTACCTATATCCCCCCAATAGAATCCCTTTAAAGATGACAGCTTCTCCATCTTAGAGGGGGAGATCAACCATTTCCAGGCCCAGGGTCATGTGTGCTACCTATATCCCCCCAATAGAATCCCTTTAAAGATGACAGCTTCTCCATCTTAGAGGGGGAGATCAACCATTTCCAGGCCCAGGGTCATGTGTGCTACCTATATCCCCCCAATAGAATCCCTTTAAAGATGACAGCTTCTCCATCTTAGAGGGGGAGATCAACCATTTCCAGGCCCAGGGTCATGTGTGCTACCTATATCCCCCCAATAGAATCCCTTTAAAGATGACAGCTTCTCCATCTTAGAGGGGGAGATCAACCATTTCCAGGCCCAGGGTCATGTGTGCTACCTATATCCCCCCAATAGAATCCCTTTAAAGATGACAGCTTCTCCATCTTAGAGGGGGAGATCAACCATTTCCAGGCCCAGGGTCATGTGTGCTACCTATATCCCCCCCAATAGAATCCCTTTAAAGATGACAGCTTCTCCATCTTAGAGGGGGAGATCAACCATTTCCAGGCCCAGGGTCATGTGTGCTACCTATATCCCCCCAATAGAATCCCTTTAAAGATGACAGCTTCTCCATCTTAGAGGGGGAGATCAACCATTTCCAGGCCCAGGGTCATGTGTGCTACCTATATCCCCCCAATAGAATCCCTTTAAAGATGACAGCTTCTCCATCTTAGAGGGGGAGATCAACCATTTCCAGGCCCAGGGTCATGTGTGCTACCTATATCCCCCCAATAGAATCCCTTTAAAGATGACAGCTTCTCCATCTTAGAGGGGGAGATCAACCATTTCCAGGCCCAGGGTCATGTGTGCTACCTATATCCCCCCAATAGAATCCCTTTAAAGATGACAGCTTCTCCATCTTAGAGGGGGAGATCAACCATTTCCAGGCCCAGGGTCATGTGTGCTACCTATATCCCCCCAATAGAATCCCTTTAAAGATGACAGCTTCTCCATCTTAGAGGGGGAGATCAACCATTTCCAGGCCCAGGGTCATGTGTGCTACCTATATCCCCCCAATAGAATCCCTTTAAAGATGACAGCTTCTCCATCTTAGAGGGGGAGATCAACCATTTCCAGGCCCAGGGTCATGTGTGCTACCTATATCCCCCCAATAGAATCCCTTTAAAGATGACAGCTTCTCCATCTTAGAGGGGGAGATCAACCATTTCCAGGCCCAGGGTCATGTGTGCTACCTATATCCCCCCAATAGAATCCCTTTAAAGATGACAGCTTCTCCATCTTAGAGGGGGAGATCAACCATTTCCAGGCCCAGGGTCATGTGTGCTACCTATATCCCCCCAATAGAATCCCTTTAAAGATGACAGCTTCTCCATCTTAGAGGGGGAGATCAACCATTTCCAGGCCCAGGGTCATGTGTGCTACCTATATCCCCCCAATAGAATCCCTTTAAAGATGACAGCTTCTCCATCTTAGAGGGGGAGATCAACCATTTCCAGGCCCAGGGTCATGTGTGCTACCTATATCCCCCCAATAGAATCCCTTTAAAGATGACAGCTTCTCCATCTTAGAGGGGGAGATCAACCATTTCCAGGCCCAGGGTCATGTGTGCTACCTATATCCCCCCAATAGAATCCCTTTAAAGATGACAGCTTCTCCATCTTAGAGGGGGAGATCAACCATTTCCAGGCCCAGGGTCATGTGTGCTACCTATATCCCCCCAATAGAATCCCTTTAAAGATGACAGCTTCTCCATCTTAGAGGGGGAGATCAACCATTTCCAGGCCCAGGGTCATGTGTGCTACCTATATCCCCCCAATAGAATCCCTTTAAAGATGACAGCTTCTCCATCTTAGAGGGGGAGATCAACCATTTCCAGGCCCAGGGTCATGTGTGCTACCTATATCCCCCCAATAGAATCCCTTTAAAGATGACAGCTTCTCCATCTTAGAGGGGGAGATCAACCATTTCCAGGCCCAGGGTCATGTGTGCTACCTATATCCCCCCAATAGAATCCCTTTAAAGATGACAGCTTCTCCATCTTAGAGGGGGAGATCAACCATTTCCAGGCCCAGGGTCATGTGTGCTACCTATATCCCCCCAATAGAATCCCTTTAAAGATGACAGCTTCTCCATCTTAGAGGGGGAGATCAACCATTTCCAGGCCCAGGGTCATGTGTGCTACCTATATCCCCCCAATAGAATCCCTTTAAAGATGACAGCTTCTCCATCTTAGAGGGGGAGATCAACCATTTCCAGGCCCAGGGTCATGTGTGCTACCTATATCCCCCCAATAGAATCCCTTTAAAGATGACAGCTTCTCCATCTTAGAGGGGGAGATCAACCATTTCCAGGCCCAGGGTCATGTGTGCTACCTATATCCCCCCAATAGAATCCCTTTAAAGATGACAGCTTCTCCATCTTAGAGGGGGAGATCAACCATTTCCAGGCCCAGGGTCATGTGTGCTACCTATATCCCCCCAATAGAATCCCTTTAAAGATGACAGCTTCTCCATCTTAGAGGGGGAGATCAACCATTTCCAGGCCCAGGGTCATGTGTGCTACCTATATCCCCCCAATAGAATCCCTTTAAAGATGACAGCTTCTCCATCTTAGAGGGGGAGATCAACCATTTCCAGGCCCAGGGTCATGTGTGCTACCTATATCCCCCCAATAGAATCCCTTTAAAGATGACAGCTTCTCCATCTTAGAGGGGGAGATCAACCATTTCCAGGCCCAGGGTCATGTGTGCTACCTATATCCCCCCAATAGAATCCCTTTAAAGATGACAGCTTCTCCATCTTAGAGGGGGAGATCAACCATTTCCAGGCCCAGGGTCATGTGTGCTACCTATATCCCCCCAATAGAATCCCTTTAAAGATGACAGCTTCTCCATCTTAGAGGGGGAGATCAACCATTTCCAGGCCCAGGGTCATGTGTGCTACCTATATCCCCCCAATAGAATCCCTTTAAAGATGACAGCTTCTCCATCTTAGAGGGGGAGATCAACCATTTCCAGGCCCAGGGTCATGTGTGCTACCTATATCCCCCCAATAGAATCCCTTTAAAGATGACAGCTTCTCCATCTTAGAGGGGGAGATCAACCATTTCCAGGCCCAGGGTCATGTGTGCTACCTATATCCCCCCAATAGAATCCCTTTAAAGATGACAGCTTCTCCATCTTAGAGGGGGAGATCAACCATTTCCAGGCCCAGGGTCATGTGTGCTACCTATATCCCCCCAATAGAATCCCTTTAAAGATGACAGCTTCTCCATCTTAGAGGGGGAGATCAACCATTTCCAGGCCCAGGGTCATGTGTGCTACCTATATCCCCCCAATAGAATCCCTTTAAAGATGACAGCTTCTCCATCTTAGAGGGGGAGATCAACCATTTCCAGGCCCAGGGTCATGTGTGCTACCTATATCCCCCCAATAGAATCCCTTTAAAGATGACAGCTTCTCCATCTTAGAGGGGGAGATCAACCATTTCCAGGCCCAGGGTCATGTGTGCTACCTATATCCCCCCAATAGAATCCCTTTAAAGATGACAGCTTCTCCATCTTAGAGGGGGAGATCAACCATTTCCAGGCCCAGGGTCATGTGTGCTACCTATATCCCCCCAATAGAATCCCTTTAAAGATGACAGCTTCTCCATCTTAGAGGGGGAGATCAACCATTTCCAGGCCCAGGGTCATGTGTGCTACCTATATCCCCCCAATAGAATCCCTTTAAAGATGACAGCTTCTCCATCTTAGAGGGGGAGATCAACCATTTCCAGGCCCAGGGTCATGTGTGCTACCTATATCCCCCCAATAGAATCCCTTTAAAGATGACAGCTTCTCCATCTTAGAGGGGGAGATCAACCATTTCCAGGCCCAGGGTCATGTGTGCTACCTATATCCCCCCAATAGAATCCCTTTAAAGATGACAGCTTCTCCATCTTAGAGGGGGAGATCAACCATTTCCAGGCCCAGGGTCATGTGTGCTACCTATATCCCCCCAATAGAATCCCTTTAAAGATGACAGCTTCTCCATCTTAGAGGGGGAGATCAACCATTTCCAGGCACAGGGTCATGTGTGCTACCTATATCCCCCCAATAGAATCCCTTTAAAGATGACAGCTTCTCCATCTTAGAGGGGGAGATCAACCATTTCCAGGCCCAGGGTCATGTGTGCTACCTATATCCCCCCAATAGAATCCCTTTAAAGATGACAGCTTCTCCATCTTAGAGGGGGAGATCAACCATTTCCAGGCCCAGGGTCATGTGTGCTACCTATATCCCCCCAATAGAATCCCTTTAAAGATGACAGCTTCTCCATCTTAGAGGGGGAGATCAACCATTTCCAGGCCCAGGGTCATGTGGCGACCTAAATGCCAGAGCTGGACAAGAACCTGACACCCTTAGCACACAGGGGGACAAACACCTACCTTGAGGGGACTGCATTCTATCCCCCATATGCCCCCCTAGGCACAACTATGACAACATAACCAACAAAACTGGTCACAACTCCCGCAGCTCTGTCGCAAGCTTGGTATGTACATAGTCAAGTGGACTCCAATGTTGGTACAAATATAGCTCATCTCTTGGCAGTAGTACTGTAGACTACTTTATCACTGACCTCAACCCAGAGTCTCTCAGAGCATTCACAGTCAGTCCACTGACACCCCTATCAGATCACAGCAAAATCACAGTCTCCTTGAACAGAGCAATACTCAATCATGAGGCATCAAAGCCAAAGGAACTGAATGATCTTAAGACATGCTATAGATGGAAGGAATGTAGTATGGAAATCTACCCAAAAAATAATTGGGCAACAACAAATTACAATCCCTTCTAGACAATTTCCTGGGTAAAATGTTCCACTGTAATAGTGAAGGTGTAAACCTGGCAGTAGAAAATCTTAACAGTATATTTGACATCTCAGCCTCCCTATCAAATCTAAAAATGTAAAACAGAAAACCAAAGAAAATGAACTACAATGACAAATGGTTTGTTGAAGAACTCAAAAACCTAAGAAAGAAATTGAGAAACCTGTCCAACCAAAAACATAGAGACACGGAAATCCTGAGCCTATGCCTTCACTATGGTGAATCACTAAAACAATACAGAAATACACTACGGAAAAAGAAGGAACAGCATGTCAGAAATCAGAAATCAGCTCAATGTAATTGAAGAATCCATAGACTCTAACCACTTCTGGGAAAATTGGAAAACACTAAACAAACAACAACACAAAGTATTATCTATCCAAAATGGAGATGTATGGGTAAACTACTTCTCCAATCTGTTTGGCTCTATAACAAAGAATAAAGAGCAAAAACATATACATGATCAAATACAGATCTTAGAATCAACTATTAAAGACTACCAGAACCCACTGGATTCTCCAATTACATTGAATGAGTTACAGGACAAAATAAAAACCCTCCAACCCAAAAAGGCCTGTGGTGTTGATGGTATCCTCAATGAAATGATCAAATATACAGACAACAAATTCCAATTGGCTATACTAAAACTTACTAACAACATCCTTAGATCTGGTATCTTCCCCAATATTTGGAACCAAGAACTGATAACCCCAATCCACAAAAGTGGAGATAAATTTGACCCCAATAACTACCGTAGGGTATGCATCAACAGCAACCTTGGGAAAATCCTCTGCATTATCATTAACAGCAGACTCGTACATTTCCTCAGTGAAAACAATGTACTGAGCAAACGTCAAAATGGCTTTTAAACGAATTATCGTACGATAGACCACCTACTCACCCTGCACACCCTAATTGACAAACAAAAACAAAACAAAACAAAGGCAAAGTCTTCTCATGCTTTGTTGATTTCAAAAAAGCCTTCGATTCAATTTGGCTTGAGGGTCTGCTATACAAATTGATGGAAAGTGGTGTTGAGGGTAAAACATACGGCATTATAAAATCCATGTACACAAACCGTGTGCAGTTAAATTTGGCAAAAAACACACACATTTCTTCCCACAGGGTCGTGGGGTGAGACAGGGATGCAGCTTAAGCCCCACCCTCTTCAACATATATATCAACGAATTGGCGAGGGCACTAGAAAAGTCTGCAGCACCCGGCCTCACCCTACTAGAATCTGAAGTTAAATGTCTACTGTTTGCTGATGATCTGGTGCTTCTGTGACCAACCAAGGAGGGCCTACAGCAGCACCTAGAACTTCTACACAGATTCTGCCAGACCTGGGCCCTGACAGACCTGGGCCCTCACAGATTCTGCCAGACCTGGGCCCTGACAGACCTGGGCCCTCACAGATTCTGCCAGACCTGGGCCCTGACAGACAATCTCAGTAAGATCAAAATAATGGTGTTCCAAAAAATGTCCAGTCGCCAGGACCACAAATACAAATTCCATCTAGACACCTTTGCCCTAGAGCACACAAAAATACTATACATACATTGGCCTAAACAGCAGCGCCACAGGTAACTTCCACAAAGCTGTGAACGATCTGAGAAGGCAAGAAGGGCATTCTATGCCATCAAGAGGAACATAAAATCCGACATACAAATTAGGATCTGGCTAAAAATACTTGAATCAGTTATAGAACCCGTTGCCCTTTATGGTTGTGAGGTCTGGGGTCACCAACCAACAAAATGGGACAAACAGCATGAGACTGCAGAATTCTGCAAAAATATCCTCTGAGTACAACGTAAAATATCAAATAATGCATACAGAGCAGAATTAATGTTAATGCACTGTAATGCACTGTATTGTATTGTATTGTATTGTAATGTATTGTCATGTACTGTATTGTCATGTACTGTATTGTAATGTATTGTATTGTATTGTAATGTATTGGCATGTATTGTATTGTATTGTAATGTATTGTATTGTACTGTATTGTATTATATTGCATTGTAATGTATTGTATTGTATTTTAATGTATTGTATTGTATTGTAATGTATTGTATTGTATTTCAGTGTATTTTAATGTAATGTATTGTCATGTACTGTATTGTCATGTACTGTATTGTAATGTATTGTAATGTATTGGCATGTATTGTATTGTATTGTAATGTAATGTACTGTACTGTACTGTATTGTAATGTACTGTACTGTATTGCATTGTAGTGCATTGTAATGTATTGTATTGTATTTTAATGTATTGTATTGTATTGCAGTGTATTTTAATGTATTGTAATGTATTGTATTGTATTGTATTGTATTGCATTGTATTTTAATGTATTGTCATGCATTGTAATGAAATGTATTGTATTGTAATGTATTGTATTGTATTGCATTGTATTTTAATGTATTGTATTGCATTGTAATGTAATGTACTGTGTTGTAATGTAATGTATTGTATTGTACTGTAATGTAGTATAGTGTATGGTATTGTATTGCACTGTAATGTAGTATAGTGTATGGTATTGTATTGTATTGTACTGTAATGTAATATAGTGTATGGTATTGTATTGCACTGTAATGTAGTATAGTGTATGGTATTGTATTGTATTGTACTGTAATGTAGTATAGTGTATGGTATTGTATTGTATTGTACTGTAATGTAGTATAGTGTATGGTAATCAGGTAGTATTGTGCAGCTTGATAGTGACCCAAGTGCAGCTTGATAGTGAACCAAGTGGCAGGGTTGATAATTTGTTGTTTTTATAATTAGGACTGGGCCCTTGAGAGCATATGTTTAATTTCCTTAACCTTAGTTTAGCATAAAAAGCCTTCCTGTCACTGATTTCAAAGTTGCGACCCTATTAAATACATGCCATTAAATTTCATGCCATTTCTGAAAGTTTGAATAGCCTGAGTCTGTCTGAATATGAGTATTGAGACACGAGTAACTGTCATGAATATGAGTATAACATAAATAAACGGCTAAACATTGTCTCAAATCTAAATTAACATGACTTTCATAAAAAAAAGATATATATCTTATTTCACATTTCCACGTCAGTCATTTATTAACAAACACCTCGAAACAAAAGTGGCGTAACATGTAACTTCTGACAAGTCCAGCACCAACCTCAGTACACTGTAGGGCTTCTAGGGCACCATTGAGACTATTCACACACACACACACACACACACACACACACACACACACACACACACACACACACACACACACACACACACACATACACACACACACATACACACCACACAGACACACAGACACACACACACCACACACACACACACACACACACACACACACATACACATACACACACACATACACATACACATACACACACACACACACACACACACACACACACATACACATACACACACACCACACAGACACACAGACACACACACACACACATATACACCACACATATATACACACACACACACACATACACATACACAAACACATACACATACACATACACACACACACACACACACACACACATACACACCACACAGACACACAGACACACACACACACACACATACACACCCACATACACATACACATACACATACACACACACACACACACACACACCGACCAAGGTCAAAAAAAAAGTTTACAGCACCAATTCTGCTACATTTTCCCCCCTTTCTGTATAGTTGCAGTTCTGCTATAGCGCTGTGCGTAGCCCACAAGGGGTATCTAACTACAGCATTTTTACACGAAGACACGTACCAGCCCCACATGGTGCTCTGCCACCACCGGTTAACCCCAACCCGCAGTGACGTTCCCTGGGGCAGAAACGCAGAACGACTCGGGCACAGATTTAGACTCAATTCCTCAAAGTAGTGATGGTTGAAATTATTAGGGTCTCTTAACTGTTTCTCCTCATTAGGCTACAGTGACAATAATCTACTATAGCTGACGGACAGACAGTGCTGCCCAAACGGCATCCTATTCTCTATGTAGCACGCTACTTTTTGTCTAGGTCTCCATAAGGCTCTGGTCAAAAGTAGTGCACTAGGTAGCGAATATGACGCCATTTGGAACGTTAAAAAAACCAATAATAACCCCGCCAGTATCACATCACTCACTGTCTGACGTTTATTTTATTTTTTATAAATAAAAATAAATAAAAATTCAATCTTGTTATTTGTTCAAAAGCTTAGTGATATCTGTGACCGCTTTGAGACACTAACATTCTGGGTTCATCTCTGCCTTCGTTGATGGTGGGTTTGTCTTCATATAAAACTGTTGGCAGCTTGAGTGAGGCGAAACATAATTAGACTACCAAATTAATGGTTTCAGACCACCAGACAGAGTTGGAGCCTCTTGATTTGACACGGAACGACGTGTCTGTAAAAAAAATAACACACACACGCACGCACGCACACACACACACACACACACACACACACACACACACACACACACACACACACACACACACACACACACACACACACACACACACACACACACACACACACACACACACAGACAGTGTCTGTCCACACACTACAGGGTGATGCTGTCCTTTACCAGGACTAGTAGACGGAAATGAGTAATAAAGGAGACACATTACCATGACGACATTGAACTTCTCTTCATTTCAAAATGGAGGAATTTGTTATTACAATTTCAATGCTTTAATGGATAAAATAAGGCATTTTAGATAGGAAGTGTAATTTCATTTTTTACTTGAATTTGTCCTGCAATACTAATGCTTTATTGCTAAAGTGTGTTCTTGTATTTCATAAATCTCCTTATTCAAAACGTTCCTCATCATTACAAAGAACAAGAATGGATTCATCATGTTTTAATAGCATTTCCCTGAGTAAGAAACAAACCCAAAAACTAAAAGATTTCACTAAATAATGACCATTCCTCCAAAACAGTTCCATTTCGGCTTTACACCTCGGATAATTCATCTATAGCATTTCCCATCATTGGTCGTTGTGATTAATCGCCAATAGAGACAGATTACCCTGTGGTCAGAAGATCAGACATTTATAAGCATTTCCCATCCATTACGTTGAACCAACGTGGAATAGATGTTGACTTGACATCATCCACTACAATGTGTTCTATCTGTGACTATGACTTTGAGATCCAACAATTCCACATCTATCATGATATAGTTGAGGGACGGGGGGGGTTAAGGCATTGATATATAGTTGAGGGACGGGGGGGGGGGGTTAAGGCATTGATATATAGTTGAGGGACGGGGGGGGGGTTAAGGCATTGATATATAGTTGAGGGACGGGGGGGGTTAAGGCATTGATATATAGTTGAGGGACGGGGGGGGGGTTAAGGCATTGATATATAGTTGAGGGACGGGGGGGGTTAAGGCATTGATATATAGTTGAGGGACGGGGGGGGGGTTAAGGCATTGATATATAGTTGAGGGACGGGGGGGGTTAAGGCATTGATATATAGTTGAGGGACGGGGGGGGGGGTTAAGGCATTGATATATAGTTGAGGGACGGGGGGGGGGGGTTAAGGCATTGATATATAGTTGAGGGACGGGGGGGGGTTAAGGCATTGATATATAGTTGAGGGACGGGGGGGGTTAAGGCATTGATATATAGTTGAGGGACGGGGGGGGGGGTTAAGGCATTGATATATAGTTGAGGGACGGGGGGGGGTTAAGGCATTGATATATAGTTGAGGGACGGGGGGGGGTTAAGGCATTGATATATAGTTGAGGGACGGGGGGGGTTAAGGCATTGATATATAGTTGAGGGACGGGGGGGGGGTTAAGGCATTGATATATAGTTGAGGGACGGGGGGGGGTTAAGGCATTGATATATAGTTGAGGGACGGGGGGGGGGGTTAAGGCATTGATATATAGTTGAGGGACGGGGGGGGGGTTAAGGCATTGATATATAGTTGAGGGACGGGGGGGTTAAGGCATTGATATATAGTTGAGGGACGGGGGGGAGTTAAGGCATTGATATATAGTTGAGGGACGGGGGGGGGGTTAAGGCATTGATATATAGTTGAGGGACGGGGGGGGTTAAGGCATTGATATATAGTTGAGGGACGGGGGGGGTAAGGCATTGATATATAGTTGAGGGACAGGGGGGGGGTTAAGGCATTGATATATAGTTGAGGGATGGGGGGGGGGTTAAGGCATTGATATATAGTTGAGGGACGGGGGGGGTTAAGGCATTGATATATAGTTGAGGGACGGGGGGGGGTTAAGGCATTGATATATAGTTGAGGGACGGGGGGGGGGTTAAGGCATTGATATATAGTTGAGGGACGGGGGGGGGTTAAGGCATTGATATATAGTTGAGGGATGAGGCTAGGGAAATTATATACAGCTGAGGGATGAGGCTAGGGAAATTATATACAGCTGAGGGATGAGGCTAGGGAAATTATATACAGCTGAGGGATGAGGCTAGGGAAATTATATACAGCTGAGGGATGAGGCTAGGGAAATTATATACAGCTGAGGGATGAGGCTAGGGAAATTATATACAGCTGAGGGATGAGGCTAGGGAAATTATATACAGCTGAGTGATGAGGCTAGGGAAATTATATACAGCTGAGGGATGAGGCTAGGGAAATTATATACAGCTGAGGGATGAGGCTAGGGAAATTATATACAGCTGAGGGATGAGGCTAGGGAAATTATATACAGCTGAGGGATGAGGCTAGGGAAATTATATACAGCTGAGGGATGAGGCTAGGGAAATTATATACAGCTGAGGGATGAGGCTAGGGAAATGATATACAGCTGAGGGATGAGGCTAGGGAAATGATATACAGCTGAGGGATGAGGCTAGGGAAATTATATACAGCTGAGGGATGACGCTAGGGAAATTATATACAGCTGAGGGATGAGGCTAGGGAAATGATATACAGCTGAGGGATGAGGCTAGGGAAATTATATACAGCTGAGGGATGAGGCTAGGGAAATGATATACAGCTGAGGGATGAGGCTAGGGAAATTATATACAGCTGAGGGATGAGGCTAGGGAAATTATATACAGCTGAGGGATGAGGCTAGGGAAATTATATACAGCTGGGGGATGAGGCTAGGGAAATTATATACAGCTGAGGGATGAGGCTAGGGAAATTATATACAGCTGAGGGATGAGGCTAGGGAAATTATATACAGCTGAGGGATGAGGCTAGGGAAATTATATACAGCTGAGGGATGAGGCTAGGGAAATTATATACAGCTGAGGGATGAGGCTAGGGAAATTATATACAGCTGAGGGATGAGGCTAGGGAAATTATATACAGCTGAGGGATGAGGCTAGGGAAATTATATACAGCTGAGGGATGAGGCTAGGGAAATTATATACAGCTGAGGGATGATGCTAAGGAAATTAAAATCAAATCAAATGTTATTGGTCACATACACATGGTTAGCAAATGTTATTGCGAGTGTAGTGCTTCTACTTCCGATTGTGCAGCAATATCTAACAAGTAATCCTGCAATCCCACAACAGATAAGAGTTGATGTCTGAAGTTTGCATACACTTTAGCCAAATACATTTAAACTCAGTTTTTCACAATTCCTGACATTTAACCCGAGTAAAAATTCACTGTCTTAGGTCAGTTATGATCACCACTTTATTTTAAGAATGTGAAATGTCAGAATTAAAAGTAAAGATAATTATTTATTTCAGCTTTAATTTCTAACATCACATTCCCAGTGGGTCACAAGTTTACATACACTCAATATTTTGTAGCATTGCCTTTAAATTGTGTAACTTGGGACAAACGTTTCAGGTCCTTCCGTAAGCTTCCCACAATAAACTGGGTGAATTTTGGCCCATTCCTCCTGAAAGAGCTGGTGTAACTGAATCAGGTTTTTTTCAGCCTCCTTGCCAGGGCTAGGTGATGGCCACTCCTTGACTGTGTTTTCCATAAGCCATTTTGCCACAACTTTGAAAGTTTTGCTTGGGGTCATTGTCCATTTGGAAGACCCATTTGCGACCAAGCTTTAACTTCCTGACTGATGTCTTGAGATGTTGCTTCAATATATCCACATAAGTTTACCTTCTCATGATGCCATCTATTTTGTGAAGTGCACCAGTCCCTCCTGCAGCAAAGCACCCCCACAACGTGATGCTGCCACCCCCGTGCTTCACGGTTAGGATGGTATTCAACAGCTTGCAAGCCTCCCCCTTTTTCCTCCGAAACATAACGATGGTCATTATGGCCAAACAGTTCTATTTTTGTTTCATCAGACCAGAGGACATTTCTCCAAAAAGTACGATATTTGTCCCCATGTGCAGTTGCAAACCGTAGTCTGGGTTTCTATGGTGGTTTTGGAGCAGTGGCTTCTTCCTTGCTGAGCGTCCTTTCAGGTTCATATAGGACTCGTTTTACTGTGGATATAGATCATTTTGTACCTGTTTCCTCCAGCATCTTTACAAGTTATTTTGCTGTTGTTCTGGGATTGATTTGCACTTTTCACACCAAAGTACGTTCATCTCTCCTTCCTACGCAGTATGGCGGCTGCGTGGTCCCATGGTGTTTATACTTGCATACTATTGTTTATATAGATGGATGCTTCAGGCGTTTGGAAATTGCTCCCAAGGATGAACCAGACTTGGCTGATTATCTTTTGATTTCCCATGATGTCAAGCAAAGAAGCAACGAGTTTGAAGGTAGGCCTTGAAATTCATTCACAGGTACACCTCCAATTGATTCAAATGATGTCAATTAGCCTATCCGAAGCTTCTAAAGCCATGCCATCATTTTCTGGAATTTTCCAAGCTGTTTATTAAAGGCAGAGTAAACTTAGTGTATGTATACTTTTTACCCAATGGAATTGTGATACAGTGAATTATATGTGAAATAATCTGTCTGTAAACAACTGTTGTAAAAATGACTTGTGTCATGCACAAAGTAGATGTCCTAAGCGACTTGGCAAAATTTGTGGAGTTGTTGAAAAAAATGAGTTTTAATGACTCCAACCTAAGTGTATGTAAACGTACGACTTCAACTGTACCTAATACACGCAAATCTAAGTAAAGGGATGGAATAAGAAAATATACACACATAAATATATTGATGAGCCATGACCGACCGGCATGTGTATCATGATGCATAAAATACACTATATACATATGAGAGGAGAAATGTACGGTGTATTTGCCGTACCGGGGTGGTGATACAGCCCGACAGGATGCTCTCAATCTGTAAACGTTTGGGAGGGTTTTAGGTGACAAGCCAAGGTTAAAGAGGCACTATTGTGCCTTCTTCACCACACTGTCTGTGTGGGTGGACCATTTTAGTTTGTCCGTGATTTGTACGCTGAGGAACTTAAAACGTTCCACCTTCTCCACTTCTGTCCTGTCGATGTGGATGGGGGGTGCTCTCTCTGCTGTTTCCTGAAGTCCACGACCATCTATTTTGTTTTGTTGACGTTGAGTGTTATTTTCCTGACACCACACTCCGAGTGCCCTCAACTCCTCCCTGTGGGCCATCTCGTCATTGTTGGTAATCAAGCCTACTACTGTTGTGTCGTCTGCAAACTTGATGATTGAGTTGGAGGGGTGCATGGCCACGCAGTCGTGGGTGAACAGGGAGTACAGGAGGGGGCTGAGAACGCACCCTTGCGGGGCCCCAGTGTTGAGGAACAGCGGAGTGGAGATGTTGTTACCTACCCTCACCACCTGGGGGCGGCCCATCTCGAAGTCCAGGACCGGTGTTATGACCCATGGCCTCCAGCTTAATGATGAGTTTGGAGGGTACTATGGTGTTGAAAGCTGAGCTGTAATCAATGAACAGTATTCTGACGTAGGTATTCCTCTTGTCTAGATGGGAAAGGGCAGTGTACAGTGTGATGGCGATTGCATCGTCTTTGGACCTGTTGGGATGGTATGCAAACTGAAGTGGGTCTAGGGTGACAGGTAAGGTGGAGGTGATATGATCCTTGACTAGTCTCTCAAAGCACTTCGTGATGACAAAAGTGAGTGCTATGGGACGATAGTGCTACGGGGCAATAATAATTTAGTTCAGTTACCTTTGCCTTCTTGGGTACAGGAACAATGGTGGCCATCTTTGAAGCATGTGGGGACAGCAGACTGGGATAGGGAGAGATTGAATATGTCCGTAAACACACCAGCCAGCTGGCCGGCGCTTGCTCTGAGGTCGCGGCTAAGGATACAGTCTGGCACGGCAGCTTTGCGAGGGTTAACACGTTTAAATGTCGTACTCACGTCGGCCACGGAGAAGGAGAGCCCACAGTCCTTGGTAACGGGCCGCGTAGGTGCTACTGTATTATCCTCAAAGCGGGCAAAGAAGGTGTTTAGTTTGTCTGGAAGCAAGACCACTTTGTCCGTGACGTGGCTGGTTATCTTTTTGTAGTCCGTGATTGTCTGAAGACCCTGCCACATATGTCTCATGTCTGAGCCGAATTGCTAATACACTTTGTCTCTATACTGACATTTTGCTTGTTTATTGCCTTGTGGAGGGAATAACTACACTGTTTGTATTCGGCCATATTCCCAGTCACTTTTCCATGGTTAAATGCAGTGGTTTGCACTTTCAGTTTGTGTTAACGCCGCCATTCTATACACTGTTTCTGATTAGCGTAGGTTTTAATAGTCACAGTGGGTACAACATCTCCTACGCACTTCCTTATAAACTCTCACACCCAATCAGTGTATAAATCAATATTATTCTCTGAGGCTACCCAGAACATGTCACAGTTCGCGTGATCAGAACAATCTTGAAGCGCGTATTCCGATTAGTCAGACCAGCATTGAATAGTCTTTATCACAGGTACATCCTTTTTGAGTTTCTGCCTATAGGAAGGAAGGAGCGAAATGTCGTGGTCAGATTTGCGGTAAGGAGGGCAGGGGAAGGCCTTGTATGCATCACGGAAGACAGAGTAGCAGTTATCCAGTGTTTTACCAGTGTGAGTCCTACAATCAATATGCTGATATAATTTAGGTAGTCTTATTTTTAAATTTGCTTTGTTAAAATCCACAGCTACAATAAATGCAGCCTCAGGATATGTGGTTTCTAGTAAAGTCCAGTGAAGTTCCTTGAGGGCCGTCGTGGTATCCGCTTGGGGGGGTTATTATCCTCATCTCCTCCTAGATATTATCCTCCTCTCCTCCTAGATATTAGCCTCCTCTACTCCTAGATATTATCCTCCTCTCCTCCTAGATATTATCCTCCTCTCCTCCTAGATATTATCCTTTTCTCCTCCTAGATATAATCCTCCTCTCCTCCTAGATATTATCCTCCTCCTAGATATTATCCTCCTCCTAGATATTATCCTCCTCTCCTCCTAAATATTATCCTCCTCTCCTCCTAGATATTATCCTTTTCTCCTCCTAGATATTATCCTCCTCTCCTCCTAGATATTATCCTCCTCTCCTCCTAGATATTATCCTTCTATATATTATCCTCCTGTCACGCCCTGGCCATAGAGAGGGTTTTATTCTCTACTTTGGATAGGCCAGGGTGTGACTAGGGTGGGCATTCTAGTTTCTTTATTTCTATGTTTTCTATTTCTTTGTGTTTGGCCGGGTGTGGTTCTCAATCAGAGGCAGCTGTCTATCGTTGTCTCTGATTGAGAATCAGACTTAGGCAGCTTTTTCCCATCTGTGTTTTGTGGGTAGTTGTTTTCTGTTTTGTGTCTGCACCAGACAGAACTGTATCGTCTTGTTCCATTTTGTTATTTTGTCTCAGTGTTCAGTTTTAAAAAATGATCATGAACACGTACCACACAGCGCTTTGGTCCACTCCTTCGTCATGAAACGACGAGCGTTACACCTCCTCTCCTAATAGATATTATACTCCTCTCCTCCTAGATATTGTCCTCCTAGATATTATCCTCCTCTCCTTCTAGATATTATCCTCCTCTCCTCCTAAATATTATCCTCATCTCCTCCTAGATATTATCCTCCTCTCCTCCTAGGCATTATCCTCCTCTCCTTCTAGATATTATCCTCCTCTCCTTCTAGATATTATCCTCCTCTCCTTCTAGATATTATCCTCCTCTCGTTCTAGATATTATCCTCCTCTCCTTCTAGATATTATCCTCCTCTCCTTCTAGATATTATCCTCATCTCCTCCTAGATATTATCCTCCTCTCCTTCTAGATATTATCCTCCTCTCCTCCTAAATATTATCCTCATCTCCTCCTAGATATTATCCTCCTCTCCTCCTAGGCATTATCCTCCTCTCCTTCTAGATATTATCTTCCTCTCCTCCTAAATATTATCCTCATCTCCTCCTAGATATTATCCTCCTCTCCTCCTAGGTATTATCCTCCTCTCTTACTAGACATTATCCTCCTATCCTCCTAGATATTATCCTCCTCCAAGATATTATCCTCCTCTCCTCCTAGATATTATCCTCCTCTCCTCCTAGATATTATCCTCCTTTCCTCCTAGATATTATCCTCCTTTCCTCCTAGATATTATCCTCCTCCAAGACATTATCCTCCTCCAAGATATTATCCTCCTCTCCTCCTAGATATTATCCTCCTTTCCTCCTAGATATTATCCTCCTTTCCTCCTAGATATTATCCTCCTCCAAGACATTATCCTCCTCCAAGATATTATCCTCCTTTCCTCCTAGATATTATCCTCCTCCAAGATATTATCCTCCTCCAAGATATTATCCTCCTCTCCTCCTAGATATTATCCTCCTCCTAGATATTATCCTCCTCCTAGATATTATCCTCCTCCTAGACATTATCCTCCTCCAAGATATTATCCTCCTCTCCTCCAAGATATTATCCTCCTCTCCTCCTAGATATTATCCTCCTCCTAGATATTATCCTCCTCCTAGATATTATCCTCCTCCTAGATATTATCCTCCTCTCCTCCTAGATATTATCCTCCTCCTAGATATTATCCTCCTCCTAGATATTATCCTCCTCCTAGATATTATCCTCCTCTCCTTCTAGATATTATCCTCCTTCTAGATATTATCCTCCTCTCCTCCTAGATATTATCCTCCTTCTACATATTTTCCTCCTCCTAGATATTATCCTCATCTCATCTTAGATATTATCCTCCTCCTACGTATTTTCATCCTCTCCTCCTAGATATTATCCTCATCTCCTCCTAGATATTATCCTCCTCTCCTCCTAGATATTATTCTCCTCTCCTCCTAGATATTATCCTCCTAGATATTATCCTCCTGTCACGCCCTGGCCATAGAGAGGGTTTTATTCTCTACTTTGGATAGGCCAGGGTGTGACTAGGGTGGGCATTTTAGTTTATTTATTTCTATGTTTTCTATTTCTTTGTGTTTGGCCGGGTGTGGTTCTCAATCAGAGGCAGCTGTCTATCGTTGTCTCTGATTGAGAATCATACTTAGGCAGCCTTTTCCCACCTATGTTTTGTGGGTAGTTGTTTTCTGTTTTGTGTCTGCACCAGACAGAACTGTATCGTCTTGCTCCATTTTGTTATTTTGTCTCAGTGTTCAGTTTAAATAAATGATCATGAACACGTACCACGCAGCGCTTTGGTCCACTCCTTCTTCATGAAACGACGAGCGTTACATATATATATTTTTTTAAATCTCCTCTCCTCTAAGATATTGTCCTCGTAGATATTGTCCTCCTCTCCTCCTAGATATTATCCTCCTCTCCTCCTAGATATTATCCTCCTCCTAGATATTATCCTCCTCCTAGATATTATCCTCCTCCTAGATATTATCCTCCTTCTAGATATTATCCTCCTCTCCTCCTAGATATTATCCTCCTCTCCTTCTAGATATTATCCTCATCTCCTCCTAGATATTATCCTCCTCTCCTCCTAGATATTATCCTCCTCTCCTCCTAGATATTATCCTCCTCCTAGATATTATCCTCCTCCTAGATATTATCCTCCTTCTAGATATTATCCTCCTCTCCTCCTAGATATTATCCTCCTCCTAGATATTATCCTCCTCCTAGATATTATCCTCCTCCTAGATATTATCCTCCTTCTAGATATTATCCTCCTCTCCTCCTAGATATTATCCTCCTCCTAGATATTATCCTCCTCCTAGATATTATCCTCCTTCTAGATATTATCCTCCTTCTAGATATTATCCTCCTTCTAGATATTATCTTCCTCTCCTTCTAGATATTATCCTCCTCTCCTCCTAGATATTATCCTCCTCCTAGATATTATCCTCCTCCTAGATATTATCCTCCTCCTAGATATTATCCTCCTTCTAGATATTATCCTCCTTCTAGATATTATCCTCCTCCTAGATATTATCTTCCTCTCCACCTAGATATTATCCTCCTTCTAGATATTATCCTCCTTCTAGATATTATCCTCCTCTCCTCCTAGATATTATCCTCCTCTCCTCCTAGATATTATCCTCCTCTCCTCCTAGATATTATCCTCCTCTCCTCCTAGATATTATCCTCCTCCTAGATATTATCTTCCTCTCCACCTAGATATTTTCCTCCTTCTAGATATTATCTTCCTCTCCTCCTAGATATTATCCTCCTCCTAGATATTATCCTCCTTCTAGATATTATCCTCCTCCTAGATATTATCCTCCTCCTAGATATTATCCTCCTCCTAGATATTATCCTCCTCCTAGATATTATCCTCCTCTCCACCTAGATATTATCCTCCTCTCCTCCTAGATATTATCCTCCTCCTAGATATTATCCTCCTCTCCTCCTAGATATTATCCTCCTCTCCTCCTTGATATTATCCTCCTTCTAGATATTATCCTCCTTCTAGATATTATCCTCCTTCTAGATATTATCCTCCTCCTAGATATTATCCTCCTCCTAGATATTATCCTCCTCTCCACCTAGATATTATCCTCCTTCTAGATATTATCCTCCTTCTAGATATTATCCTCCTCTCCACCTAGATATTATCCTCCTTCTAGATATTATCTTCCTCTCCTCCTAGATATTATCCTCCTCCTAGATATTATCCTCCTTCTAGATATTATCCTCCTCTCCTCCTAGATATTATCCTCCTTCTAGATATTATCCTCCTTCTAGATATTATCCTCCTCTCCTCCTAGATATTAATTGAAACAAAGGATTGTGTTCTGTCCCTTTTTCTGTCCCCCAATCTGTCCCTCATTCTGTCCCTCATTCGGTCCCTCATTCTGTCTCTCCTTCTGTCCCTCATTCTGTCTCTCATTCTGTCCCTCATTCTGTCCCCTATTCTGTACTCCATTCTGTCCCTCATTCTGTCCCCCATTCTGTCCCTCATTCTGTCCCCCATTCTGTCCCTCCTTCTGTCCCTCATTCTGTCCCCCATTCTGTCCCTCATTCTGTCCCCCATTCTGTCCCTCATTCTGTCCCCCATTCTGTCCCTCATACTGTCCCCCATTCTGTCTCTCCTTCTGTCCCTCATACTGTCCCCCATTTTGTCCCTAATTTGTCCCCCATTCTATCCCTTCTATTCTTTCCCTCGTTTTGTACCTCGTTCTGTCCTCATTCTGTCCCTCGTTCTGTCACTCATTCTGAGTGTGTGTGTGTTTGTGTGCACGCTTGTGTCTGCATACCACCTTGAGGACACACAGAGTGAAAAAAAAATGGCTTCAATACGTCTCCAAACTCTCACTTCTCCAACATCATTTGTCTGCTTGACACATACTAAGAGGATTCAGATATATTGATCTGACCCTGATTCCCACTGGACTGGCCACATCGGTCCACTGCATGGTGACAGTGACCAATTGAATACTGAAACGTCGTGGCCAATGAACGGTCAATACTGCTGGAGGAAAAGAAGGGGAAGATCGGGTCGTAACTGTTGATAGACAGAGAGAGAGAGAGATTAATCTTGGCTGGTGCAGTGTCACCTTATACATCCAACAAGACTCAATATCAGTCTCAATGACCTGTTTCCCCTTCTATTTCCCTTTCTGTTTTCCTGTTACCCCTTCTGTTACAGTGAAACAGTGAATGAGTCTGGAACTGTTGCTGTGTCACCTTCCTTCTCTTCGTCCAACAGATATGAACACCACCACCTGTCTGTCACTCTGTCTGTCTGTCTGTCTGTCACTCTGTTTGTTTTTCTCTATCTGTCTATCACTCTCTATCTCTCTCTGTCTGTCTGTCTCTGTCACTCTCTATCTCTGTCTGTCTGTCTCTGTCACTCTCTATCTCTGTCTGTCTGTCTGTCTGTCTGTCTGTCTGTCTGTCTGTCTGTCTGTCTGTCTGTCTGTCTGTCTGTCTGTCTGTCTGTCTGTCTGTCTGTCTGTCTGTCTGTCTGTCTGTCTGTCTGTCTGTCTGTCTGTCTGTCTCTGTCTGTTTGTCTCTGTCTGTCACTCTCTGTCTGTCACTCTCTGTCTATCTGTCTGTCTGTCTGTCTGTCTGTCTGTCTGTCTGTCTGTCTGTCTGTCTGTCTGTCTGTCTGTCTGTCTGTCTGTCTGTCTGTCTGTCTGTCTGTCTGTCTGTCTGTCTGTCTGTCTGTCTGTCTGTCTGTCTGTCTGTCTGTCTGTCTGTCTCTGTATGTTTGTCTCTGTCTGTCTGTCTGTCTGTCTGTCTGTCTGTCTGTCTGTCTGTCTGTCTGTCTGTCTGTCTGTCTGTCTGTCTGTCTGTCTGTCTGGCTGTCTGGCTGGCTGGCTGGCTGTCTGGCTGGCTGGCTGTCTGGCTGTCTGTCTGGCTGGCTGTCTGGCTGGCTGTCTGTCTCGTTAGCGGACATTCATGGTAAACGCTGCATATGTCGGCTCAATTGGAAATTACCTTTACATTTATTTAACGGAATCTGTAACTCTTCAGCGGATTAAAAAGAGGCCTTAAAGAGGAAATCTACAGGTTCATTTCAAGGACATTTTTGCTGTCACCTAGACTTGATTTCCACTGCATGGTGACAGTGACCAATTGAATACTGAAAATGTAGTGGCCAATGAATGGTCAATACTGCTGGAGAAAGTGGAGAGGAAGATGAGGTCATTTAACTGTTGATAGACTTGGAGAGAGAGCATCTTGGCTGTTATGTTGATAGACTTGGAGAGAGAGCATATTGGCTGTTATGTTGATAGACTTGGAGAGAGCATCTTGGCTGTTATGTTGATAGACTTGGAGAGAGAGCATCTTGGCTGTTATGTTGATAGACTTGGAGAGAGCATCTTGGCTGTTATGTTGATAGACTTGGAGAGAGCATCTTGGCTGTTATGTTGATAGACTTGGAGAGAGCATCTTGGCTGTTATGTTGATAGACTTGGAGAGAGCATCTTGGCTGTTGTGTTGATAGACTTGGAGAGAGAGCATCTTGGCTGTTATGTTGATAGACTTGGAGAGAGCATCTTGGCTGTTATGTTGATAGACTTGGAGAGAGCATCTTGGCTGTTGTGTTGATAGACTTGGAGAGAGAGCATCTTGGCTGTTGTGTTGATAGACTTGGAGAGAGCATCTTGGCTGTTATGTTGATAGACATAGGAAGGTAAGAGGGAAGTCAGTTAAGAACAAATTCTTAGTTACAATGACAGCCTACCGGAGAACAGTTGGTTAACTGCCTTGTTCAAGGGCAGAACAACAGATTTTTACCTTGTTCGCTCAGGGGATTCGATCTTAGCAACCTTTCAGTTACTGGCCCAATGCTCTAACCACTAGGCAACCTGCCGCCTCTACACTCTAACCACTAGGCTACCTGCCGCCTCCACACTCTAACCATTAGGCTACGCTGCCGCCTCTACACTCTAACCACTAGGCTACGCTGCCGCCTCTACACTCTAACCACTAGGCTACCTGCCTCCTCTACACTCTAACCACTAGGCTACCTGCCACCTCTACACTCTAACCACTAGGCTACCTGCCACCTCTACACCCTAACCACTAGGCTACCTGCCACCCCTACACTCTAACCACTAGGCTACCTGCCACCTCTACACTCTAACCACTAGGCTACTTGCCAGCTCTACACTCTAACCACTAGTCTACCCTGCCACCTCTACACTCTAACCACTAGGCTACCCTGCCACCTCCACACTCTAACCACTTGGCTACCCTGCCACCTCTACATTCTAACCACTAGGCTACCTGCCACCTCTCCCCTCTAACCACTAGGCTACCTGCCTCCCCTACACTCTAACCACTAGGCTACCTGCCAGCTCTACACTCTAACCACTAGGCTACCCTGCCACCTCTACACTCTAACTACTAGGCTACCTGCCGCCTCTCCCCTCTAACCACTAGGCTACCTGCCTCCCCTACACTCTAACCAATAGGCAACCTGCCGCCTCTACACTCTAACCACTAGGCTACCTGCCGCCTCCACACTCTAACCATTAGGCTACGCTGCCGCCTCTACACTCTAACCACTAGGCTATGCTGCCGCCTCTACACTCTAACCACTAGGCTACCTGCCTCCTCTACACTCTAACCACTAGGCTACCTGCCACCTCTACACCCTAACCACTAGGCTACCTGCCACCCCTACACTCTAACCACTAGGCTACCTGCCACCTCTACACTCTAACCACTAGGCTACTTGCCAGCTCTACACTCTAACCACTAGGCTACCCTGCCACCTCTACACTCTAACCACTAGGCTACCCTGCCACCTCCACACTCTAACCACTTGGCTACCCTGCCACCTCTACATTCTAACCACTAGGCTACCTGCCACCTCTCCCCTCTAACCACTAGGCTACCTGCCTCCCCTACACTCTAACCACTAGGCTACCTGCCAGCTCTACACTCTAACCACTAGGCTACCCTGCCACCTCTACACTCTAACCACTAGGCTACCTATCACCTCTACACTCTAACCACTAGGCTACCTGCCTCCTCTACACTCTAACCACTAGGCTACCTGCCGCCTCTACACTCTAACCACTAGGCTACCTGCCCCTTCCACACTCTAACCATTAGGCTACGCTGCCGCCTCTACACTCTAACCACTAGGCTACCTGCCACCTCTACACTCTAACCACTAGGCTACCCTGCCACCTCCACACTCTAACCACTTGGCTACCCTGCCGCCTCTCCCCTCTAACCACTAGGCTACCTGCCTCCCCTACACTCTAACCACTAGGCAACCTGCCGCCTCCCCTACACTCTAACCACTAGGCTACCTGCCTCCTCTACACTCTAACCACTAGGCTACTTGCCAGCTCTACACTCTAACCACTAGGCTACCCTGCCACCTCTACACTCTAACCACTAGGCTACCTATCACCTCTACACTCTAACCACTAGGCTACCTGCCTCCCCTACACTCTAACCACTAGGCAACCTGCCGCCTCTACACTCTAACCACTAGGCTACCTGCCGCCTCCACACTCTAACCACTAGGCTACCTGCCGCCTCCACACTCTAACCATTAGGCTACGCTGCCGCCTCTACACTCTAACCACTAGGCTACCTGCCGCCTCCACACTCTAACCATTAGGCTACGCTGCCGCCTCTACACTCTAACCACTAGGCTACCTGCCACCTCTACACTCTAACCACTTGGCTACCCTGCCGCCTCTCCCCTCTAACCACTAGGCTACCTGCCTCCCCTACACTCTAACCACTAGGCAACCTGCCGCCTCTACACTCTAACCACTAGGCTACCTGCCGCCTCCACACTCTAACCATTAGGCTACGCTGCCGCCTCTACACTCTAACCACTAGGCTACCCTGCCGCCTCCACACTATAACCACTAGGCTACCTGCCACCTCTACACTCTAACCACTAGGCTACCCTGCCACCTCCACACTCTAACCACTAGGCTATGCTGCCGCCTCTACACTCTAACCATTAGGCTACCTGCCACCTCTACTCTCTAACCACTAGGCTACCCTGCCTCCTCTACACTCTAACCATTAGGCTACGCTGCCGCCTCTACACTCTAACCACTAGGCTACCCTGCCGCCTCTACACTCTAACCATTAGGCTACGCTGCCGCCTCTACACTCTAACCACTAGGCTACCTGCCACCTCTACACTCTAACCACTTGGCTACCCTGCCGCCTCTCCCCTCTAACCACTAGGCTACCTGCCTCCCCTACACTCTAACCACTAGGCAACCTGCCGCCTCTACACTCTAACCACTAGGCTACCTGCCGCCTCCACACTCTAACCATTAGGCTACGCTGCCGCCTCTACACTCTAACCACTAGGCTACCCTGCCGCCTCCACACTCTAACCACTAGGCTACCTGCCACCTCTACACTCTAACCACTAGGCTACCCTGCCACCTCCACACTCTAACCACTAGGCTACCTGCCTCCCCTACACTCTAACCACTAGGCAACCTGCCGCCTCTACACTCTAACCACTAGGCTACCTGCCGCCTCCACACTCTAACCATTAGGCTACGCTGCCGCCTCTACACTCTAACCACTAGGCTACCCTGCCGCCTCCACACTCTAACCACTAGGCTACCTGCCACCTCTACACTCTAACCACTAGGCTACCCTGCCACCTCCACACTCTAACCACTAGGCTACGCTGCCGCCTCTACACTCTAACCACTAGGCTACCCTGCCTCCTCTACACTCTAACCACTAGGCTACCCTGCCACCTCCACACTCTAACCACTAGGCTACCTGCCACCTCTACTCTCTAACCACTAGGCTACCTGACTCTCCTCATACAGCTAAGAATAATTGAAATGAGAATGACCAATCAGAGTATTTACTAAGGCCTCTCCTCACTACAGCTTTACTAGTTCCTTTTCTTTCACACTTCCTGTTGCTTTAATGAGCTGAGGGGAAATACTCTGAAACAACACCGGATAGATGAACTAGCTGGAGGTCGGTTGATCTGCCGTTCTAGCAAGACTGATTTCACAGCCGTAGTAGAGGCCAGTCCAAAGAGGGGTATTAGAAGATACTATGGCAAGGTTTCAATCCAAGGGGTGTTGTGTAGAGCACAGAACCCACAAATATAAAAACGCAACATGCAACAACGTCAAAGATTTTACGGAGTTAAGAGTTCACATAAGGAAATCAGTCAATTGAAATGAATTCATTAGACGCTAATCTATAGATTTCACATGACTGGGATTACGGATAAGGTGTCTGTGACCAACAACAACAAAAAGTTGGGGTGTGGATCAGAAAACCAGTCATTTTCCTCATGCAGCGCGTCTCCTTCGCATAGAGTTGATCCATCTGTTGATTGTGACCTTTGGAATGTTGTCTCACACTTTCTCCAATGGCTGTGCGAAGTTGCTTGAATATTGGCGGGAAACTGGAACACGCTGTCATATACGTCAACCCACAGCATCCTAAACATGCTCAATGGGTGACATGTCTGGTAAGTATGCAGGCCATGGAAGGACTGGGACCATTTTCAGCTTCCAGGAATTGTGTACAGATCCTTGTGATATGGGGCCTTGCATGAAAAGGCTGAAACATGAGGTGATGGCGGTGGATGAATGGCACGACAACGGGACTCTGGATCTCGTCACGGTATTTCTGTGCATTCAAATCGCCATCGATAAAATGCAATTGTGTACATTGTCCGTAGCTTATATCATAACCCCACCACCACCACTGGGAACTCTGTTCACAACGTTGACATCAGCAAACCACTCGCCCACCATGCCATACATACTCTGTGCCATCTGCCCGGTACAGTTGACAATGGGATTCATCTGTGAAGAGAAAATCTTCAGTTCTGCAAACCCACAGTTTCATCAGCTGTCCGGGTAGCTGGTCTCAGACAATCCCGCAGTTGAAGAAGCCGGATGTGGAGGTCCTGCGCTGGCGTGGTTACACATGGTCTGTGGTTGTGAGGCCGGTTGGATGTACTGCCAAATTCACTAAAACAACGTCTTATGGTAGAGAAATTAACATTACATTCTCTGGCAACAGCTCTGGTAGACATTCCTGGAGTCAGCATGCCAATTGCACACTCCCTGAAAACTTCTGTGGCATTGCGATGTGTGTCAAAACTGCACATTGTAGAGTGGCCTTTTATTGTCCCCAGCACAATAAAAAATCTGCTTTTTGAAATTGATATTTTTGACATTCACCTGCCAGGTGAATGGATTATTTTAATAAGGATAAATCCTCAATAACAGGGATGAAAAACACATTTGTTGCCAAACTTTGACAGATATAAGCTTTTTGTTTATATGGAACATTTCTGGGATATTTTATTTCAGTTCACAAAACATGGAACCAACACATTACATGTTGTGGTTATATTTCTGTTCAGTATCATTTCCACTTGAGCCAGCATCTGCAGTGTTTACTGTGATCTCCACGAACATTGGGGAAATTGCCTTTAAAAAGCGCAGTGTCTGTAGTATAGTGCAGCGCTCCTCAGATTGAATCCCTGTCAGTGCAGAGCACCACAACGCTCCTCAGATTGAATCCCTGTCAGTGCAGAGCACCACAACGCTCCTCAGATTGAATCCCTGTCAGTGCAGAGCACCACAACGCTCCTCAGATTGAATCCCTGTCAGTGCAGAGCACCACAACGCTCCTCAGATTGAATCCCTGTCAGTGCAGAGCACCACAACGCTCCTCAGATTGAATCCCTGTCAGTGCAGAGCACCACAACGCTCCTCAGATTGAATCCCTGTCAGTGCAGAGCACCACAACGCTCCTCAGATTGAATCCCTGTCAGTCTTTCGTTTTTCTGCGATTTATAAAATCCTATTTCCTTGCCTCTTTTTCAACCATTATGGAGGCCAAGTTCTCTCAGTTCATACCTTCTTTGAGAATGAGGCTCTAGGAAAGAAAATGGGACAGATCGAGGAGATATTTAGACAGAACTTTTGTAGGAGCTGTCACAGTCTGCAGTCAAGCTTCACAGCAACCAGCTGTTCATTCTGTTTTCAGCTGGTCTAAACCCTCTGGTCTAAACCCTCTGGTCTAAACCCTCTCTAACAGATCACGGGAAAACAGATCATGGGATAACAGATCAGGATAACAGATCAGGATAACAGATCACGGGATAACAGATCAGGATAGCAGATCAGGATAACAGATCAGTATATCAGATCAGCATAACAGATCACGGGATAACAGATCAGGGGATAACAGATCACGGGATAACAGATCAGGATAACAGATCAGTGTAGCAGATCATGGGATAACAGATCAGGGGATAACAGATCAGTATAACAGATCAGGATAACAGATCAGGGGATAACAGATCAGGGATAACAGATCAGGGGATAACATATCATGGGATAACATATCAGGATAACAGATCAGTATTACAGATCAGGATAACAGACCGGGATAACAGATCAGGATAACAGATCGGGATAACAGATCAGGATAACAGATCAGGGGATAACAGATCAGGGGATAACAGATCAGTATAACAGATCAGGGGATAACAGATCAGGGGATAACAGATCATGGGATAACAGATAAGGATAACAGATCAGGGGATAACAGATCAGGGGATAACAGATCAGGATAACAGATAAGGATAACAGATCATGGGATAACAGATCAGGATAACAGATCAGTATATCAGATCAGTATAACAGATCAGGGGATAACAGATCACGGGATAACAGATCAGGGGATAACTAGGAAAGATCAGGGGATAACAGATCAGGATAACAGATCAGGGGATAACAGATCAGGATAACAGATCAGGGGATAACAGATCAGGATAACAGATCAGGGGATAACAGATCAGGGGATAACAGATCAGGATAGCAGATCGGGGGATAACAGATTGGGATAACAGATCAGGGGATAACAGATCAGGATAACAGATCAGGGGATAATAGATCAGGATAACAGATCAGGGGATAATAGATCAGGATAACAGATCGGGATAAAAGATCAGGGGATAACAGATCAGGATAACAGATCAGGGGATAACAGATCAGGATAACAGATTAGGATAACAGATCAGGGGATAACAGATCAGGATAACAGTCAGGGGATAACAGATTAGGATAACAGATCAGGGGATAAAAGATTGGGATAACATATCAGGGGATAACAGATCAGGATAACAGATCAGGGGATAATAGATCAGGATAACAGATCGGGATAACAGATCAGGGGATAACAGATCAGGGGAAAGCAGATCAGGATAACATATCGGAGGATAACAGATCAGGATAACAGATATCTGTTTCAGTGTACTGGACTCACACACATCCCCAGAGGGAACTATACTGTACTAGGTTGGGTGAGTAGAGAAATACCATTGTAAGGTCAAATCAATGTTTTCAGGGCAGAGAAAGAGAGACAGAAAGACAGAAAGGGAGGTATGGCAATGCTCTTGTTCAGCGTTGTTCTTAAACTATGCTAAACTATGGGTTTTGGTGGGCGGCCCTCACTTGGCAGGTTTGTTGTGGTGCAATATTCTTTCCATGTTTTAACAATGGATTTAATGGTGCTCCGAGGGATGTTCAAAGTTTAAGATATTTTCTTAGAACCCAACCCTGATCTGTACTTCTCCACAACTTTGTGACAGACCATGTGACACTTACATTGCACACAGGTGGACTTTATTGAACTAAATATGTGACTTCTGAAGGTAATTGTTCGCACCAGATCTGATTTAGGGGCTTCATAGCAAAGGGGAGGGGCTTCATAGCAAAGGGGGTGAATACATATGCACACACCACTTCACCGTAGTTTGTTCGGGGACATTTATTGAAACAAGTCATTTTTTTCATTTCACATCACGATATTTGGACTATTTTGTGTATGTCCATTACATGAAATCCAAATAAAAATCAATTCAAATTAAAGGTTGTAATGTAACTAAATAGAAAAAACGTCGGTAGTTTACATACACCTCAGCCAAACACATTTAAACTCAGTTTTACACAAATCCTGACATTTAATCCTAGTAAGAATTCCATGTCTTAGGTCAGTTAGGATCACCACTTTATTTTAAGAATGTGAAATGTCAGAATAATAATTGAGAGAATGATTTATTTCAGCTTTTACTTCTTTCATCACATTCCCAGTGGGTCAGAAGTTTACATACACTCAATTAGTATTTGGTAGCATGGCCTTTAAATTGTTCAACTTGGGTCAAATGTTTCAGGTAGCCTTTCACAAGCTCCCCACAATAAGTTGGGTGAATTTTGGCCCATTCCTCCTGACAGAGCTGTTGTAACTGAGTCAGGTTTGTACGCCTCCTTGCTCGCACATGCTTTATGCTTTTTTCAGTTCTGCCAACACATTTTCTAAGGAATTGAGGTCAGGGCGTTGTGATGGCCACTCCAATACCTTGACTTTGTTGTCCTTAAGCCATTTTGCCACAACTTTGGAAGTATGCTTGGGGTCATTGTCCTTTTGGAAAAACCATTTGCAACCAAGCTTTAACTTCCTGACTGATGTCTTGAGATGTTGCTTCAATATATCCACATAATTTTCCTTTCCTCATGATGCCATCTATTTTGTGAAGTGTACCAGTCCCTGCTGCAGCAAAGCACCCCCACAACATGATGCTGCCACCCCCGTGCTTCATGGTTGGGATGGTGTTCTTCGGCTTGCAAGCCTCTCCCTTTTTCCTCGAAACATAACGATGGTCATTATGGCCAAACAGTTCTATTTTTGTTTCATCAGTCCAGAGGACATTTCTCCAAAAGTCCGATCTTTGTCCCCATGTGCAGTTGCAAACCGTAGTCTGGGTTTCTATGGCGGTTTTGGAGGAGTGGCTTCTTGAGCGTCCTTTCAGATTATGTCGATATAGGACTCATTTTACGGTTCTAGATCATTTTGTACCCGTTTCCTCCAGGATCTTCACAAAGTCCTTTGCTGTTGTTCTGGGATTGATTTGCACTTTTCGCACCAATGTACGTTCATCTCTAGGAGACAGAACCTTCTTCCTGAGCGGTATGAAGGCTTTGTGGTCCCATGGTGTTTATACTTGACAGATCCACTGAATAAAATTATATTTTAAGAGGAGGTAGGAGGAGGAGAAGAGGGACATGGTAACAGCAGGGAGGTGTCAAGACCTTGTGTCACGATCGTCTAAGGTGGAACCAGGGACCAAAGCGCAGCGTGGTGAGCGTACATACTTCTTTATTATAAGATGTCGCCAACAAAACAATAAACATCCAAACGAAAATGTGTAGCCACGCTCACAGGCAACTATACATGGACAACTACCCACAAATACAGGTGGGAAAAAGGCTACCTAAGTATGGTTCTCAATCAGAGACAACGATAGACAGCTGCCTCTGATTGAGAACCACACCCGGCCAAACACACAGAAATACAGATCATAGAAAAAGGGACACAGAATTCCCACCCAAATCACACCCTGACCAAACCAAAATCGAGACATATAAAGCTCTCTACGGTCAGGGCGTGACACCTTGAAGATATTATCTACCAAGGAAACAGGGACCAGAACATGGTAACAGCAGGGAGGAGTCAAGACCTTGAAGATATTATCTACCAAGGAAACAGGGCCCAGAACATGGTAACAGCAGGGAGGAGTCAAGACCTTGAAGATATTATCTACCAAGGAAACAGCGACCAGAACATGGTAACAGCAGGGAGGAGTCAAGACCTTGAAGATATTATCTACCAAGGAAACAGGGCCCAGAACATGGTAACAGCAGGGAGGAGTCAAGACCTTGATATCTACCAAGGAAACAGCAGCTTTGTTCTACCACTCATTCTTTCAAACACAATGTGACTAATTTCTGTGGCCTGTCACCGCTCTCTCTCTCTCTCTCTCAATTCAATTTCAATTTAATGGGCTTTATTGGCATGGGAAAAGTGTGTTAACATTGTCAAAGCAAGTGAAGTAAATCATCTCCAAAAGTGAAATAAATAAAAATGAACAGTAAGAAGTTCCAAAAGATTATATTATTATATTTACAGTGGGGCAAAAAAAGTATTTAGTCAGCCACCAATTGTGCAAGTTCTCCCACTTAAAAAGATGAGAGAGGCCTGTAATTTTCATCATAGGTACACTTTATCTATGACAGACAAAATGAGAAAAAAAATTCCAGAAAATCACATTGTAAGATTTTTAATGAATTTATTTGCAAATTATGGTGGAAAATAAGTATTTGGTCAACAACAAAAGTTTATCTCAATACTTTGTTAAATACCCTTTGTTGGCAATGACAGAGGTCAAACGTTTTCTGTAAGTCTTCACAAGGTTTTCACACACTGTTGCTGGTATTTTGGCCCAATCCTGTTGTTTTGGGGCTGTTGCTGGGCAACACGCTCTTTCAACTCCCTCCAAAGATTTTCTATGGGGTTGAGATCTTTTTAAATGGGAGAACTTGCACAATTGGTGGCTGACTAAATACTTTTTTGCCCCACTGTATATACAGTGTTGTAATGGTGTACCAATGTTTAAAGTACAAAAGGGAAAATAAATAAACGTAAATATCGGTTGTATTTACAATGGTGTTTGTTCTTGACTAGTTGCCCTTTTCTTGTGGCAACAGGTCACAAATCTTTCTGCTGTGATGGCACACTGGTTTTTCACCAAGTAGATATGGGAGTTTATCAGAATCGGGTTTGTTTTCAAATAGTGTGGATCTGTGCAATTTCAGGGAATATGTGTCTCTAATATGGTCATACATTTGGCAGGAGGTTAGGAAGTGCAACTCAGTTTCCACCTCATTTGTGGGCAGTGTGCAAATAGCCTGTCTTCTCCTGAGACCCAGATCGGCCTACGGCAGCCTCTCTCACTAGCAAGGCTATGCTCACTGAGTCTGTACATAGTCGAAGCTTTCCTTAAATTTGGATCAGTCACAGTGGTCAGGTATTCTGCCACTGTGTATTCTCTGTTTAGGGCCAAATTGCATTCTAGTTTGCTCTGTTTTTTTGTTCATTCTTTCCATTGTGTCATGTAATTATCTTTTTGTTTTCTCATGATTTGGTTGGGTCTAATTGTGCTGCTGTCCTGGGGCTCTGTAGGGTGTGTTTGTGAACAGAGCCCCAGGACCAGCTTGCTTAGGGGACTGTTCTCCAGGTTCATCTCTCTGTAGGTGATGGCTTTGTTATGAAAGGTTTGGAATCACTTCCAATTAGGTGGTTGTAGAATTTAACGGCTCTTTTCTGGATTTGGATAATTAGCTAGTATTGGTCTAATTCTGCTCTGCATGAATTATTTGGTGTTCTACGTTGTACACTGAGGATATCTTTGCAGAATTCTGCATGCAGAGTCTCAATTTGGTGTTTGCCCCATTTTGTGAAATCTTGGTTGGTGAGCGGACCCCAGACCTCACAACCATAAAGGGCAATGGGCTCTATGACTGATTCAAGTATTTTTAGCCAGATCCCTTTGATGGCATAGAATGCCCTTCTTGCCTTGTCTCTCAGATCGTTCACAGCTTTGTGGAAGTTACCTGTGGTGCTGATGTTTATGCCAAGGTATGTATAGTATTTTGTGCGCGCTAGGGCAACAGTGTCGAGATGGAATTTGCATTTCTGATCCTGGAAACTGGACCTTTTTTAGAAACACCATTATTTTGGTCTTACTGAGATTTACTGTCAGGGCCCAGGTCTGGCAGAATTTGTGCAGAAGATCTAGGTGCTGCTGTAGGCCCTCCTTGGTTGGTGACAGAAACACCAGATCGTCAGCAAAAAGTAGACAGATTCTAGTAAAGTGAGGCCATGTGCTGCAGATTGTTCTAGTGCCCTTGGCAATTCGATTATATATATTGAAGAGGGTGGGGCTTAAACTAAATCCCTTTGAAGGTGTAGACTCAGTTTTTCTGGGTCTCCATGTTTTTGGTTGGACAGGTTTCTCAATTTCTTTCTTAGGTTTTTGCATTCTTCATCAAATCATTTGTCATTGTTGTTCATTTTCTTCGGTTTTCTATTTGAGATTTTTAGATCTGATAGGGAAGCTGAGAGGTTAGATATACTGTTTAGGTTTTCTACTGCCAAGTTTACACCTTCACTATTACAGTGGAACATTTTGTCCAGGAAGTTGTCTAAAAGGGATTGAATTTGTTGTTGGCTAATTCTTTTTTGGTAAATTTCCATATTACTCTCCTTCCATCTATAGCATGTCTTAATATTATTCAGATCCTTTGGCTTTGGTGCCTCATGATTGAGCAAAGCGCTGTTCAATTAGAGTGTGATTTTGCTGTGATCTGATAGGGGAGTCAGTGGACTGACTGTGAATGCTCTGAGAGACTCTGGATTGAGTTCAGTGATAAAGTAGTCTACAGTACTACTGCCAAGAGATGAGCTATAGGTGTACCTACCATAGGAGTCCCCTCGAAGCCTACCATTGACTATGTACCCAGTTTACTGTTCATTTTATATTGTTAATTTCACTTTTGTTTATTATTTATGTCACTTGATTTGGAAATGTTAACATATGTTTCCCAAGCCAATAAAGCGAGAGAGTGAGTGAGAAAGAGGGAGGGAGGGAGAGGGAGAGAGAGAGAGAAAGAGAAGGAGAGATTCCCATGCCAATAAAGCCCCTTAAATTTTTTTTATTTATTTATTTCACCTTTATTTAACCAGGTAGGCTAGTTGAGAACAAGTTCTCATTTGCAACTGCGACCTGGCCAAGATAAAGCATAGCAGTGTGAGCATACAACAAAGAGTTACACATGGAGTAAACAATTAACAAGTCAATAACACAGTAGAAAACAAAGGGGGGGTCTATATACAATGTGTGCAAAAGGCATGAGGAGGTAGGCAAATAATTACAATTTTGCAGATTAACACTGGAGTGATAAAAGATCAGATGGTCATGTACAGGTAGAGATATTGGTGTGCAGAAGAGCAGAAAAGTAAATAAATAAAAACAGTATGGGGATGAGGTAGGTGAAAAGGGTGGGCTATTTACCAATAGACTATGTACAGCTGCAGCGATCGGTTAGCTGCTCAGATAGCTGATGTTTGAAGTTGGTGAGGGAGATAAAAGTCTCCAACTTCAGCGATTTTTGCAATTCGTTCCAGTCACAGGCAGCAGAGTACTGGAACGAAAGGCGGCCAAATGAGGTGTTGGCTTTAGGGATGATCAGTGAGATACACCTGCTGGAGCGCGTGCTACGGATGGGTGTTGCCATCGTGACCAGTGAGCTGAGATAAGGCGGAGCTTTACCTAGCATAGACTTGTAGATGACCTGGAGCCAGTGGGTCTGGCGACGAATATGTAGCGAGGGCCAGCCGACTAGAGCATACAAGTCGCAGTGGTGGGTGGTATAAGGTGCTTTAGTGACAAAACGGATGGCACTGTGATAGACTGCATCCAGTTTGCTGAGTAGAGTGTTGGAAGCCATTTTGTAGATGACATCGCCGAAGTCGAGGATCGGTAGGATAGTCAGTTTTACTAGGGTAAGCTTGGCGGCTTGAGTGAAGGAGGCTTTGTTGCGGAATAGAAAGCCGACTCTTGATTTGATTTTCGATTGGAGATGTTTGATATGAGTCTGGAAGGAGAGTTTGCAGTCTAGCCAGACACCTAGGTACTTATAGACGTCCACATATTCTAGGTCGGAACCATCCAGGGTGGTGATGCTAGTCGGGCATGCAGGTGCAGGCAGCGACCGGTTGAAAAGCATGCATTTGGTTTTACTAGCGTTTAAGAGCAGTTGGAGGCCACGGAAGGAGTGTTGTATGGCATTGAAGCTTGTTTGGAGGTTAGATAGCACAGTGTCCAAAGACGGGCCGAAAGTATATAGAATGGTGTCGTCTGCGTAGAGGTGGATCAGGGAATCGCCCGCAGCAAGAGCAACATCATTGATATACACAGAGAAAAGAGTCGGCCCGAGAATTGAACCCTGTGGCACCCCCATAGAGACTGCCAGAGGACCGGACAGCATGCCCTCCGATTTGACACACTGAACTCTGTCTGCAAAGTAATTGGTGAACCAGGCAAGGCAGTCATCCGAAAAACCGAGGCTACTGAGTCTGCCGATAAGAATATGGTGATTGACAGAGTCGAAAGCCTTGGCAAGGTCGATGAAGACGGCTGCACAGTACTGTCTTTTATCGATGGCGGTTATGATGTCGTTTAGTACCTTGAGTGTGGCTGAGGTGCACCCATGACCGGCTCGGAAACCAGATTGCACAGCGGAGAAGGTACGGTGGGATTCGAGATGGTCAGTGACCTGTTTGTTGACTTGGCTTTCGAAGACCTTAGATAGGCAGGGCAGGATGGATATAGGTCTGTAACAGTTTGGGTCCAGGGTGTCTCCCCCTTTGAAGAGGGGGATGACTGCGGCAGCTTTCCAATCCTTGGGGATCTCAGACGAGATGAAAGAGAGGTTGAACAGGCTGGTAATAGGGGTTGCGACAATGGTGGCAGATAGTTTCAGAAATAGAGGGTCCAGATTGTCAAGCCCAGCTGATTTGTACGGGTCCAGGTTTTGCAGCTCTTTCAGAACATCTGCTATCTGGATTTGGGTAAAGGAGAACCTGGAGAGGCTTGGGCGAGGAGCTGCGGGGGGGGCGGAGCTGTTGGCCGAGGTTGAAGTAGCCAGGCGGAAGGCATGGCCAGCCGTTGAGAAATGCTTATTGAAGTTTTCGATAATCATGGATTTATCAGTGGTGACCGTGTTACCTAGCCTCAGTGCAGTGGGCAGCTGGGAGGAGGTGCTCTTGTTCTCCATGGACTTCACAGTGTCCCAGAACTTTTTGGAGTTGGAGCTACAGGATGCAAACTTCTGCCTGAAGAAGCTGGCCTTAGCTTTCCTGACTGACTGCGTGTATTGGTTCCGGACTTCCCTGAACAGTTGCATATCACGGGGACTATTCGATGCTATTGCAGTCCGCCACAGGATGTTTTTGTGCTGGTCGAGGGCAGTCAGGTCTGGGGTGAACCAAGGGCTGTATCTGTTCTTAGTTCTGCATTTTTTGAACGGAGCATGCTTATCTAAAATGGTGAGGAAGTTACTTTTAAAGAATGACCAGGCATCCTCAACTGACGGGATGAGGTCAATGTCCTTCCAGGATACCCGGGCCAGGTCGATTAGAAAGGCCTGCTCACAGAAGTGTTTTAGGGAGCGTTTGACAGTGATGAGGGGTGGTCGTTTGACTGCGGCTCCGTAGCGGATACAGGCAATGAGGCAGTGATCGCTGAGATCCTGGTTGAAGACAGCGGAGGTGTATTTGGAGGGCCAGTTGGTCAGGATGACGTCTATGAGGGTGCCCTTGTTTACAGAGTTAGGGTTGTACCTGGTGGGTTCCTTGATGATTTGTGTGAGATTGAGGGCATCTAGCTTAGATTGTAGGACTGGCGGGGTGTTAAGCATATCCCAGTTTAGGTCACCTAACAGAACAAACTCTGAAGCTAGATGGGGGGCGATCAATTCACAAATGGTGTCCAGGGCACAGCTGGGAGCTGAGGGGGGTCGGTAGCAGGCGGCAACCGTGAGAGACTTATTTCTGGAGAGAGTAATTTTCAAAATTAGTAGTTCGAACTGTTTGGGTATGGACCTGGAAAGTATGACATTACTTTGCAGGCTCTCTCTGCAGTAAACTGCAACTCCTCCCCCTTTGGCAGTTCTATCTTGACGGAAGATGTTATAGTTGGGTATGGAAATCTCTGAATTTTTGGTGGCCTTCCTGAGCCAGGATTCAGACACAGCAAGGACATCAGGGTTAGCAGAGTGTGCTAAAGCAGTGAGTAAGACAAACTTAGGGAGGAGGCTTCTGATGTTGACATGCATGAAACCAAGGCTTTTTCGAACACAGAAGTCAACAAATGAGGGTGCCTGGGGACATGCAGGGCCTGGGTTTACCTCCACATCACCCGCGGAACAGAGAAGGAGTAGTATGAGGGTGCGGCTAAAGGCTATCAAAACTGGTCGCCTAGAGCGTTGGGGACAGAGAATAAGAGGAGCAGGTTTCTGGGCATGGTAGAATATATTCAGGGCATAATGCGCAGACAGGGGTATGGTGGGGTGCGGGTACAGCGGAGGTAAGCCCAGGCACTGGGTGATGATGAGAGAGGTTGTATCTCTGGACATGCTGGTAGTAATGGGTGAGGTCACCGCATGTGTGGGAGGTGGGACAAAGGAGTTATCAGGGGTATGAAGAGTGGAACTAGGGGCTCCATTGTGAACTAAAACAATGATAACTAACCTGAACAACAGTATACAAGGCATATTGACATTTGAGAGAGACATACAGCGAGGCATACAGTAATCACAGGTGTTGAATTGGGAAAGCTAGCTAAAACAGTAGGTGAGACAACAGCTAATCAGCTAGCACAACAACAGCAGGTAAAATGGCGTAGACTAGGCAACGGGGCCAACAGATAAAACAAACAAGCAGAATCGAGTACCGTGATTTATGGACAGTCCAGCGTGCATCAGCTATGTAGCCAAGAGATCAGTGTCCAGGGGGCAGCGGTGGATGGGGAAGGGAAGCTGGCCTGGCGAGTGTTATCCAGGTTAAAAAAAACGAACAATGACTAAATAGCTTGTAGCTAGTTAGCTGGTTAGCTTCTGGAGGTTCTTGAGTGTGTTCTAAAAATAAATAAAAAATAATAGCGATTCCGTATCACATTGGGTGAGGCAGGTTTCCGGAAGGTATAAACAAATTAAAAGTCAAAAGAGATAGAAAGTAAATATGGGTCCGGTGGGCGTTTGGGACGCGGCGATTCAGGCGGTTAGCAGGCCTGTGCTAACAAGCTAACAGTTTGTAGGCCCGGGCTAGACAAGGTAGCAGTTAGCGGACCGGAGCTGGACAAGCTAGCAGTTAGCAGGCCGAATTAGCAAGCAGGGAGATAGCGAGGGCTAGAGAGTTAGCCTTTGGGGGACGTCGCGATGGGGTGAGTCTGTTTATTCCTCTTCATGCGGTGACATCGATAGACCGGTCGTGGGCCCGGGTATTGTAGCTCAGGAGTATGCTACGGTGGTAGCGCAGGCCGGGCTAGCTTCAAGCTAAGTGGGTGGAAACGCTAGCCAGGGGCTAGTTGTGAAGATCCAGCGTATTTGGAAGCTTAGGTTTAGCAAAATGTTTTTAAAGGGATAGCTATGTAAAAAACGAAAAATAAACAAAATATAAACTAAATATACAGGGACACGACACGACAGGACGACTTACTGCTACGCCATCTTGGATTCAAATTGAAATTGAATTGAGAGAGAGAGTGTGTGAGTGAGTGAACTTGAATGAACTACAGGACAAAATAAAAACCCTCCAACCCAAAAAGGCCTGTGGTGTTGATGGTATCCTACATGAAATGATCAAATATACAGACAACAAACAACAAATATACAGACCAGAGGTTAAAAGGTTAAAATTGGCAAAAAAACCACGTTTCTTTCAACAGGGCCGTGGGGTGAGACAGGGATGCATCTTAGGCCCCACCCTCTTTAACATATATATCAACGAATTGGCGAGGGCACTAGAAAAGTCTGCAGCACCCGGCCTCACCCTACTAAAATCTGAAGACAAACATCTACTGTTTGCTGATGATCTGGTGCTTCTATCCCCAACCAAGGAGGGCCTACAGCAACACCTCGATCTTCTGCACAGATTCTGTCAGACCTGGGCTCTGACAGTAAATCTCAGTAAGACCAAAATAATGGTGTTCCAAAAAAGGTCCAGTTGCCAGGACAACAAATACAAATTCCATCTAGACACCATTGCCCTAGAACACACAAAACGATACATACCTTTGCCTAAACATCAGCACCACAGGTAACTTCCACAAAGCTGTGAATGATCTGAGAGACAAGGCAAGGAGGGCCTTCTATGCCATCAAGAGGAACATAAAATTCTACATACTAATTAGGATCTGGCTAAAAATACTTGAATCAATTATAGAACCCATTGCCCTTTATGGTTGTGAGGTCTGGGGTCTGCTCACCAACCAAGAATTCACAAAATCGTACAAACACTAAATTGAGACTCTGCATGAAGAATTCGGCAAAATTATCCTCTGTGTACAACGTAGAACTCCAAATAATGCATGCAGAGCAAAATTAGGCCGATACCAGTTAATTATCAAATTCCAGAAAAGAGACGTTAAATTCTACAACCACCTAAAAAGAAGTGATTCCCAAACCTTCCATAAGAAAACCATCAACTACAGAGAGATGAACCTGGAGAAGAGTCCCCGAAGCAAGCTGGTCCTGGAGCTCTGTTCACAAACACAAACACACCCCACCGAGCCCCAAGACAGCAACACAATTAGACAGAACCAAATCATGAGAAAAATAAAAGATAATTACTTGACACATTGGAGATTAAAAACTGAGCAAACTAAAATGCTATTTGGCTGTCACAACAGCAAGATGTGTGACCTGTTGCCACAAGAAAAAGTCAACCAGTGAAGAACAAACACCAAACACCATGGTAACAACAACCTACATTTGTTTTTATTTGTTTTCCCTTTTGTACTTTAACTATTTGCATATCGTTACATCACTGTATATAGACATAATATGACATTTGAAATGTCTTTATTCTTTTGGAACTTTTGTGAGTGTAATGTTTATTGTTAATTTTTTATTGTTAATTTCCCTTCTGTTTATTATCTACTTCACTTGCTTTGGCAATGTAAACATATGATTCCCATGCCAAAAAAGCACTTTGAATTGAATTGAGATACGCGCCACCTTTGTGCTTGATTGATTAATTAAGGTCACTAATTTGTAAGGAACTCCCCTCACCTGGTTGTCTCGGTCTTAATTGAAAGGAAAAAAAAAAAAACAGCACACACGCGACCCTTCGTGGAATGAGTTTGACGCCCTCGTGTTTAAGGGTTAAAGTCATGAAGGACAGATGGGAAAGATATGAAAGATGTTTTGTATCACGTTCCAATGATAAAACTGGAGGGGGGCCAAATATGCAATTTCAGAATGTGTGGGGGGGACGGACATGTCCCCAGTGATAGTTGTGCCCCGGTGCATATCTGTATTCCCAGTCATGTGAAATCCATAGATTAGGGCCTAATGGATGTCTTTACAATCGACTGCTTTCCTTATATGAACTGTAACTCAGTAACATCTTTGACATGCTGTGTTTATATTTTTGTTCAGTGTAGGTTTGTTGCTAACAAACCTGCCAATATGACCACAGAATTCTAAAATATCAGTTGTTAGAAATCAGCTGGTGAAACTAGAAACACGTGGGACAGTTTGTGGCGGAGGGAACCGGAGAAATTCATGTTCATCGAAATGCTCCAAAAAAAGGGGACGACTCCAAGGGTATAGAATAGTGTTGTTAGGGTACCACTACAAGGGTAAAGAATAGTGTTGATAGGGGACCACTACAAGGGTATAGAATAGTGTTGATAGGAGACCACTCCAAGGGTATAGAATAGTGTTGTTAGGGGACGACTCCAAGGGTATAGAATAGTGTTGTTAGGGTACCACTACAAGGGTAAAGAATAGTGTTGATAGGAGACCACTCCAAGGGTATAGAATAGTGTTGTTAGGGGACCACTCCAAGGGTATAGAATAGTGTTGATAGGGGACCACTCCAAGGGTATAGAATAGTGTCGATAGGGGACGACTCCAAGGGTATAGAATAGTGTTGATAGGGGACGACTCCAAGGGTATAGAATAGTGTTGTTAGGGGACCACTACTAAAACACAAACATTCTATGCTGCTAGACAATGTTGTCAAACAGTCAAAATCAATGTCACAGTTTACCATCCGTTAGTGAACGTGTATCAGTAATATTTTAGTGCTTCAACACCTGCATTGCTTGCTGTTTGGAGTTTTAAGCTGGGTTTCTGTACAGCACTTTGTGACATCAGTTGATGCAAGAAGGGCTTTATAAATACATTTGATTGAAATTTGTTTGACAAACATTTTATCAGTATTCATATTCCTTCATTTGAAAAGACACCGTCAACCTCCCCACACAAACCTCTCTGCAATGTCACAGCTACAGAGAAAACACACGTGTTTCTTAGACCCATGTAAAGTAGCTTGAGGGATATATGTGACGAAAAGAGATATAAAATGCCGCTCTTACCCAGTGTCTTTGGGTTCAATATGGGTCTAAGTTCATTGAAGGCTACCTAGAACACAAAAGCAATGCTTTCTGCTATCACAAGGATACTGGACAGATAGAGCTGAGTATGACACACTTGTAGTTGCAGTTGAGATACCTTGTCTTTTTTTTTGCTTTCTGGTACAAATAAAATGTCCGTCAAGAATGAACCACTCCCATTGGTAGATGACCAAACAACCAATAAGAGGTCACAACAATAGTTGGGTGAAAACACTTTTTTTTTTTAATACAAGATTTCAACGTACAGTGTCTAGTGGCATAAATAAAACAATGTTATTTAAACACAGGAGAAGAGAAATGCATTTTTCACCATGCATTGTTTACTCAAGCATTCATCCATGTGTACAACCCTCTTTTCTAGGTTGTAAGTTCCCTGTGGTCAAGGACAATGGCTGTGGTCAAGGACAATGGCTTTTCCCAACCGCTCCAGATGGAAAACCATTTCCCTTCCATCTGCATTTTCTCAGTCTATTTATCATCCCTCTAATTCCTCCCTCCTTCCCCATGGGGTATCATCCCTCTTATTCCTCCCTCCTTCCCCATGGGGTATCATCCCTCTAATTCCTCCCTCCTTCCCCATGGGGTATCATCCCTCTAATTCCTCCCTCCTTCCCCATGGGGGTATCATCCCTCTAATTCCTCCCTCCTTCCCCATGGGGTATCATACCTCTTATTCCTCCCTCCTTCCCCATAGGGTATCATCTCTCTAATTCCTCCCTTCTTCCCCATGGGGTATCATCCCTCTAATTCCTCCCTCCTTCCCCATGGGGTATCATCCCTCTAATTCCTCCCTCCTTCCCCATGGGGTATCATCCCTCTTATTCCTACCTCCTTCCCCATAGGGTGGCTTTCAGAGAGGCTAGCTCTTTGTCATGTGTTTTAGCATGTCAATTGAACGTCTGTCTGATACCTGCAATGTGTTAAGACAAGCCAAATAACTTTCACTGCGCTGTACTTTGGCAACCATTTTGTTTGCGAACCAGAGGAGTCCCATTTTTATTGGGAACGCGGTGGGGGAAACAGGTATTTAGACAAAAATGAAGGACAAACAGTGTATAATGTCCCCCTGAATCCATTATAATAACCATATTATTCTTCTAGGTATTATAATCATCACTATCACTATTGTTACTATCATCAATATTCCAATTGTAAGTACTAATTCACTCATGAATGTAAAAACTAAATGAAAAAAAAATAACATTCTCTATAGCGAACAAAATAATATACTAAAATATGCACCTTGAAGGGGCTTTCGGGAGGCTTTCAGTCAGTCCTTCTTGCTGCATATGAAGAAATTCATTTCTAAGGCTGATTTTGATTTGACACACACACACACAGACACACACACACCCACACACACACAGACACCCACACACCCACACACACACACACACCCACACACACCCACACACACACACACACACACACACACACACACACACACACACACACACACACACACACCAATCTCTACATTTCAAATGGGCAAAAAAAAGAAGGAAATCGAATCAAAGAAAATGAACAACACGGAAAACAGAAAAGCTAAATGAGATGGAGGGTGAACTCGTCCGAAACGTAAAGGTTGCTACACCTGAAACAGAAAAGCTAAACGAGATGGAGGGTGAACTCGTCCGAAACGTAAAGGTTTGCTACACCTGAATGTTAATCCTTCAGGACAGCTATCGTGTTCTAAAAGAATAGAACAATGTGTTTTTTTTTGTTGATTCCATATCTTTCGCAATAACCGTTTGCTAATATCTGAAATGTAATGCTGAAATGTAACTTGAAATGAAGCCAAAAGCAAAATCAGATCATCCTCTTAATTGGAGTCAAATGGGAATAAATCAGAATTTGAGATACACACGTCACTAAAACTTTCACTTACGTCATGTACGATTTTAACACAACCTGTACGCTTCACACGTATTTATCTGAAATTAGGATCAGTGTAACTAGGATCAGCCCGATTCTTCGCTAGCCTAATGAATGAATTGAGCTTAATGCTGAAATGACTACGCCACTTAAAATATGCGCAAACCAACAACAAACAACAACAAAAAACCTGTCCTTGTACTATTCTACTTACCTATTGTTCTACGAACCTCACCTCAAACGTGGATCAAATCTTCATCAATCTCAGTAACTGTCATAAGTAACTATATATTTCTAATTTGACTAACTAACAACCCTATTGGGATAAACCATCTAGGACTATTATTGCAGTGTGTTCCTCGTCCTGAAATCAATAGAGCTGAAGTGGAGACATGATCTGTGGACGTGGGGGGGGGGGAGCAAGTTCTTTACATAATAACCAATAAACTCTGTCTGTATTTCATGGCGGTGATGGAGGCATTGAACTGAAAGGACGAACATGTTTCACCTTTTTGAACGGTTCCTATGTGTCATCTGGTCAGATTAATAATACCGGTTTTAGTTCAAGGAGAAAGAATTACGAGCCGGTTATTGTGACAGGAATCAGGGAGTCTCAAAATGGCTGACAGATTAGAGAGATGGATACACTCCTTAATGAAACCTCTACGGACGTACACATACTGACTCATCAATATGGGGAAGCATTAGAAAACCAATTATAACCGAAGCTCATCAATTAAAAATAAATCTCTATATTATAATGTACGGCAACATACCGAGATATACCATCATAATCCACTCTGTATTATATATATATATTGATGATTCATTCATTCAAATACTATGGGAGCTTTTTGGATTAGAAATTCAAACGTGTGAAGAAGGAATAATTATCTGGATATAGATAGACAGAGGTCGGCTTCCATAATAAATGGACACTCAAAAAAGCAACACTTGGTATCTGGCAAAAACAAACTATGTAGGTACATCATCATCATTATGCGTGCACATCATCATCATCATTATGCGTGTACATCATCATCGTCATTATGCGTGCACATCATCATCATCATTATGCGTGTACATCATCATCATCATTATGCGTGCACATCATTATGCGTGTAGTACATCATCACTCATCTAACCTGCATTGACCACTCACCACCACCACCACCAGGCAGCTCCTTACATTATTGCAAAGGGTCACTTTCAAAGTCGTTAGTGAAGAATTTGAACATTAAATAAAATGTGTGATTACATAAAATGGGTCATTCTGTATAACAGGAGGTACATTTCAATTCGACAATATGGCAAAATCAAAAAAAAAAATCGCTTGAAATAGGTGACCAATGAGAAAAGGTATATAATAAGGAATCAATTCTCTACTCTAAGATTTTACAAATTGCAGTACACTATTCATGTATTTATAGATTATTTTTTTTAAACAATTTGATGCTGTATCAAAAACGTTGTTAAAAAATTAGATAAGAGATTTTATCAACCATTTTTTTCTGTGTTTTCTGCTAATCTTGTTATTGTTATTATTCCCATTTCTTTCTTTCTCTCTCTAACTCTCCTACCCTCCTCTCAACAATGACCTTTGAGTTGTGAATACATGTTGTATCCCTTTCAGGACATTCTCAATCACTCTCAACGGCCCTAAACTGTTTTACCGCATAAACTGTGAAAACAAGAGTATCATCACTACATAAAAAAATAAATTACCCCTTGTCTAAAATAAACTGCAGGAGGCTTTTTCCATATCTGATTTACACAAAACGTTGTTTTTTTGGGACTAAAAATACACACAGGCCGATCCATCGTTATTTACAGAAGACACTTGTCACCATATAAAGGCAAAATGGCATTCAAATGGTCAATGTTATGATCATATTCGCATCATTTTAACCCATTTTAAACAAGAAAAGTTAAAAAGGGGCATTGTATTGTCTTATATTTCTCTCTTGAATGATTTTGGGTGGCTTTGGGAAACTCAGGCAAAGTAAAAAACAAGAAATCTGGTCATAACCAGGCCAGGGTAACCATCTGATAATAACCAGGCCAGGGTAACCATCTGGTCATAACCAGGCCAGGGTAACCATCTGGTAATAACCAGGCCAGGGTAACCATCTGATAATAACCAGGCCAGGGTAACCATCTGGTCATAACCAGGCCAGGGTAACCATCTGGTAATAACCAGGCCAGGGTAACCATCAGATAATAACCAGGCCAGGGTAACCATCTGGTCATAACCAGGCCAGGGTAACCATCTGATAATAACCAGGCCAGGGTAACCATCTGGTCATAACCAGGCCAGGGTAACCATCTGGTCATAACCAGGCCAGGGTAACCATCTGGTAATAACCAGGCCAGGGTAACCATCTGATAATAACCAGGCCAGGGTACCCATCTGATAATAACCAGGCCAGGGTACCCATCTCGTAATAACCAGGCCAGGGTACCCATCTGATAATAACCAGGCCAGGGTAACCATCTGATAATAACCAGGCCAGGGTAACCATCTGGTCATAACCAGGCCAGGGTACCCATCTGATAATAACCAGGCCAGGGTAACCATCTGGTCATAACCAGGCCAGGGTACCCATCTGATAATAACCAGGCCAGGGTAACCATCTGATAATAACCAGGCCAGGGTAACCATCTGGTCATAACCAGGCCAGGGTAACCATCTGATAATAACCAGGCCAGGGTAACCATCTGATAATAACCAGGCCAGGGTAACCATCTGGTCATAACCAGGCCAGGGTAACCATCTGATAATAACCAGGCCAGGGTACCCATCTGGTAATAACCAGGCCAGGGTACCCATCTGATAATAACCAGGCCAGGGTAACCATCTGATAATAACCAGGCCAGGGTAACCATCTGGTCATAACCAGGCCAGGGTACCCATCTGATAATAACCAGGCCAGGGTAACCATCTGATAATAACCAGGCCAGGGTACCCATCTGGTAATAACCAGGCCAGGGTACCCATCTGATAATAACCAGGCCAGGGTAACCATCTGATAATAACCAGGCCAGGGTAACCATCTGGTCATAACCAGGCCAGGGTACCCATCTGATAATAACCAGGCCAGGGTAACCATCTGGTCATAACCAGGCCAGGGTACCCATCTGATAATAACCAGGCCAGGGTAACCATCTGATAATAACCAGGCCAGGGTAACCATCTGATAATAACCAGGCCAGGGTAACCATCTGGTCATAACCAGGCCAGGGTAACCATCTGATAATAACCAGGCCAGGGTAACCATCTGATAATAACCAGGCCAGGGTAACCATCTGGTCATAACCAGGCCAGGGTAACCATCTGATAATAACCAGGCCAGGGTACCCATCTGGTAATAACCAGGCCAGGGTACCCATCTGATAATAACCAGGCCAGGGTAACCATCTGATAATAACCAGGCCAGGGTAACCATCTGGTCATAACCAGGCCAGGGTACCCATCTGATAATAACCAGGCCAGGGTAACCATCTGATAATAACCAGGCCAGGGTAACCATCTGATAATAACCAGGCCAGGGTAACCATCTGATAATAACCAGGCCAGGGTAACCATCTGATAATAACCAGGCCAGGGTACCCATCTGGTCATAACCAGGCCAGGGTAACCATCTGATAATAACCAGGCCAGGGTAACCATCTGATAATAACCAGGCCATGGTACCCATCTGGTTGTCATAGCCTTCCATGTTAACGTTCACTAACCCTGACTAGGCCTACCTACTAGGTGTACCGTTCCTTTCTGATTGGGGGAAAAAGAGATCCTGCAGGCTATTTCAGTCAGGAGATCTGCTCCACCACCAAAACAAACGAATCTAATCTAACCTTAAAGATATTAAGTAAAAAATAAAACAACAACTTTTTTTAATACTAATTTCTAATTCTTCCCTTGTTATGCTCATCTTGACTAGACATTGTGTGAATAAGGGTAAAAACATACAATTAGTGTTAAAAGGCAAACCTTATTGAATCCAAACAGCCACCGCCACATCGATCAACCACTGTGTTTAACTGTCTGCAGATCAACCTGATTATGTTGTGTTTGTTTTCATTCATAGAACTCTCTATCTCATCATTAAAAACCTTTTTGCCTGCAGTGTGTTTGTTTATTGTCCTCTTGTATTATTCAAGATAAAAGAAGATTAAAAAAAGGCAAGTAGTTTGATCTTAAAGTCAAGTCAAAAACAGAAGAACCAACCAAAAGACACAAAATAAAACAAAAGGCCATTTAGTTTCAAATGGAGAAAAAAGCTGCTGGGACAGGAGGGGCGTGTCTTCTCAATCTAGCTGTTCAGCTGTAACCAATGAGATGACGAGAGACTGAATAGTGTCATTGTTGTGGCTATTGTTGCCGAGGCTACCACCTAGTTCTCCCTCCCATCATTCAACTTTAACTCAGCCTTGATCAGATCAGCCCAAAACCCTCCCAACCCAAAATGTCCGAAGTTCATTGCCACTTTGCAGAGCCTCTACCCTCCTCCTCCCACCCCTTATTTCCAAACAGACAACACTGGTGTGAGACGGTTACAAGTCCCCCCTGCTTCCCCTCTCCTCCTCTGGAGGAGCCAGCTAACCTTAGGGTGGCACGTAAGGTGGTGGGGATCTGTAGGGGGTCATGTTCTTTGGACGAGAGCCTTTACCTTCCATGGGGACAGTGAAAGGGGGTGGAGGCTGGTAGGGAGGGGCATTGGGATCCTCATCCCTCAGAGCTGTGTACTCCCCCAGAAGGTCCTGGTTCAGGGGGGTGGTCTCTGGACTGGTCATGTTGGGGTACTCAGGCGGGGGCAGTGGGGGTTTCTCCTCCTGCAGGATGAGGGGCATGGAGGAGGACGGAGGGGGCTTGGAGTCGTCAAGCTCGTCTGCGAAAATGATGGGTACCCCCTTCTTGATGAAGGTAGCCTGGTCCTCGATGGTCAGCTTTCCTTTGCGCTTTTTACGGTAGCAGATCATGGCGATGATGCCGGCGATCAGCAAGATGGCCGCCACCACTACCGCAGGGATGACCGTGTGAAGGTAGACGTCGTCCGTGCTCTGGCGTCCGGCGCCGAGCGCCGGGGTGACGGCCGGGGGTAAAGGAATGGTGATTTCACTCGGCGGCACGAACATGTAGTTCCGGCAGGCAGCTGTCCCTTTGACCTTGATGTCGATGGGTTTGAATTCAGGCTCCATGGTGGAGATGAATGTCTGGGAGGGCCTTCCCTGGGCGTTAGAGATCCTCCTGGACATGGTCTGAATCTGCTCCTTGGGACAGGGGTTCTGCTGGAGGCTGTTGTTGGTCCACTCCACCATGATGGATCCCTTGGTGATGTTCCTCAGGGTGATCGTGCTGCTGTTGCGGTCCCCGAACGAGTACGCCAGTTTCTTGATGAGCAAAATCTTCTTGTGGATGTCGTTGGTCACTTGGTGAGGTTCCCCGTGGAAACGAGCCTGGAACAAGACCGGGGACTTATCATTGGGAGCCCAGCGGTTCACACGGACCTCAAAGGCATCGATTGCGTTCAGACCGCCCTTATCGGTGGCCTGCATGAAGTACTCGTGCTTCCCGATGTGGTTCGAGTCAGGTAGACCATACAGCAGCTGACTTGTGCTATTGAACTGTATCCAGGAATCATCTCCGACCACTTCGTTGTGGTTCATCCTCAATGTCAACCTCAACTTGTCTGTCGTACCGTCCTCCTTGTCAAAGAAAGTATCGGATGGAATTTTCACTTCAAAATATGTGCCCACGAAGGCATTGACCTGATCGATGGGGTTGCGGAGATCTGGTTTCTCGTTTCTTGGGTCAGGCACGATGGACGACGGGGTAGTGCGCCTGGCTGGTTTGGCTGTGGTGGTCTTGGGCTCCCTTGGCATCGGAGTGGTCTTCGGTCTCTTTGGTTTCTTGGTTGGCTTTCTGGTGGCGACTGTGATGGGTGGAGGGAGTGTCAGCGTGGCTTCCACAACAGTATGCCTGGTCATGGTGGGTTCAATGGAGATGGTACTAGTGGACTCCATCACTCTGGTTGGCAGGGGTGCACCCAGAGTGGGAGTGTGGGAATAAGAGTCTCTGACACGGATCGTGGGCTTCATGGGCAAGGGCACAGGCCCTCTCATGGGTGGGGCAGAGCTGTCTGTGGGGGCTGCAATGGCAGGTGACGATAGGGTGGGTACAATGCGAACAGGGGGCTCGACGACAGACGTTGGGGGAAGCAGAGCTAGAACAGGAGTAGGGGTATTGTTGAGCTGGCGCCTCACCCGTTTTGGGATATGAGGCTTCTTGTTGGCGATGTGCCAACCGACGACCGGATATCCCAACTGAGCCGACATAGTGCCCTCTTTAGCCGGCGCCTGGACACTACTAATATTAGGGACGTTACTCTGGTCCAGGGAACACCCCAGCTTCCAGGATAACAGGGCTCCGTTCTCCACCACCTTTTTGGCATTTCCCGGTCCGGCCATGAAGGCGGACATATCGAACAATCTGTTGTTGACCACGGGAAGTATCTTCATGTGCTGTAGCTCCACGCCAGAGAACTTCTTCATCTTGTCCAGCAGCTCCACCCTCTGCCTGGAGCTCATCTTGGTGAGGTCGGCATCCAGAATCACTGTGAGCACCGTCACCGGCTCCTCGTTGCCACAGACGAATGGCTCTACCTCGTTGTTGGACGCTGACTGGATGGCTACCTGGATCGGGTCAGTGTCAGCATGTTCCTCTGGGTGCACCTCGATGGAGAAGATATCCTGGCTGCCATTGGATGCGGAGACGGAGATATAGTGGACACCCTTGTCCTCACCCAGTGGTAGACCCTGTAGGACGTTTCTCTCCCAGTCCCAGTGCAGCCATGTTGGTAGCGTCTCCTTGCCTGACTCAGTTATCTGGGGAAAAAAACAAAAGATAAAGAGTTGATAAGTCTTTTTTGATTCAATTAATAATTTAAGATAAAATATTGTTATGTTATATGTTATTGTTGTGAGAAGCTGCTGCTGGTGATTTTCTTCACACAATTTCTATTTTTTCTAATAGACAAAACTAAGTTTCTCTATAAGGTTAAAAGGTGAAATATAGTGAACAATTCATAAGATACAATTCATTTTAAAGTACATCTAGCAGCACCTTGCAGATCTATACATTTACTTGCAGATCTATACATTTACTTGCAGATCTATACATTTACTTGATCATGTGTAAATTACGTCTCCGTATTCGAGCATGGGTAGGATGGTCATCTGAATCAGGCTTAGTTTGGCAGCTGGGGTGAAAGATGAGCGATTATGATAGAGGAAACCAAATCAGGATGTACCCTTAGTTTGCAGCTTTGATATGTGTGAGAGAAGGACAGTGTACCGTCTAGCCAAACTCCCAAGTACTTGTATGAGGTGAGTATCTCAAGCTCTAAACCCTCAGATTTAGTAATCACAACGGTGGGGAGAGGGGCATTCCTCTTACCAAACCAAACCATAACCTTTGTTTTGGAGGTTTTCAGAACAAGGTTAAGGGCAGAGAAAGCTTGTTGGACACTAAGACAGATTTGTAGTAGAGCATTTAACACACAATCCGGGGAAGAGACAGTTGAATATAAGACTGTATCATGTGCATATAAATGGATGTGAGAGCTTCCTACTGCCTGAGCTATGTTGCTGTACATTGAGAAGGGTGTGGGGCATGGATCGAGCCTTGGGGTACTCCCTTGGTGACAGGCGGCGTCTGAGACAGCAGCTGTTCTGACTTTATACACTGCACTCTGAGAGAGGTAATTAGCAAACCAGGCCAAAGACCGCTCAGAGACACCAATACTCCTTAGCCGGCCCACAGGAATGGAATGGTCTACCGTATGAAAAGCTTTGGCAAGTCAATAAAAATAGCAGCACAACATTGCTTAGACTCAAGGGCAATGGTGACATCATTGAGGACCTTTAAGCGACACATCCATAACCTGACCGGAAACCAGATTGCGTACCAGAGAGAATACTACAGACATCAAGCCAGTCAGTTGATTATTGACATATTTTTTCAACACTTGATGAACAGGGCAAAATAGAAATTGGCCTATAACAGTTAGGATCAGCTTGATCTGCCCTTTAAATAAAGGATGCACCGTGGCTGCCTTCCAAGCAATGGGAACCTCCCCAGAGAGGACAGACAGGTTAAAAAGGTCATAGGCTTGGCAATGATAAGGGATGCAACCTAAAAGAAGAGAGGGTCTAAACCATTTGACCCAGATGTTTATTTTGTGGTCAAGTTTAAGGAGCTCCTTTAGCACCTCGGACTGCAGGAAGAAACGTTGTAGTGGGGCAGGGTAAAAAGAGGGAGGAGCATCAGGGCTAGTTGCATTAGAAGGGGTGGGAGATGAGGAAATGTTGGACGCATGGCTGAGTCAAACAGGAATCCTGACTTAATGAAGTGGTGATTAAAGAGCTCAGCCATGTGCTTCTTGTCAGTAACAACCACATAATCACCATTAAGGGACATGGGCAGGAGGAGGGTTTTTTCTCTAGGTCTTTAACAATTTTCCAGAACTTCCTGGGTTAGACACACAGACAGAGAACTGCACCTTAAAGTAACTAACTTTGGCTGGTTAGCCTGAGTGCACTTAATTCTCATTTGCCTGAACGAGAGCCAGTCAGCCTAAGTATGCGTGTGACGATATTTCGAAAAATGCAATTCGAGGTGGAGTAATTCTGCCAGATCACGGTCGAACCAGGGGCTGAACCTGTTTGAGATTCTAATTTTCTTTATGGGGGCGTGTTTGTTAACAATACCACAGAAACGATTAAAAAATAAGGTCCAAGCGTCCAAGGGGATCAAGTTTACAGAGGCCAGGTCATGAAGGAAGGCTTGCTCATTAAAGCTTTTTACAAGAGTCTATGACAAATCAGGACAGGTCGTTTCACTGAGCAACCATTACGAACCTAGTGATCACTGTTTTACAGCTTAAAATCATTACAGAAAACACCAGACTGATACCTATCAGGATTATTTGTGATGATAACATCAAAGAGAATAGCCTTTTCTGGGTGTTTGGAGTCATACCTTGTGGGATTGGTATTAATCTGAGAAAGATTTAGGGAGTCCCATTGCTTTAGGACTTGGTCAGGTGGTTTAAGCATGTCCCAGTTTAGGTCACCTAGCAGGACAAATTCAGAGTGTAAGGGGCCAGGAGAGAGCTTAGGGCAGGTCAGGTACTGGCCAGTGCTGATGATGAATGACAAAATTCAGCAACAGTCAAAAAATTGTTATTTGGAAAGTTTAATGCTTAAAACTAGTAAATCAAATTGTTTGGGGACAGACATGGTGGAGACAACTGAGCACTGAAGGTGTTCCTTGGTAAAAATTGCCACTCCACCACCTTTGGAAGATCTGTCTTGCCGAAAAAGGTTATAACCAGAAAGGTTAACAGTGTTCAAATCACTTTTTCTTAACCACATCTCAGTAATGATTGGAGCTGTGAACCCACACTTTCAATTAGGTAATAAGCTTCTAGTGTTTACGTGCAGAAAACACAGGCCTTTATGGGGAGCAGAAATCAGTGAAGCAGATTTTCAGAGCACAAGTCAGAATTGGGGCTAGCAACAGTAGATGGGCCAGGGTGTGCATGCACATTTCCACATACCATCAACAGTAATATATTCAAGGCACGGGGTAGGACAGGGAGAGCTCTGCAGTCTTGATTTCAAATCAAATCAAATGTTATTGGTCACATGCGCCAGATACAACAGGTGTAGGTAGACCTTACAGTGAAATGCTGAATACAACGGGTGTAGGTAGACCTTTCAGTGAAATGCTTACTTATGACATTTGAATCAAATCAAATCGAAGGTATTTGTATAGCCCTTCTTACATCAGCTGATATCTCAAAGTGCTGTACAAGAAACCCAGCCTAAAACCCCAAACAGCAAGCAATGTGCAATAGATGACAACAATATCCTATTATACAGCAATTTAATCAGGTAACATGAATATAAAGCCGGCCAGAGGTGGGTAGAATAGGACGGGAGGCCAACAGTCCATGTAACTAATAGAGAGTCAGAGTCCCGAGTGTGGGAACAAACATAGTCTGTCCCACGGTTGGGTAAACAAGAAAGTTCATAGTCAACAAAGCACATAGGAGTCGTGGGATAAATAGCATTAAGCACAAGAAACAATATATAACGACTTGGGGTTGTAAGTTTGGAGTAACTTGCCCCAACAGAGGTGAGTGAAACATCGGGAAAGAGGGGGGAGTGTGGCGGGGGTACCTGTACCAAACAGGGGGAGACAACCAGGGCAGACAGTGAACAGATCGCAGGTGGAATCCAAGCAGCAGTGCAGCAGGCAACGGGAATAGATGTCACACAAACTGCAGAGAAGCTTTTTTTCAGGAGGAAGATCCCTTGTAGAAAATCCCAGCAAGCTAGCTAACGTAGCTAGCAAGTCTCTGTCTACCCTGTCTTTCAACGTGGAAAAGCAGGTCGTTAGCTAGCTATATCTCTTCAGTTTCGGCGGATGATCCTTTACGACATTCAATTTTTTTTTCCTGTGGCTGTTGTAATTTGGAGATGGCGAGGAGGATATCTTCTGATGTGATCAAAGCAACAATATCGTTTCTTATTGAGGTAATTTACAATTGAAGTATCCTGGCTGTATATCTGATTTCAAAATAGAGATAAATCCAGGGGGTACTGTGTTGTAATGACCGCTGCACAGAGGGAGGGGGCTTCAAAGGCCTATGAATTTGGGTGGGGGAGGCTGGAAAACTCTTAATGCCATTGTTGGGTTCAAGGGCTTTGACACCTCTCACTTCACACTTCAGTGCTAATTGAAGTTGCAGCTGGATCTGTTCAGTCCTAGCAAACTCGGTAGCGTTAACTTAGCATTCAGTCCTAATAAAGTACAATATAACATTGTAATTTATTTGTCTTCTTGGCTGTAGAAGTAGCTTCAGACTAAACATTACTCTCTCAGTTCCAGGTTGGATGATGTTTTCACGTTTCTTGTTCTTCTTTTGCCGGTCGTTGGTTTGCCAGAACATTTGCTGTATAGACCTTGGAAATAAGAATCTTGGTAGTAGGAATCCTTCCAGAATAATTTTGTCCGAAATCAGGTTGTAGGTTGGAGTTTTGATATGGAGTGAAGGTTATGTTGTGGAGGGTAGTATCCTGTGTATACAGTTGAAGTTGGAAGTTTACATACACCTTAGCCAAATACATTTCAACTCAAGTTTTTCACAATTCCTGACATTTAACCCCATTAAATATTCCGTGTCTTAGGTCAGTTATGATCACCACTTTATTTAAAGAATGTGAAATGTCAGAATAATAGTAGAGAAAGTGATTTATTCCAATTTGAATTTCTTTCATCACATTCCCAGTGGGTCAGTTTACATACACTCAATTAGTATTCGGTAGCATTGCTTTTAAATGGTTTAAATTGGGTCAAACGTTTCAGGTAGCCTTCCACAAGCTTCCCACGATAAGTTGGTTGAACTTTGGCTCATTCCTCCTGACAGAGCTGGTGTAACTAACTGAGTCAGGTTTGTAGGCCTCCTTGCTCGCACACACTTTATCAGTTCTGCCCACAAACTTTCTATAGGATTGAGGTTAGGGGTTTGTGATGGCCACTCCAATACCTTGACT